>NC_137203.1:10934328-11276828 GCF_960531495.2 Zeus faber
CATCACTGTACAACATTGTGTGTCTTCTCTCACTCAAGCAAATATGAACTTGTGTTTCATTTAAAACAAGAAATACACAATTATGTGTGTTTGTTGGTCCAGAGTTAAATTGAAGTTGATACCTATGAATGCATGAGCGACACGGAGATTAAATGCTTTTCATAATAACGTGCTTTGGGTCAAAAGTACAATCCTATGAATTCACCATAATGAATGATTTTGGCTTGTTTTATTTCACTGGAGTGCTGCGAGATGTGGTTTGCATTTGCATAAACCTCCCATGTGAATCCAAGTTTACAGTGTTTGCGGTTGCCACAGGGGAAATCATTATGTGGAGATTGTATACATTACACTCAGACTGAGCACCAGTCTAAATACAGGAGATAACATCAATGGTAATGCAAATCCTGCCTCGGAGCAAAAACCAACAACAAAAAAATCACATACAGCACTAACAGTTCTCTAGATTACACACTTAACTTGTCAATCCCTCCCCCGGTCGCTCTCCCACTCTCTCTACCCCCCCTCCTCCCCCACTACAGCTCTCTCCCTCTCGTTATCTCTTACTTGCTCTCGGTGAAGTCGAAGTTTTTAGCGTAGGAGGCAGGCGTAGGATTGAGGAGGCTAAGTAATGTCAGGATCCACACCCTCCAGTTTGAACTCATGGCGGCGGCTAAGTGGCTGCCTTGCTGGGAGGATAAACTCGCCGCAGTGGCGTTTGGGCTCTGTGTGAGGGGAGGTGGCGGTTGATATAGGACAGCCATCGCATCCCCATCTGGGAAGGACCGCAGGGACACGCGCCGGCGGCTCATCGGGGACTCGGCTAAGCCCCTCGTCCTAGTCATCCCTCCGACCAGACCGCTGCAGTTCTCCACCCCCGGCGTGTCCCCCTCGGTAAGGATCCTGTTCTCAAACTTCCCAGCATCGCACCGCTCTTTCTCTCTCTCTCTCTCTCTTTGCTGGCATCTGGCGATGGCCCGCGTCCAATTCACACCTTGATGCCGCCGGGCCGCCAAAGCAGAAAGAAGAGCGTCGTCCTCCCACGCCCTGAAAAATGGTTTAGCACTTCAGTCCGGGGAACAACCCGGACAGAGGCCCGGCCGATCTTTCTTCTCCTTCTTTCCCTGCTGGTTGAAAAATGACCTCATCTAAGCTGGAACTGCTGTTAGTAGCAGTTCTACAGATAAGGCCATCATCCAACTGCCTCGAGTATAATGCGAAATCTATAAGGGAAAAACACAATAATACAGAGACTCTCTCTCCATATATAGTCAATCAATAGTCAGAATCAATAGTCTCTCCCTCTCTCTGTACATAAGGTCAATATTATATACATAACGTAACACTGTACATAATATCAGATAATAAACCGTACCTGTGTATATGACAAATCGTGTTACAATTATTTGTTTTTCAAACATAAACATACACATACAATATTCATAGGCAAACACACACATATTCACAGACTGACATACACAAAGCACAGAAAAATATGCACACAAATACGCATTGTTTTTAATGCCCAGTCCCTTGGGATTCAGGCTGGTGGAGCCGCTGGTGGGTTTGTTGTTCCTGTAAATCATGATGTACAGTGTGTGATGGGGTGTCTCCTGGATGCTCGCAGAGCTGTGTGATTTAGAGCCGGACTTACAGCGCTGCATTATTTGTTAGGAAGTGCCGTTGCTGCCGCTGCTGTTGGAGCCCTAATGGGTGATGTCCACCTGTACGGTATCTCAACCTGGCAGATGAAAGAAGAGCAGAGCCTATTTGCAGTGGGGAACCACAGCAGACGGATCCCACCAGGAATTCCACCTGGACCGTTCCACTTAGGGCTGCACGGCTAGCTGCAGCCTATTATTTTCTCAAAGATTTCAAGTGGAAAGTACTGAAAATATTGCAAACCCCAAATGTTATTTTCTGCGTCATTGTTTGCTCGGCCCCTTTCTAAAGCCCCTTTCTGGAGCCCTTTTGAAGTGCTTTCTGTTCTTCAACATTGAATTGATAGTAGAAGAGGTTTGCGGTGCCTCTCCGGGCTTATGAAAGAACGTGTGGTATTGCACAAGGGCAAATACAAGTGAGCCCAAAGCAAAATGTTCTGCTTGTTAGAATAACAAGCAGAACATTTTACATGTTTGCTGTGTTGCGTTTAACAGAGGTAGTTCCCACTTAGTTATTTAAGAAGGAAGTCTTATTGAAATTTTTATGATTTTCGAGCAGTTGCCTCAAGGAACGCAATGTTTACAAAGCCTAGAAAGGTAGGTGTCACCAGAATTATAGCTGTCGATGAGTCCGGTTGTAGCTTTGGATAAAATCATTTAAACAGCTAGAGTAGCAGTTTGAACTGTAGAGCCCTAAGACGATTCAGCAGACAGAATCAGAATCTTTTTAGGGGTCTGCAGGCCAAGCTGTCTTGAGATTTATCAGAATTGATGTGCAATTGGTCATAACACCGACACCTAGTCTAAAACAAGAAGCATTTGAAACTACCGCAGGATTGATCATAATGGAAACAATGCGGCGGGCCATCGCAAAAAACAACCAAACAAAAATTTGCATTACGGAATAGTATTCATGGTAAATGTTTTCGTTTTTTTTGTTGTTGTTGCGGTGGAGATTGAATTCAAATTTAAGTAAACAACAGATTATGTAGAGTCAATACTCATAGCTCTGAATCAATCGGCCATCAGTAGTTTCTCTTCTGCTGGAGTCACAGTGGGTACTGGGAAAGTAATGAACATTGAAACTTGTTTTGTCTAGCGCTTACCACAAATGTAATTAGGAAGAACGTTCCTATCCTTTATTCATTCATTGTGTCTGCTGTCTTTCCGTTCTCATCTACTACGGCCACGCTATCCAATAAATCGTTATAATGAACAATTTGTCTGTCAAAGTGAGGATTTCTTCATGTTAGAGATGCATGCATCTTCACCATGGCCCCATCAGTCTCACAATCGATTAAATACATGTCTACATGTCCATATTAATATATTGATTTATTTTTTGTAAGGCTGAAAAAGGCTGAATAAACCTCACCGCACACAAGGGGATTCATGATTCTAAAAGTATTACTTTATTTCAAAGATATTTAGACCGTTCTCAAATGTACCAGTTATATTATGTTTCCATCAAGGCTGACAATAGTCCTATGGGATTTTAAAACCATGAAAACGATTATGAAAGTCGAGGTACCACTGTATGATCATAAAGTAGAAGAAAAAAAACCCCATCTGTAGACATGTGCTGATTTAATGCTGCCCACTGATTATAACCATAAGATAACCAGTCATGAAACAGTCTTGTGACACGGACCAGATTTGGAGAACAAGCTCACATTCAGAAACAGTCACATGGCTTCCTTTTGACCATAACAATTTGTGGCCCTAGTAGCTATGCAATACCTTGTGTGTCTATACAAGTGATCTCCGGGTGCGTTGCAAAGACATTTCACTGCATATATGTATGAATGAATGTATGTATATGTATGTGACAAATAAAGCTCTTGAATCTTGCAGGAGAGACATTATATGAGGTCAATACATAAGTGTTGCATATGGAGAGAAATGGAACAATCCGACAGATTGTTCATCAATCCTCCCGTTAAAGAGTGGTGATCACCATCTAGCCATCTATCAATCCATCTATCCATCTATCTATCCATCTATCCATCTATCCATCTATCCATCTATCTATCCGGGAGCAAGAGCGTGAGACTTGGGCACACACCACTCTAGCCACAACCGTGACACATGCAAACATGCACAACTGTGTGCATGCACACACACAGGTGCACACACACACACACAGACACACAGGCACACGCACACGCACACTGTAGGTGTTGCATGTGCGAGATTAACTTGACATGTATCATAACAAAGCCCTGTGGAGAGTGACAGTTGATGCCCTAGTTACGTATTCCATGTTGGGAAGATTCCTCATCCAAGACAGAATCTACAGAAAGCAGCTTGTTACTGAAGTGTGCAGGCATGTACAAACTGCACACACAAAAAATGTACGCACACTCACACACAAATTCATACAGATATACAGTAGTAGCACACACACACACACACACACACACACACACACACACACACACACACACACACACACACACACACACACACACACACTACAAATTACACAAAAGCACACAGGTTTTGTCTGTGCTGCATAATAATTATTTCTGACGGGAGAGAAGAAGATTCATTCAGCGTCAACCGAAGAGGATTCACATCCTTTAGCACTATTTTACTTACCAGCAACACTTTCACACCATTTTAATTGGTCTCCAAGAAAACCATTGCCAATTGAATCTGCTTCCCTCATAAACATTTCCATCTAAGCATGCAGCCGTGCTGGCAGCAAAGGGTTTTCACAGATTTTGAATATTTTAAGACTACTACTGTTTCCTTTGGGACACACCAGCACACAGGGTGCAGCCCATTGCCCTGTAAATGATGATTTGTAAGGGTGTGTGTGTGAGGGTGGTGGAATTTGGTGGCGATGTGGAGTTCACTTTTGCCAGTAGAATGATCTAATTCAATTGACCTATTTTGTCTTGAACGACAGCATACCTTTTTTAAATCCCGCTCCGCTATAATATTTGACTGTCGATCGAGCTCTAAACTAAGAGTTCTACATCTTCAACAAATAGTTCCACATCCCCATTGTTTTTGTCAGCACCTACGCTGTATCATGATGAAAAGTCATCCTCTTCTTGTGCTGCCTTTCCATCCCGTCGTCAGAATGAAGTTGTTATTACTAAAATTACAAAAACCTTTCCAGGGATGAGTTTGGCTGCGAGTGAAGGTCGAGGTGTCTTTGTCAGCGTATCAGATTGTGGTGGAGGCTCGTAATGGCAAAACAGTGTAGTGTAGTGCTAAGCTAGCTGCCGTGCAGACGGACTCACCCAACACACCCATCTGGGTCTCGCCCGATCCCAGCGTCAGCCTCCGTTATGAGTCCCAGTCTGCATGAAAGCCATGAATAAGTTAGCATTTCTGTGCAATAGCTCAGTAACCAGGATGGACAGTTAGTGCTCTTTACGATAACATGTGAATGTGTGTGTGTGTGTGTGTGTGTGTGAGTGTAGGTGTGTGTGTGTGTGTGTGTGTGTGTGTGTGTGTGTGTGTGTGTGTGTGTGTGTGTGTGTGTGTGTGTGTGTGTGTGTGTGTGTGTGTGTGTGTGTGTGTGTGTGTGTGTGTGAGGGTGTGTTTATGGGTGTGTATTTTCAGTGGTTTGTGTTTATGTGTCTGACATGTGGAACTGTGGAGTTCCTCACCCATGGACATTGGGCTGGAGATGAAGGAAAGGAACGTCAGAGATTGCTGACGTCAGTTACAAACGAACAACCTCCGTCATTACTTATGAGATTAACGTTAGACTAGCCTTAGTTCTTAAGATGTAGAATTGTTTGTGCTGTGTACTGCAGATTCACTTCCTTGGGTTGATGGGTGAATGATTTACTGGTTATAGCTGTTCTCCAGTTCTAAAATGGTTTTTTAAGTAATTTTCATACATATATCCCTCTTTAAAAGAACCAAACTCAGTCTACACAAGAAAGAGAACTCAGTTATCTTTGCACTCACATTGCCCCCGGCCTTGAAATAGCACTCAGATCAAATTCTGGTTCAAGTTCAAGAGATTATTTGTCACATACATATACTGTATATATGGTTATGCATTTATGCAGTGAAATGTCATGACACCCGGTGATTATGCACAATAACCTCTATAAGCTCTAAAAATACAAAAAATACTAAAATGTGTGTAATCGACGCATTAAGTAGTCTCAATCCACTTTCCATTAACACTTGAACCTTTTGGACTGAAGGCCACTGCTTTGATTTGTTGGTAATATTTTCTCGAGCAAGATGGATTGTCTTCATGTTTATTTTGTGTTTTATGTGATTATTGAGCTTTGATATGGTCCTCATTCCATATTTCAAGTGCAGCTGTGGTTTCCATCCACAGAAACCCTTATCCAGCCATGTTTTGGTTGATATTCTGAATGGTACTGTAACTTCAGGAATGAATGATAAGCTTTGAGAGTCAAAAGCGTCATGGAAAAAGAGATTATAATGACCACCATACCAGGAGCACTTTGTGTCGATGAAACATCAATCAGAGCATCAAACAGCAGATCACCTCCCAAGATGGTCTCAGTTTGGTCTGCCTTTTTGGGCCCCAGGTAAGGTGGTCTGGGGACCCTGGGCAGTGGCCTGCTTCAACTGACTGACTGAGTTAATCCAGCCCCTGTTTTACTTGAGTCCATGACTAGACCTGGAAAGCTCCATAATACTTAGTTTCTATATTCTGCCTACTTCAACAGTCCCTTCTCTAATCCTTCCTCATCTCAGCCGATGCAAATCCAAATCTGGTCCCAATAAAAGCATGTAATATAATGACAATGAACGGTCCCTTTTGAATAAGTCAGCCAGTGTCTACTAACACACCCATAGTGCTCATCTATTTTTCAGCCCACCGCATCTCGTGTCATCCTCCCTCCATCTTTCTCCCTCTCTCCCCGTTTCACTCACTCTCCATCTTTGCGTAGGAAAGGACAGCGTTTTAAGTCCGTTCAGCTGCAGACTACTACATATTTTATCATGTGTGTTGTTTCGTGATTCATTCATTATTTCTTTGTAGTCTGAATGGCTTGTTTTTAAATCAGTCATCTCAGCCCAGAAGTTGCCCATGTCCACTCAGAAAGCCGTTGGAGAGGTTTTTGTCTTAAAATATGTGAAAGAAGAATTTGATCCCTGCAATAAAATTCTTCCATTTGTTCTCTGACCTTGAAGCATTACAGCATTTGTGACTCCCGCTGCTCCATATTACTCTTGACTTAATGGATTACCCCAGAGGAGCCTCACTCAAGTTGCTTGTCATCTTCCCCTGCATTATGTCTTGATTGTTGGGCTTCATTGTCATTCTGTGTCATTAAGTGCAACTGTGAAAGCCATTTCATGTTCTAGTTATAAGGTATTGTAGTGTATTTTGTATGGTGTCACTGGTGAATTGATGCCATGATGATCAACGTTCTTTGTGTTCCATGGCAGACAGACCTTGGCTTTGAGCAGCTAAATGATTGATGGGTGAGATGAAAGTGAATGTAGGTCACTGTGGGTGAGGGTCCACTAGCGTAGCATAAATCACACTGTGGTATTAACCAGATATCATGGAGGATAATGGACCAACCAGCCCCATTACAGGTATATCCAGCAGTCGTAACTCAACAATTTGTCTCCCTAGTTACTTAATACTGGCATTGGCATTTCACAGGTTGGATCTTCGGAGATAATTTCTTGTTGAAGGAAAAGTGGTTTGAGTTTTAAATAGAATATGATAAATGATTTCCAGGTCGATGAAATGGAAGCTTTTCCATATGTTTATATACATAAGTTGATATCTAAAAGGTTTTATCATCAAAAATATCTGTCCAACTTTTCACCCTTTGAGGAAGCTGAATGTTGACATTACTATTGTCTACACCTGGAGCTAGTTTCTTAAGCTATTTAGGAGAGAAAACAGATTGCCATAAGGTGTCTTTCATCCCCAGTTGCTCAGATTTCATATCAGATGTGTGTTGTTTGAAAGAGATCTGTTCCAGACGTCTGCGCTCTGATCTCCATTTAAATCATGCAAAAATATGCCCATTCCACTCATTAAATCGGCTCACTCTGCATTTTCACAGCCAAGAAGACGCAGCCAGACAAAGAATAAATGTCAAGGAAACTGACGAGAGATAGACCTTAGTGCAAACAATGTCAATGCACATCCAGGCACCTGTAACGCAATGATGCTTAAAGCGCTAGGAGCAAACATTAGTCTAGTAATTAGGGTCTAGATGATCCATTTAAAAGTCCCGCGTGACTTTTAAGAGGGAGATTTTTATTATAGAACATTAAACCAGAGTCTATTTAAAGAGATTTGATTTCCCTACATTGATGCAACTGTTATTGTTTGTGACACCAGCTTAAACAATTCACTTTAGATCAGAGGACACAAATGAAGACATCAAATTATCATAACCATTGCCGACTTACATCAACAGCTATACATTTTAGTACAATGTTGTGTATTATCAAATATTCATGATGACATAACATCTATATTGCATTGCTGCTTGGCCCAGATTCCAGCTGTTTTTGACACACATTAGGCAGCTTGGGATCTCAGACACAGAACACGAGGAGTCGTCTTCTCCTCTTGTAACAACTCTATCCACAAGAGATATGTTTTGTCCAAAGCGCTGTCTAGTTTGCTTAATTTCAGAATCTGTGTGAACAGCGCTGTCTATACTGTTTAGGATCTGAGTTGTAATCTAGAAATCAGTGGCAGACTCAACAAAAAGTCTGAGAAAGAAACAATAGGCCCCTGAGCTCTTGCCTGTATCTGCAAGGAGCCTTAGTGAAGGAGCCCCCAAAAAAAGGACAAAAAGGGGATAAGGGAGGAAAAGAGAATCGGGTAACAGATGGACTAAAAAAAGGACAGAAAAACAGAAGAACGGAGAGTCAGAAACAGAGAGAAAACAGAGGGTGAGGGTCACGACTAGAAAAAGCGATGGGGTGAAGAGTGAAGGAGTGAAGGGAAAGTTCTGTTGTCAGCACGGAGAGGACGGCAGGTGATGGAAGGATAATGACAGTGGGAGGAGCCCGCTCGACCTCCATTGACCTCCTTCAGGCTGCGGCTGCTGGGAAGCGTTGAAGGAAATGGGTGCAGCAGCAGACCTAATGTGATGGGATATCCTGCTGCCTGCCTGCTAACCTCTCTTCCTTATCGCCTGATTGCTGTTCTTCTGTTCCCCAGTCAGCTCCAGGACGGGGCAGTGCATGAGACAAACATAAACACACACAGACGAACACCTCATGCAACCCGGTGACGTTGGTGCACACGCACAGATGGGTAGGTGTAAAAAAAAAAAAAAGAAAAAAACCTTGCTAGCGGTCACTCATGCTGGCACAGACCTTAATGCTGCAGATGTAGTCACATGCGGATCTCCAGGTGACTCAACAACTTCCACAGCCAATGACGCTTTCACTCAGGACATTGTATTTTGCAGAAAGCAAGGACAGTGCTGGTGAATCAGAAACACAGAGTTTGCCAGAGACAACAGTAACAGAACTAACATTATCACAGTGCACTGGATGTAAGAAAAGTACACTATGCCACTCACTCGGTGCAGTTTCATACATTACTGCCAAAAGGAAAGCTTAACGTTTGATTGAGTGTGCAAACAATATAGATAAACACCTTGCAATGAGATCATTCACCATTTTGTGATTACTGGGCCTTTTCTTCAAAAGAGTGGTTTCATTTGTCATTATGCATTATTATGGTTTAGTTCTTTTGTCCCTGTCTGTCAGACACAGTTCAGCACTTTGTGGGTATATTCTCCTGTGGAAAAGCTGCATTGCCCTCCAACCCACCCCCTTTAAACTTCAAAGCACAGCCACATTGGAACTTCAAGCCCATTTTGGCATTGCCCTCCCACCTCTAGATCCAGTAATTATAGCTTATACAAGACATCAACATTATTACTCGTCAAGCCATACTATAATAACAGTACGAAGCACTTCAAAGACGCATCTCACATTTCAAGGGGGGAAATTCATGGTTATGCATTAGGAGGAATGATCCGACTTTGCACAGCAATTGAAATTACAGTTCATGTTATCTAGTAAGTCCAAATATGAAGATCTAAGTCAGGGTGAGTTGAAATTGAGTTAAATGTAAAGTTGAGTAGGGAGTACAGTTAGGCTGTTAATTGGTGAATTGACTGAAAGAGGAAACATGTAGAGCTTTTAACTTTGTGGAAATTAGAGGACTCCATTTACCACCAGCCAACAGCAGCAGCCAGATTTCAGTGTAGCTGGTGAGCCGGATCCTCATGGCTGCACTTGGAAAACTCTTAAACGCTTGTATTTTTTCATGTCTCAATGCTGCTCTCTAGTGTCTAATTTCTTCACCAGGGGTTTCTTCAACTTCAAGGATATTAAGCGATAAATATTTGCTTACAATGAATGCTCTTGAAATATCTTGTTTACTATGGATAATATTCAACTGTTTTTTTTTTTTCAGACGTTAGACATGTGCATTTTTAGATTTTTTTGTGAAACGTTCAAGTTGTAATGAATGACTGAAACTCACAGGCGGAAAGTCACCTTCAGCAAAAAATGTGCTCTTGCTTGATGTACCAATACAACAACATACTTTCCAAAAAGACTGTGGCCAGCGGTGGCGTTGCAGAGGAAGCTCCTCAAATGATGTCAGCCCCCATCTGTACTGTACAGTAACAAAGACAAACAAACGAGAAAATGGCTCTCTGTGTATATATGAAAAACAGACTTCTTTTATTGTATATTCTCATTCAAGACAAGAATAAACACCAAAAAAACAGGAAACATAAAGCACACGTGATCCTCCTCTGAGGACACAGTAATTAATACTGTTTGTGAGGAGGAGACCCAGTTTTCTGTTTGTGAAATACTGGAGGAGGCCAATTGCTTCCACTACCGCCTACAAATAAAAACCCTTTTGATCAAGAAATCTGTAGCCAAAAAAGCAACCTCAACACTCTGACTTTGCCTCATTATTTGGCATCAGACTTTCACTAAAATGTACAATGTTCAGGGTCTTAAATTGGTATACCTTTCATGGAATTGACAGGATAAACTGGGCCCCATACTGTAATTCCACTCTTTACTCTGCTTATGATTGGTGCAACTCCTTCTTTGGTTTGAGTAAAATGGAGTAGTGAAGATTACGATCATTTTTTGGGTTTTTGTTTTTTTTTCCAGAGGTTTGTGCCAGAATCCGTTTCTATTACATTCTATTGGAACTTTCATGTGTTACCAAAATGTACAAACAAACATTATTGCCTTGCACATCATGCTTAGGATTACAGTTGTATATGTATGTATCTATCTTAATATCTAAGTATCCAAGCAACTCGCACACGGAAAACAAAGAGATGTAACATGCGGAATTGAACCCGGTGTTTACAGTACAATCAACCGGCACGCAACATTGCATGTGGAGTGTGCGCACTGACATGCCGACAAATATACAGATGTGTATATATATTAAAGCGTTTGTATATACATATGTACAGGATTTATTTTAAAGTGCCTAGATACAGTACTTATGCATTTATATGTCACTATTGGAAAGCAATGTAATTGTCACACCTACCCAGCCTGCATGGTGACCCATGTGCTCCGTGTGAGTGTGGTTTTCTTTTATTTTCAGTTTTCGTGCGAATGTGAGTGTTTGGTGGTTATTGTCCGTCTGTCCTTCATTTCCCGCTATTTCTATCCTCCACTCAGGTCCTGGTTCGACAACCTGATGATCATCAGCAATCTACACGTCAGCTCACTCCACTCAGAGAACAGCAGCTGCAGCAATTAGTAACCCTGCATAGAAGCTCTGCCATTCCCTTCCTGTGTCTTTGACTACTGACCACGCTTCTAGCCTCCCTGTTTCTGATCCCGTGTTTCCTGTCCAGGCTCTTCTAGTCCGTCCTGCTCCCGTTTGTCAGCCAGCAACTCCCTCCACCAGCCTGTCTGCCTGCTCATTTCCATTAGCAGTGTGCTCACTGCACAAGGAGTCGCTATTGGATGGCATGAGCAGCAGCTGACCAACATTGCCGAGGGACTCCAGGAGATGGCAGCACACCAAGACCGTATTTTCAGTAACCTGATGGAGGAGTTTCAGACCCTGTCTGTCAGCACCCAGCCATCTCAAGCCTAAACCTCGGTTTAAGCTACTACATCGGTCGCAGCTGTCTCTCCACCCATGACTTCACCGGAAGATCTGTCCACCCATTGCCAGAGAGCCATGTCTACCTTCGCATGAGCATTACGCAGGTGATCCAGGAACCTGTCCCTCTTTCCTCTCCCAGTGCTCCCTGGTGTTTGAGTTGTAGCCTTCCTTTTTCTCTTCTGACTGTCTAAGCTTCCCCTACATCATCACACTCCTGGCCCGGAGACACCTGCGTTGGGAGAGTCAACTTTCAGTCTGTTCCAGTCTCCACCTGTTACCCACCGAGATGAGGAGGTTGTTCGATCATCTGGTATCTGGAAGAGGCTGCGGGGAAACTCCATCTCCGGCAGGATCAGCAAAGTGTGGTAGACATTGAGTTCAGTATACTAGCCGTGGTGAGCGTGTGGAACTCTAATGCCCTGTTTGACGCCTTCCACCATGGACTGTCAGACTCCATTAAGGATGAGTCTGATTCTTGGGTGCTGCCTCTTGACTTGGACTCCTTCATTGCTTTAGCCATCTGCATTGACGATCGGTTACACAAGCGTAGGAGGGAGAGGAGACAAACATTCCCGTAGGCCACATTCATTCCTACTCAGTCTGTTTAGCAGCCCAGCACCCCTGGCTCTCCTCCCTTGTGCGTTCCTGCACTCCCTGTCCTGGCTCCCCAAACCCGTACCAAGCTGCATGCCACACTTTCCTGGAAAGGTCATTCTTTAATAGCCTTATTGATTCTGGGGCAGAGGAAAGTTTTCAGACTGTGCTTTAGTTGAGCAGCTGGGCCTGGGCACCATTCCGTTGGAGAAGCCTTTGGCCAAAGGTCGGCTCTTGGCCCATGTCGATGTGAGGACTATCCCTGTCCATCTGCTCCTGTCAGGCAACCACCAGGGAGTATGTTTTCATGTTAATTCACCTTACATGGCTATTGTTCTTGGTCACCCATGGCTTGAGACCCACAACCCACACATTGACTGGACCAAGGGAACCATCACTAGCTGGAGTTCTTTTTGCCATGCCAATTGCCTACAGTGTGCTTTGCCCACTTCTGTTCCCAGCCCTGAAGCCCCGAATGTGTCTTTGGTTCCGCGTGAGAACCATGACCTGCAGGAGGTTTGCAGTGAGCAGCAAGCGCTGTCCCTGCCTCCACATAGGCCATATGACTGTGCCATTGCTTCCCGTGGCACCTCTGCCTAGCGGTCAGCTCTACAACATCTCCAGGCCTGAGCAGAAGGCGATGGAGAGATGGATCAAGGAGTTGCTGGCTGCAGGGCGCATCCGCCCCACGGCCTCTCCCCTTAGAGCTGGATTCTTCTTTGTGGCAAAGAAGGACAAGACTCTCCATCCCTGCATCGACTTCCGGGGATTGAACAAAAATCCACTCCCACTCTAAAACTCTGCTTTTGACTCTCTCCAGGGGGCCTCCATCTTCACAAAGTTAGACTTCCATAATGCCTATCACCTGGTCTGGATTTGTAAGGGAGACGAGTAGAAGATAGCATTCAACACTCCTCTCAGCCACTGGTATCACTTGCCTTCCAGCTGTCTTCCAGGCCCTAATGAATGATTTCCTGTGGGAGATGCTGAATCTGTTTGTCTCTTTGTCTACCTTGACGACATCCTAATTTACTCCAAGTCCCAGTCTGATCATGTCCGGCATGTCCTCCAACACGATCTGGAAAATCAGCTTTTTATCAAAGCTGAAAAGTTTGATTTCCATGCCCTGTCTGTCATTGCCGAGGGCCAGGTAAAGATGGACCCAGCTAAGGTGAGGGCGGTATTGGAGTGGTAGTATCCAGACAGTCACAAGCAGCGATAAAGGTTCCTGGGGTTTGCTAACATTTATCTGAGATTCATCCACAACTACAGCCGTGTTGCGGCTCCTTTAACTGCTCTGACTTCAACCTCCAGGCAGTTTCAGTGGACCCCAGAGGCTGAAGCTGCTTTCACCAACCTCAAGAACCGCTTCAGCTCAGCCCCATGCTCATTCAGCCCGACAAAGCAGTTTGTGGTGGAAGTGGACGCCTCTGATGTGGGAGTTGGGGCCATCCTCTCACAGCACTCTGTAGAGGATGGCAAGCTTCACCCCTGTACCATCCTTTCCATCATGTCTCCCCCCCGCCAGCAACAAACTATGATGTTGGCAATCGTGAGATTCTGGCAGTTAAGCTAGCCCTGGAAGAATGGCTATATTGGTTGGAGGGGTCCGAACAACGGTTCCTGGTCTGGACCGACCATAAGAACCTGGCTAACATCCAAATGACCAGATGACTCAACTCAACTCGCAGAGTCTACTCAACAGCAGACTCTGCGAATGCTATGGTGTTTGCAATGGGCACATTCCTCCAGACTTACCTGTCACCCTGGCATCTCCCACACATTGAAATTTCTCCGTAGACAGGTCTGTTGGTCATCTATGGTGGAGGACACAAAGTCTTTTGTTTCTGTCCAAACAAGACTTGCACCAACCCCAGCACAGGTCTCCTCCATCTGCTGCCAGTCCCTCGGCATCCCTGGTCAAAGCTGGGATTGAACTTTGTCACCGGTCTCTCACCTTCCAATGGTAATGCAGTCATCCTTACTGTCATAGACTGGTTCAGTAAACGCTCCCATTTTCTGCCATTACCCTCTACCAGGGAGACAATAGTAATATTTAGTATTGTAACACTATGAGCCTGAGCTGCATCTTTAATAACATTGTGACCTACTTCCCAAAGCAGAAAAGTCAACAGTCTCACCATTGCCACAGAAAAGAACGTCCTCAGCTCTTCATAATGTCACTGGCATGTCAGCCATTTTAATTATTCATGTGGAGACTGTCTATGTCATTTATCTCCACATTCCTTAATTGAGCTTGAAATGTCCTCCTCGTTGCTTCCATAGTTTTCTGCCCATTACAGCGAAGGGCACAAGGAATGTCATCTACCACTGTGTACACTATGATTAACAAGGAGACTGTTGACCTTAGATCACACCACAAACTATGGTTTACACACAAGCAAAGCAATTTTCTAAAAGTTTTGTATGGAACACTGTGCACTGTACGTAGAATATAATTCATCAAACCATGCAATCATTTACGTACAGTTAAGTCATAGCACGATTGAAGTCAAATAGATAATTTTTGTTACTTTGAGTTGAGCCCCAAATTAGACTTCCTTGAGGATGGTCCTTTGACTGAAACGTCAGATTATACCAGTGCGGGAAAGTAACAAAGTACAAGTACTTAAGTACATTTTTCAGGTGTCTGTACTTTAAGTATATTCAGTTTCAAAGACTTTTGACTTTTTCTCCACTATGTTATAATTATTCTGCTACATTTCTTACACAATTATGTTACTTTAGGTTTTTTTTGTCATCTGGATATTTATAGACATTTACCTTTGAAAATATGGATTTATATCCATGTACATTCTTTAAATCACCATTTATATTTAACACCTAACCCATCTGCAGAAAAGACGTACGTAATGTTGGATTACAGACTGAATATGAATATAAGTACTTTTACTTGTAATACTTTAAGTACATTTAAGAGTTAGTTATTTTGCTTAAGTAGAAACGTTCACATGGCACTTTCACTTTTGAGAGTAATTTTGTGTGTGCGTATTTACACACACACACACACACACACACACACACACACACACAGAACGTAAGACGGGTCAATAGTGACATCCTGTGGTTGTTTAAGTTAAATCAGACTAAAATTCCCCAGGCCTCAATTTCGAAAACCAAGATGGCATTTTCTATGGTAACAAGCATATTCTGCCATATTGTCAGAAGCCTATTGCATTTTTGAACATCATTGTGGTCCAAATTTCTATTTTTTATTTTGTTTCTACCAAGGCTCACCTGTGACACAGAAAGGCTGTATTATATTGCAATGCAAACTATTTTCTTGATGAATAAAAATATATTTACTTTCATAGAATTATGTGGATTTGTACAGAAACCTATCAACAACCAACAGAGCAAAATAGTATGTACCAGCATGCACCAAGAGCTTCCATGGAGTGAAAAGGAAAAGGACTATGCATGCAAGTGTAATATTGCATAAAGGGTTGACTGTATGATGGCAGTGGGTTTAAAAACAAATTCTCCACCCTGGTGTAAAACACCAAGTCAGCAGTTCAGACCAGACTTGTCCTTGGGGGTCAAGGTGAAGCCAAGTCCCGCTGTGATGGAAGAACCATGACGGTGTTATCCTGAACATAAGTGACCTCCTCTGACCGCACTCACGCACAAATTAATTTGTCAAAAGCGTTGAACTTTTCTCCATCTGTCCCTAGAAGGACAACCTATTGAACACTTGAAGCAGGTCTGTGAAAGACACACTTACGGCCTTGTTCAGATATTGTACATCAGAGATTTATTTTATTATTATTCCAAGAGATTATAATGAAGTCCCCCCATTCCACTCCCTGCCGCATATGACAATGAAGGCCTGTGCATTCACTTCTCTGCTTCCTTGACCTGTTTGAGAGCAGCAGTCTGGATTAATGTTAACGTTCAACTGTATATCTTAGAGGTGCTGCTGGAAAATTTTGATTTTTGAATTTAATTCCAAAGACGTGTGTGGTTATCTGGGTGGTTCCACGCTTACGGTGCCATTGAGCCCTTGTAACTCTTTAGAATGAAGCTTCATTTTTAATCGTTTTACAACAATCGACTAAACACGCACTTACCCATTCCAACATTGTGATTACCCAACTCAGGTAATAATACTCTCCCTCCCCGCTTTTCAGGTTTCTGTGCTGAAGATGGCTTAAATGGGTAACAGGGCTGAGTTTTTAGCGTAGAATTTGCAAACACACAAAAATGTGGCTGACTAGCGTCCATGCTAATAACGGTGTCAGGACAATAAGGACATTCTGATGATTTACCTAACATTGATTTTGACAAAATAAATAAGCCATTTCAAGCTGTCGCCACATCTCAACATCACAGTGTCGGAGAAAATGCAGAAATAATAAGGAGCGAATTGAGCCTGCTTCTTCCCACGGCCTGCGGGGGAATTCAGCGTGAATTTTATGGGACAAAACTAAAATGTGTGGATTTTTTTTTTTTTTTTTTTCATAACCTCGAATGAATTACTAAAAAAGATGTTTCAAGCATGAGCTGTGAAATAGATTTGCACGATGATGCACTGATGATGCGATATCAGAAGGGTATTTCATCGATTTCATGTGTCAAGGTAACGTCTGGTTATGAGTGGGCTGGCACAGGCGAAAATGGCGGCTTTCCGAGTGCCGCGGACTACAAGACCCACAATGCACCCGCGGACCGGCGCGTCATCACCGTGACACATCTACAACATTGGGGACAGCTTCCTCATTAGGATGCCTTTTATTTGTTGGTTAACTTTCGGGGAGACGTCTGCCCGTCTCTGCGACTCGGCTTTTTGAACAGGGGTCGGCGTGTGACCGTCACGGCGCCTGGGGTTCGCCGCCCACCGAGTAACATGGTTGATGTCCGGCTCCCTTCTAGCTAGCGCGCTGGCTTCGGTCGGCGCTCGTCTCCCGCTACCGTGCGCTAGCGCTAACTGACCCGAGTCGTGTGCAACGTTTCAGACCCCACGTCAACGCTGCAGCCAGTGGACGTGGTCGCTAAACAACCTTCCCGGGTGAGTAGCTCTTCCCTCCTCAGCGTTCGGTTGTCTTCAGCCGTTTCGAGGGGTTTGTTTTGTGGGTTTTTGTTTTTCTTGTTGTTGTTTTCGGGCTAAACTTGACAGCTAACCCCAAGTTAGCTTCACAAGTTAACTCATTCTGGGGCTCGGATCTGTCTTAATTACCGCTGACGGTGTGCCGACAGTGTGTTTATTGAGAGGCCGAACCTGTTTAATGCAGCCCGCAGACTCGTTCTCACGCTGTTATGTGGCTGACATAACGCCATTGCGATGTTATTCTGTTCTTTAACCGAAATAATGGGTCGAGATGCAAGACTCGCGAACGAGTCGCTCCCGGCGAACGACCCCTTTAAATGAGTCGGGAGTGTGGCGAGCCAAGCGGAAGGTAATCACCCAGGACTGAATTAAAGGGCAACGGAATTTTGCGGAGTTCGTTATGAATGTAAGTGATTTACACTTAAACTTTACCCCCCCCCCCCCCCAAAAAAAAAAAAAAATGTTAACGGGAGAACGGCAACACGTGACGCTGCATCAGCATCATCTGGTTTGTGTTGTGATCTGTGTTCGCCATCGTCGCCCCCCCCCCACCGCACCTGCTGGAAGAAACCTTCACATTCCTGCAGAAGAAAATGATACTTTCTCTGACAAAAATGACGGTTTTCAGCCCCAAATTCCGGCATCCGCACAGTTTGCATCCTCCCGTTTAAACCAACGCCCGTGCATTTCGTCATGCCAACCGAATGAAATGAACCGAGAGCCCGACAACCGAACTGATCGTTTTACTGAGTGATTCCTCATGGACCGAATCTCAAAAAGGCAGCCAAAGCTTTCATCACTACTTGTGGGAATGTTGAACCTTATCACATGACTCTCCACAGACTTCAATTCAACCCGAATTTCTAGTATATGCGCATTTATTGGTGTTTTGCAACAAAGCGGACCAAACCATTGCACCTTAATTGTCAAATTTGCACAAGAGTTGCGGGTAAGTAAATATTTGTTTTTCTATAGCACCTTTTTTTTTTTTGTTTTTTTGTTTTTAGAACACGCTGTTATAAAGTGCTTCACAAACAGACATGTGGCACAAAAAAAGAGACAGGATCTATTAAAACAGAGTGGCCGTAAAACTAAAGTTTAGCAGGGCACGGCAAATAAATTGAAATATGTCAAACACTAACATTGAAATGAGCAGGACTTAAGGGTGTGACGTGAAAGTCAACAGCATTTGAGTGTGTGTTGTGTTGTCGGTTCTTTACTTTGCTCACAACTCTGCTGCTAACTGGGGAAAGTCCTGTTTTATAGGAAGCGAAGACAACCTATAATACATACTTATGACTGTATCCCTTACAGACTCTAGGGTGTCTGGTGATTCAATACGCATTAAAAGGCCACAAATCCCACTTGATAAGGTTTTGTCTCGAACCCCACTCTGAGATTTTTGATGGACCCCCTGGGACCTTTATGAGGACCCCTGGGTGTTCCCAGCACCCTACGTTGAGATACACTTCCACAAAAAAAAACCAGGCCTCTTTTGATGGCAAAATGTAGTTCATTTACTGCATGTCAGCCAACCCTGATTGCCCCTACCTGTATTTGCGAGACAATACATCAGTCATGGAGTGGATTTTCGACTAAAGTAACACCACCACTCGGTGCTTTATGTCCTGTTGTGACCCATTTGGTGTACTTGCGTGACCTGACCTACTCATTGAAACAGTAGGATAATGAAAGACATGTACTGCCAGTTTAGGGAAATGGAACATATTTTGCATAGCTTAATGGTTTGATCAAGCTTACAAATGTGCTTCCACTCAATTCAACATGCAAACCAAATACTGTCTTTAGAATATTCCCAATGCGTTGTGACACTTGTCGTACTGTTGCTTTTGTATTCGATATAGTTTTTTGTGGGTCTCCTTGTGACAACGTGTAGCCTACTTTTATGTGACTACATGGAGAGACTTGAAATGAGGCTGAAATATATTCAGTTTTTCACTGTATAACTTGCTAACTTAATTTACTCTGTCTGTTTTTTTTGTACAGGAAATGTACAAGATCTACTACGCCAAGATGACCGTATCATTACACTGGTTTCCCATGGAAATCACAAATGTTGACAGGATTGTGTGAGAAAGGAGGTGGAAACGACTAACAGCTAAAAGCAAGAACCATGAATCTCCATCAAGTCCTCACGGGTGCTGTCAACCCTGGAGACAACTGTTTTTCCGTAGGGAGTGTCAACAATGTGCCATTCACGGTGAGATACTCCCAGCTCTGCAATTCTTTCCCACTCAGCCGTTTGTAGACATTTGTTGAAGGAATGCTCACTTTCTGAACACAAAAAATGTGGGAAGGTGTCTTGGTGTCTCGCTACAAGGACTTTGTTAACATTATATGCACCTATCATACTCAGTGGCCTAACTGTCGGTGACGGTGCAACCGGTCCGACTGCTCTGGGGGCCAGTGGCCGCTAGGGGCCCCTCCCATAGGCACGGCAGCGATGCGCTCCGCTGTGCGTCCCCTTGCCCTGTTCCTGCAAGTATAAAAAAAATAATAATAGTATTTAAAACCTTATTGTGGCGGGCCAAGGGGGTCTGGTCAAGCGCCGCTACAGACAGGTGGTGCAGGCTCCCATCCCAGGGCTGCTCAGCTGCTGCAGATTGGGCGAATCAACGGAGGGGCTCCACGGATTCGCTCGATCCGTAGCAGCTGAGCGGCCCAGGGATGAGAGGCTTCACTGCCTGTCTGCAGCAGCTTGACTGTCCCCCTTTGGCCCGCCACACTTATTTTTATATATATATATATATATATATATATATATATATATATATATATATATATATATATATATATATATATATATATATATATATATATATATATATAAATAAATAAATAAATTTTCGATTAAGGCTTTTTTATTTTATACTGTTCCATATTGACAAAACAAAAGTAGCACCATGTGTAATGTGCCGTGCGTAACAGACACTCTCTTATGGATACTCTCTTTTGTGTGTATTATTATCATGATATGCTGTGATACCAAGCTTATCAAGTATCCTGGTTTCTGATCAGCAGCAGCTCTTACTACATTGTCCTCAGTGGGTAACAAGTTAAACAATTAACATACAATGATTCTTGGTTGAAATATCAGGAGTTGACAATGAGAAAAGATTTCCATAGAAATGGAACATTTCGGTAACATGGAGGACTCATGGATTCTACTGCCACATTGGGCTAGTTTAAGGTGTTAAAAGTTAAACTTTTTTTTTTTGAAAAAGCAGTTATAGACCACTGGCCCAGGATGTGGCAGAAATACCATTGGCCCACCAGCCAAGTGCTTAGGTCAATCTTTGAATACAGCATCAGTCCTGGATGACTGTGCAAGCTCTGGTCCTAGAGGACACGATCTGAAGGGCAGATCTCTGGATACTAGTCAGTGTATAATAGCTTGTGATGCAAGCATCTATCTGTTCTACCTGTACTCCCAGCTATCATATGATGGCCGTTGTGATGATGCGATACTGGCCCAGTTTTAAGTATCCAGTTGCGACCATGTGACCCTTCTTCACATGTTGTCATTGAGCGGGTGTAATTGTCATCCTCACCAGACTTCCTCTCCCCTTGTCTCATGACAGGCCTACGCATCTGGCTGTGATGTTGTGATATTGGGAAGTGACTTTGAGCGCCTGCAGATCATCCCAGGGGCAAAGCATGGCAACATCCAAGTGGGCTGTGTGGATTGCTCTTCACAGGGAGGACAGGTAAGAGTAACGCAGGTCTTGTCCATACAGCTTATTCCCCAGGCTGGTGTGCACACTCGGTACCAGTGAGGTTCGTGCTAGTATCACTGGCATGTAATCCTCACTGTCATTTCTGTGGTAGCTAATAATAATAATCAACTTTTATTTATATGGCACCTTTAGTACACAACATGCAGATGAAAGTGCTTTACATTTAAGCTGTGCTATGTAACTCTTGGTATTTGGGATTTGGCGCCCCTACAGTTTCTGAGTACAATATCATTTTTACACCGCTGTCGCAAAACTGTCCGGTGTCCGGAAATGTATTTTACCGGACCTTTTGAACCTAATCGGTCACGTTTCAATAACAGTCTGTCTATCTACAGATTTGCAAAGTACAGAATAACCGCCCCCACCCTCACATATTAAAATATAGCATTTATAAATCCCACCCATAGACACATAAAACAGTCATTCACGAAAAAAGATTGTTTTGTAACTGGCCTACTGTACTCCTACAACAGCTAACGCACACACATATACAGGTGATGGCAAACACACACACACACACACACACACACACACACAGTGCACACAGATTAACTAACCAAAGCCCTAAAGGACCTAGCCAGCGTCAAATCAAGATTCAGCCGAGTCATTATTATTTTTTATTTCATGTCACCTTTTTCAATCAATGTACGCATTGGTCTTTCAACCAAAGAACTAATGTATAGCTCCAAGAGAAAATATTCAGGAAAAGTTCTGTGTGGTTACGGTCTCGATGTCGAATGAATACAGAGATACGGTTCCAGGGTGTAGGAGCACAGTGACTGAATGGCCCGTGATTAGATTTAGATTTTATTCTAGGTGCAGTATGGAGAGCGGCGTCTGGTGATCTGAGATGTCTGATTGGTTTATAGCCAGCGATAGGTCAGAGGCGTATCCTGCAGTCAAACTATTCAGTCTTGCAAACAATCACTAGTACTTTGATATTGACTCTGTATTGCACCAGGGGCCAGTGAAGTGATATTGGTATAGGAGATATTGCTGCAGAATTTTAAAAGAGCAGGACCCTAAAAGTGGGGGAAAACAAGAGGCCACATATGAGTTCTGCAGCCAATGATTAATGGCTGTGTTCTTGTCATGAGCCTGAGAGGAAAGAGTGTGTGTGTGTGTGTGTGTGTGTGTGTGTGTGTGTGTGTGTGTGTGTGTGTGTGTGTGTGTGTGTGTGTGTGTGTGTGTGTGTGTGTGTGTGTGTGTGTGTGTGTGTG
Source organism: Zeus faber (assembly GCF_960531495.2). Lineage (NCBI taxonomy): Eukaryota > Metazoa > Chordata > Actinopteri > Zeiformes > Zeidae > Zeus > Zeus faber. The sequence continues at coordinate 10,956,738 of NC_137203.1, forward strand.
TGTGTGTGTGTGTGTGTGTGTGTGTGTGAGACTCACTCCATGATGTTGAACATCCATGACAGTTGGCATATTATTTACCTCATTAGACACAACTTGTATTATTCAAGGTCGTGGACTGTATAACGCTCATTATTTCGGTTTTCTGCTACCTAATGTTTAGTCAGTCAGTCTATTTAACATAATAAAATTGGCTCCTGTATTCAGTATGTGGGGATGTAGTTCTAATCAACATGTTAATGGGAGGATGACAAACTGCTCTCAAGACAATGTTAAATCAACAGGGGAATAATAAATGATTAAAAGTACTGAAAGGATTTTTTTATTTTTTTTGGGCTTGTATTAAGTATTGGCTGTAGGTATAGCTACAAATGTACATCAATAACATAAAGGCAATTATATTGTCAAAATGATTTTGTAACGACCTCTTCTCAAAGAAACCACTCATTCAAACGTCAGTGTAAACCACTCATGTTGTCTTATTTCAGGGTAGAAATTCCCATTTTCTACTTTTTTTTTTTTTTTTTTTTTTTTTTTACAGACTTTGAATTGGCTTTGCAGTCTCTGCATTGTGATCCTCGAAGAATTTCACGGTTAACGTGCACGTCTTGATCGAGCAAAACCTTGTTTCAAATCTATTTTATCTAATTCATGTTGTCCTTGCCGTTTCCCACTGACAGATTGCAGCCTCCTATGGAAGTGTTGTGTGTGTGTTTGAGCCTGTGGAGCTCCCGGATCAGAAGGCCGGATCACCAACAGTGAGTTGCCTTATTTACCTTCCAGATAGACTATAAGTATTCATGAAGGCAAGTAAATAAACCTTTTGTTTCTTGGATGTTTCTCTGACAGTTCAAATAAAGAAGATCTTGGTTCATTTGAGTACACTAGATTAGTCATCTTTGATTAAAGTGGGGCGGTCAAGCAGTTTAAATGTTTCCAATTACCACTCGATTTTTCAATGATTTCTTTCCTTTAAGATTAAAAGTTTCTATGGATTAAAAAAAAACAATGCAATGGAACTGAAAATAACACTGAAATACACAATTGGGGAGATGGATTACACTGTTTATGCCACATCTGACACCATGAAATGGACCATGAAAAGAAGGTAATTTGATCAGAACCCGTCCAGAAAAGAATGTCGGGACAGGCAGAAATCTGTCTCAGGTTTTGTTAAAATTGGTCTCAAAAGAAATCTTAGAAATGTATTAAATTTTACTTTCTAATATCTTTTAAGATTAATACGACTTTTGTATTTGTGAAACAATATTTGTTTAAACATATATAACGCCAATATCATGTTGTTTGGTTTTTAGGTTTTTTTTGCATCTGATAAAATACAACAATTTGATAATAGCGAATGAAAGACAAAATTACTGAACTTAAAATGAACATGTTATTATATAACTATGAACACTGTTATTGTCTGCATTTTCTCTGCAGTGCACTTATTGAAAAAAATAATTATAAAATCAAATGTCAACGGGGAATCAAAAAACATCTTTGTTTAAAAAAAAAAAAAAAAATGAATGGGGGGAAAAAAAATTATAAACATAGTAACATAATTATAAAAATAGTCATATTAAACTCTGGTCAGGAAATATTCTCCCTGTTATAGAAGTGCGGTATATTTACTATTTATAAGTAAAGTATTTTCAAAGAAGCATCCAGTTTTTACTAAATTAAGTCCCATAGCAAGAGAAAGCAACGGGGAGACAGTGTGACGCGCCTCGGGACAGTGGTGACACACTGGGTTTTTGTTTAGAACGGGACAGAGTGGGACAGTTCCTTAACAAATATCCCTTTCCCACTGCACCAAAAACCGGTAACACCCACTAACATCCGGCATTTGTCATCTGTGGGAAAGGTAACACCTGGGTTTCAGTCCTGTGTCAAATTACCCTGCAATAGACACAGGTTTTAATCGGCTCCACCTCTGATTTGCTCTGATGTGATCAGGACACTCAGTTCGACCCGCTAACTTTGGCCCTTTTACTGGCACGATGCGATGCGCGTTGAAGTTCCAGACGTTGCCATATAAATAGACAGGAATGTCCTTGTCATTCCATCATTTCATATCTGATTTAGAATCCATAATCAAAATCAGAAGTTATTGACTTTCTTCCGCATGGGGGACCATCAAATGTTTTGAGTGTTGGGATGACACCTGGGGAGCACAGCGGAGAACCCCCACGCTCCCTGTCCGTCTCAGTCACCCCAGCATTGCCCAAAGCCGGTCCCGGCTCCCCGTCACTGAAAGACCGGTGCCTGCACCAGCCGGTGCACGGGTGCACAGCATGGATACTCCACGCTGCTTCTACTGCAGTGTAGTGTAAGCTGGTCTCCCACACGGAATCTGTAACATTGCTGGACCTTAAAGCAGCGGAGAGACTCGGCTCCTGGACAGTGTGTATATTGTTGTGGATTGTTTCGCCCCTTAAATTGATATCCTTTGGACGCAAAGCTCTTCAGCTTAAACACATTTTTTTGTTTAAATGATGAAGTATCTATGGATGAAAAAAACAAAACAAAAAAAAAACAATGCAATGGAACTGAAAATAACACTGAAATTCACAATCGGGGAGATGGATTACACTGTTTATGCCACATCTGACACCATGAAATGGACCATGAAAAGAAGGTAATTTGATCAGAACCTGTCCAGAAAAGAATGTCGGGACAGGCAGAAATCTGTCTCAGGTTTTGTTAAAATTTGTCTTAAAAGAAATCTATAAAATGTATAAAATTTTACTTTAATATCTGCAGTCACCCTGAATGTATGAATTATTTCTTTATCAGTACAGAATGTTTGACTGTTGTCTTACATGTTCTATTTTTTCTTTCCTTTTTTACCTTACTGTGTACAGAAACTGAACTACCAATGGCAGAAAAGTGGCCACATCATTTTACAGTTGATAGTCCGGAACCTTGCGTGGCACCCCACAGGTACTGTTGATCCAGTAATACATCTTGTGTAATATAAACACAGCAGATTTTAACATAAATTAAACTGATAAAACAACTTCCAACTTGAAAAAGAGAGATTTTGAGTAACGTTGAGTTATGTATATATTTTTTAGATGCCAAAACTAACAATGTTAGCAGGCATCTGTATTGGAAATGCATCTTACATTTGGAAATTATTTTGAACTCCTGACTGTACTTCAAAAATGGTATTCATTGTCATATAATGTGACTTTATGATGTCAAATTCACTGTATGACTTAGGAGTGAAATATTGTCATTTGCCAGTGTGCATTGTTTTTTAACAGTGAGGCAGTTAATTACTGTTAATTAATTACAGTTAATTACTTATTGAGTTACTAATTAAGGATGTTAACGACACCGTTTCTTGCTAGTTGACATGTCTGAGGCATTTACTGAGAAGTCGTTGTTGGGAGGAGGTTATGTACTGGGCTTTTTTTTTTTGTTTTATTCTATTACAAAACGGAGTAAAATAAATAACTCTCCAACAAAAACACGTTGCTTTTATTTGCTTTCATTGGGGGAAAAAAGCTGAGGAGCCGCTCCCACTGGAGCTGCTCCAGCTTGTCTGGGTCCGCCGCAGAGCGCCATGCTCGGAGTAATGACATGGTCCACTTTAGCGGTGTTTGAAATCGTATTTAGGACAGGCATGAATTTGGGAAATATATTGTAATGTTTACGATTGCAGGTAAGGATATGTAAATGTTTTGAACCCCCCGATCTGTTGTTTTTACGTCCTTAAACCTACCTACTACCTTAATTAGAGGGGTCAGACCCCCCCGCCCCCATGTAATTTGAATCATGCCATCAGATATGGATTGCCTTTTCAACACCACGGCACTGTGTCTGCGCTGTGTCCTTTTCGCACCACAATTACGCGGAGCAGAGACAGAAGTTTGAAATTCCTTCTATACTCTGTTTTGGGCTAGGCCTATAGCCTACACCAGCATTTATTCAACAAATTTTCTAACATTCAAAGCCATCACCTGTTGTTGTTGTTATTAAAATAATAAAATTAGTTGTTTTAACAAATGTGAATTTAGGCTAAAATGAATTAATAAATTCATCATGATGAATTGCATATTCAGCTTGAAGAACGGTAGAGAACTGAGTGGTTTTACCCGCACATGATGGCAGTCGGACACAGCGAGATGATGACAAGGCACCGCCTGAAATGAAACCTCATTGGCTATGCGGCTCATACAGTATATGCGTGCATTAAGGGACAGGACAGGAGGCAGTTGACATTGCAGGCACGAAAAAAAAATCTCTTTGATATGTACACCTCAGAATTCTAAAAGAATTCTGAAAAATGCAAAACCCAATGTTGACAAAAACCTGTCTGCAGTTGGTCGATTACTAATACAATGTGGGCAATATAATTACAGTTGCCATGTCAAATAACGCGCGTTACTAGGGATGGGCTGATTGATCTAATGAAACTACTATCCGTTACGGATATTGTGCGTTGTCCGATCATTTTGAGTTTCTGTCCGGGATCGGCAAAATCATGGTCTCATTGCGTGTATCTGCCGTACCTCGTGACAAATGCGTTGCGTGATCTGATCACGCTCACGTGATAGCACAGCTGCACAAACGGTCTCTCCCCTAAGCTATGTCGCAAATCAGTGGCGGAACTACGTTACGGCCATATTTTACGTTATCTGAACGTGGGAGCGAGTGTAAACGAACATGGATGGAAGAACTAGGTGCTTAGGGAAATTACTCGTTGGATGGATCATGGATTATTACAACATTTGCCCGTCTGCTACCACAACGCAACAACATAATGTGAGGGTTGATGACCGAGTCGAACCCAAGCTGCTTTCTGCTTTTTGTTTGCCGCTCGCATGAGTAGCCGCATTTCAACTTCACTTGCCTTTATTACCAGCATTCCCCTCTGGCAAAAAATAACATCCCTTTTATCATTATTATTTTGGTGAGTAACTTAAAATATAGTGTAATAAGTAACTTATTACCTTAAACAGAAAGTAATATTGTAAATTAATGTATTATTTCAAGGAACAAGTAATATGTTATAAATTACATTGGAAAAGTAACTTGCCCAACACTGTTTGCTTCCAGGGAGAAACCTCTTAATAGGCTCCAGTAGCCTCCAGTTGTGGTCTAATGTTGATGGGTTGGAAGAGAAGGAAGAAAGGTGGACCGTAGGCAGCTCTCATTGTCCATGGAGGTGCATCTGGCACAGCAAGTAAGACCAAAAAAATTCAAAATGATGGACTTGATTGTTCTGCTCTCTGAATGTGGTTCCAGTAAAGTCATGTTTTGTGTGGCAACATTTTCAATGGTCGATTCTCATTAGTGATGCACAAAATGCATTCAAATTGTATCTTCATTTCAGAGGATGTTGTCTGAGCCTTTCTTTCTGCTGAGCCCATGTTTTGGCAATTTTACGACTTTCTTTTTTTTTTTTTTTTTCTCGCTTGTAGAACAGCCTCTCCAGTCAATCTAATGAAGTTCTCGCCAGATGGGGAGTTCTTTGCTACGGCTGGACTGGTAAGGTGCCTTTGACCAGCAGCTCCTGAAGGTCAAAAAATAATTCTCATAACACTCTGTATGGTCTCCATTTTGTTTTACACATTTTTATAGCCGTTTTTGTATTCCAACCAATATTGGAATATTTGCAACAAAAACCATGGTCTATGGAGTCATGGGGCATTTTCTTAAAATTAAATTGCTAAACCCTGTTATATTCTTGGGATAATCTACTCTTTCAAGTTATATTCTTTGCCTTTATAGTGAAGATCTCTACATCCCAGATTATTTTCCCCTCACATTCCCCTTTCTGCATTCTCCTCAGTAAATCTATTTCCCCTCTCCTTTGTACAGGATGACTGCCTTGTAAAAGTGTGGTACAGCACCAGCAAGTGGCAGTCTGGGGTTTCCAGGCTCTGCACACCACCTGAGCCGGAGGGCACCCAGGGAGAGCTGGCCTTCTCCTTCGTCTACCTGGCCCACCCGCGCTCTGTCACTGGTTTTTCCTGGAGAGAAACCAGCAAGTACATGCCACGGTGAGAACAACTGTTCTGGCTTCCTCAAGGCACTTGCACACAATGAGTTAATAAATGGCAGATGAAACACTAAGCCATGAATTTCCTGTGAAAAGGGCACTGACGTCCAGGCTGGCAGCTAGGCTTGGGCAGAATGACAATTCAATCGGCAATCAACTCCAGTCTATTTTTATTATTTTTATTTTTTTTATCCGCCAGGAAAAATCAGAGCATTGAGCACGGTGTACCGTCTAAGTGCAGTTCACCGTGTTCGGAAACTGATCACAGGAGTGGAGGGAGAGAGCCACTCTTGCCCCCTCTCTGCTCAGAGCTGTTTTTGGTCCATTCACACCATAGTTCCCAGCAAATTACGGGGATAACCTCTCCGGCACCGTCAGTGATTTTCACTACTTACACATGCATTATTATTATTATTACATTTAGCAGACGCTTTTATCCAAAGCGACTTACAATTATTCAAACACCGACGGACACAGCCATCACAAGCAATTAGGGGTTAAGTGTCTTGCTCAAGGACACTACAGCATGCTAGCAGGAGGAGCCTGGGATCAAACCAGCAACCTTTAGATTACTAGATGACCAGCTCTACCTCCTGAGCTACATGCAGCTGCATTCTGGAACATTTCCGTCTTACATCTTTTCACACATGCCATGATAATGCCAGAATAGGTAGGGCAAGGTCCCCCAGAAAGAAAGTCCAGCAGAAGTCACCTGGTGCAGAGCAACAGATGGAGCAGCAGCGCACCCAGCTCATTCACTTGGGCACACAAAGAGGGAGTACGTGGATGTACTGTAGTACGCAAATAAAAATAGATATGCCTATGAAATAAATCAACACATCAATAAAAGTCTATATAAATGAGTAAATATACACCCCAAGGACGGGACGGAGTTGGTGGTGCGCCTGAGTCCTCACACGCAAAGGCTGAGCGGATGGGGGTCTTTCATTTGGATTCATAGTATCTTTTATCACTTTCATTGAGTGGGGTTTCGTGAGACCCTCCTCTCTGTTCACGTGCCAATGCCTGCAGTGGCAAAGAGGTATCAGAGAATTGAAGTGGAGTTTCCAATGCACTGTCCCGTGCTGCGTCTCGCACGTTTCCCCGTTGCTATGGGACTTATTGGACCTATTATGCTCCTTTTCACCGAGTCTCTGAGGTTCCCAAAGCAAGTTTTCTTTGATGGGAATACCACTCAGATTATGCATTCGAACCATTCCAACATGCTTCTAATCCACCCGTTCTAAAAATAGGCTGTTTAATGGGAGGTGCAACCCTCCCGAGGCCCCTAGTTCTGTGAGGCAATGGGGTTTAAGCACAAGTTCCGGGTTCTGTGAGCCAACGGCGTTTGAGAATGGCTTCCAGGTTCTGTTGTATTTACTCCGTAAATTTCCCTGTATCGATCCACCAAAATCTGTTTCTGAACATATTTGAGGCGATTATTAATCAATCCAGTTGCTGGATCTCCACCGATCTCCACTTGTGTGCAATTTTGTCATGGGCGGGTGGTATTAATTTTATTTCTTTTTAAAGAAAGGAGGGCAGCAAAGCTGAACAGCTTGTCTTAGGATTGTTTTTGGAAACAGACAGCTCACAATAAACTAACTGAGTTGTCTTATTTTACAGTTTGTGAAATAAGACTTTGGCTGCATTGCTATGCCCATAGTGCAAACAGCTTCTTTATTTGTTAATTCCAGACATTAAAATGGCATTGCTTTAACAAATATACAATATGCCACAATTAAGAGTGGATACCATGATGGGCTCCAGTTCTGCTGGAAAATAGAGCCTTGTTATTGATCAAGATCAATGCTTCTATCCAAGTAATGACTTTTTGCACCGATGCAAATATATTTTTGTAACTAATTTACATTTTTGATTATGGGCCGAAGGGTAGCAGATGGACCGCCTTATTTGGGTGACCCATTTAACTGCTAGAGAAGGACAGAAATTGTGTCAGCAAACGTTGAGCACCGATGTCAGCAAATGTTGAGCAACGTTGAGCACCGTTGAACACCTGGGACAAGCGATTGCTCGTGCCCAGGGTTGGGTACCGAGATCCGGTATTAAACAGGCCTGGGGCTGAATAAATAAAGACTGTAGTATATATAAGCTCCGACGTTAAGGTACTGTTAATGGTATTAAGGCTCTGTGGGAGTTCCTTCCCACAATTGGTTCAGGGAGGGAGAAGGAGCCCGCACGGCCCAATCAGCGCCGTGTGGGTGCTAATTGGGCCAATTGAAGGCAGCTTGGTGGCCACAGGAAAAGGGAACCGTGCTGTCGTCTGCAGATGGTGCTTGACCACGCCCCTTTGTCCGCCCTAGGCCGGGGAGAGCCGTCCGGCCAACAGCCGACTCCCCCTCCGCCCGCCCCAGAGCGCGAGAGAAAATCAGCCACGACCATCTGCGCCGCCCGCCTGTGGACCACCCGGAAGTTAAAGGGCTGTAGAGCCAGGTATCACCGGGTGATCTGGGCGTTTGTGTCATGCGGTTGAGCCACTGCAGCGGAGCGTGGTCCGAACAGAGGGTGAAAGCTCGTCCCAGGAGGTAGTAGTGGAGAGAACCGACTGCCCATTTGATGGCTAGACATTCCTTCTCCACTGTGCTGTACCTTGACGCTCTGGGAGCTTGCGGCTGATGTGCAGGATCGGACGCTCGGTCCCCTCAACCTCCTGGGACAGGACTGTGCCCAGCCCTCTGTTCGACGTGTCGGTCTGCAGTCAGAAAGGGAGAGAGAAGTTAGGAATAAACAGCACTGGCTTCCCACAGAGAGCTGACTTAACCCTCGCAAACGCCTGCTGGCACTTCTCTGACCACTGTCGAGAAGTTCATCGACCCAGAGCATCGGGTAGGCGTCGAACTTGGACACTCCGTTCACCCTTTGGTAGTCCACACAGAACCGGACTGACCCATCAGGCTTACTCACCAGCACAATGGGACTAGACCAGTCACTTGTGGACTCCTCTATTACGCCCATGTCCAGCATGGCCTCTAATTCCGCCTGCACGATCTTGCGTTTGTGTTCAGGCAGGTGATACGGCCGAGAGCGCACCTTAACCCCTGGGGTCGTCTCCACCGAGTGGTGTATGAGGGACGTGAGGCCTGGCAGGGAGGAGAAAACGTCAGAGAAGCGACGCTGAAGTGCAGCTACATCCGCCCTCTGGGACGGAGAGAGATGGTCACTTAACAGGGCCGCGGTATGATCGGCTGCTTTTTGAACCTCTGGCCCCAACTCATCCCGCTCAATGACCGGTGTGACCAGAGCCACGGAGGCCCCCTCTCTCCATTCTTTTAAGAGGTTTAGGTGAGAAATCTATGTCGAGGCGTTTCCACAGCCTGTGGATTGACTTCGAGGCGCATGGAACATGGATTGAATTTTATTGTTCATTTTGGGTGTTGACACGCAGGCCACAGTTATCTATATATATTTATTTATGAGGATCTATTTATATAAGGGTTCCTAATAGTCCTCTCGGGCACAGGAGGAATAGCGTTCCACTCCTGGGCTGCTCGCCAGCCCGTTAGCGATCTCCTCTGTAAGACATACAAAACATTAAGAAAACTGATTTGGCCCAATCAGCGCCATACGGGCCCTGATTGGCACGGTGGCGCAGTGCATTGCACTGCTGCCTCACAGCAAGAAGGTCCTGGGTTCGATTCCCGTCTGGGGTGCTGTTGGCACCGTGCTCCGGCGGGTTATCTCCCAAACAGGAGCCTTTCTGTGTGGAGTTTGCATGTTCTCCCCGTGCTCACATGGGGTTTCCTCCACCTCACGTCAGTAAGAACCCCCCCAAAAAAACATGCACCCATCATCGTCTGACCAGCGATGGACACTTATCACCTGGTCCCCCGGCGCGTCCACGTATGCTGCCCACTGCTCCTGGCTGTGGCCCCGGAGGAAGGACCAGCCAGGATGGGTTAAATGCAGAGGCATCATTTCACCGGCCACCATCCAAAGCATGTGCGTGTGTGTGTGTGCAAGCATGTCTTGTAGTGTGGTGTCCTGTGTGACAAATAAAGATTGTTGTTGTTGTTGTTGTTCTTGTTGTTGATTGGGCCAATTCAAGGCAGCTTGGTGGCCACGGGAAAAGGGAGCCGTGCTGTCATCTGCAGCCGGTGCTTGACCATGCCCCTTTGTCCGCCACAGGCTCTATAACCCGTTTAAAACTTGCATGATTAAGATATTCGTCTAAGAAGTATTTTCACTATTATCAGAAGAGACCTCCTCTCTCTCTTACTCTCGCTCGCTCTCTGTCTGAGGAGATGTGTGTGGAGGGGGGCGGCTCCCTCTGCCTGGCTCTCACTCACACACAAGGACGCAGATATTGCCCCCCCTCTCCATGTGTAATGTGCATTAAATAAAGCTGTGTTAATTCTGCTTATAATATGTTTTTGTTTTTCTCTTAAAAAAAACAAACGATTTAAGTACCGGATCGATAAGCAGTATTGGAAAGAGTAGTAGTACCACCGTTAAAATCTTAACGATACCCATCTCTACTCGTGCGACGTTCCTCCAAATAAAACAACTAAAAACACGTGTTTTTAGAGGAACGGAGCACAACTCTCTGTGTTGCTCTCTGCGATCGGGGCACCCTGAGAGGGGTGCCCTGTCCACACTTGCCACTGGGTACTTTCCAGGGCCCCTTGAAGGCTGCTCGCTGTCCTGGGTGTGGGTTACAGTGCGCGAGGCCACTGTCGGCCCTGCTCCCGCTGCGTGGCTCCTCTGCGGCGGGTGCTGGAGGTGGTGGAGGGCTTACATATCTGGCTGTCTGCGGGCGTCGGCGTGTGAGGGGTGGGTGCTGACATCGGGTTGTCCTGTGCCTAGCACACTTGGCTACGTGGGTGGGCGCTCAGGGCACGGGTGGGGCACCTTTAAGTTCAATGCCTGTCTAACTTTCTCAAGTGTTAACCGCTGATAATGGTAACCCTTGGTTTGTTTATTGCCATTAGCTAGTGAGGAAAAATAGTTATGGCTTGCTTGTTATCTACGGCTGCAGTAAAAGCGGCAGAAAAAAGGTTATTTCCTTATAGTATTGGCATCAGCATGACATAATGCTTGCTTGTTGATTTTGCAAACATTAAGGCAAGTAGGCAACAGACAGAAAACTCCATACCTCTGCAGTTTGACAATGTTTTGGATTTCCAAAGAAAATCGGATTGAAGCTAGGGGAATGTAATATGCAGACTTTGTAAAGGTTCCGTCATCAGCATGGGCACTTGGGGTTTGCAGCTGAAAGGGAAGTCTGGCCAGTTGTGGTAGGGCGGGCCTCACCTTTGCATGGGGCATTGGTGGGCCTGGAGGTCCCCCCGGCACGCCTAGGGGGCGTGAGGTTCGGAAGGGGTGTCTGTCTGTCGGAGTGGGACCTGGCTCCAGGCCTGTGGTCTGTGCCTGCCGTCCATGGCCTGGGTTCTGCGCCTGCCGCGTCTTGTGCCTAGACGTGGGGGTGTGTTGTACAGTATGTGTGCGCCTCAGGGATGCAGGGTCTCCTTGTACTCTCCAGGACTGGTTTATGCTCGTCGGGGGCTGTGCCCGGCCAGGGCACCAGAACCAATTGGGACGAGTCCCGTACACTCACACCAACACACACACACACACACGTTTCTATATTTATGTTTTTCCATATATAGGTACTCCTCACTTTACGGCCTACCTGTTTAACGACCGTTCGGACTTCCGACCAGCTCTCTGACCAGTCTGTATTGTGCGCTGCGTACAACCTGGCATATCAGCATCAAGCATCTCATCGCGCATCACCCTTTATATACTATATACACTGTATACATCTCATCTCATCACCACTCTGTCTCGTTCCCGCAGTCTGTCAGTATTCACTACACTAGCGTTCGCAATTGTCATGCCCACTTACTGTGAAATAACACAGGTCCTCGCTTAACGACCTGGTCCTAGGAACTTAACTCAGTGGTTAAGTGAGGAGTACCTGTATTGTTGTTTGCTTCTGTTTATTTGTCTCCCCCGTGGTGATTCTCCCCCTCTTGGAGTAGTGATTAGTTGTTTATAGACCAAAATACAGTCTTGTATTTAAAAATTGTTCTCCAAGGGGGGGGGTTGATGATGGTTCTGTTCAACAAAAAACTGTGCTCTTGTCATCCCACAGGTCGTCCACAGGACAGTTATTGCAGCAGTTTTTGATGATTTAAGAATAAATAAAGAGTTGCATTGCAGGTTGAGAAGTTGAACTCTACTTGCAGACTAACTCTGTCCTAAATGCAATGGCATATAAATACTTTGTTGTATGCCCAGCATGCTGACAGCACAGGTTTAAAAAAAAAAAAAAAAAAAAAAGTTGCATCATTAGGGCATAACGCAACAAATGTATTGAATCATTTGAAAAGAGAGGAGCGATGTGTTGTATGTTTTTATTTGTTGTGCATTGACTGTGGAAACGAAACAACAAATATCAATCTAAACACTGTGGAAACTCAAAGTTAGGCCTCACTTTACCCTCATAAATCCATCGTCTTACTTCTAGTCGTACCTCACAGTTCAACCACATAGCATTTAAACTATATGGTTTAGCGATGATTCATTGCTTTTGCGCATCACGGTGCTAGTCTTGAAATTCCAACTAATCAGTACTACCATCAAGGGATAGGCGATATCGACAAACTCAAATATCACAATTTTTTTATTGAATACCTCAATATTGATCATTTGACTATATGATTATTGGGATGATTATTGTTTTCTTTCATAAGGCATTTTTACAAAAGGTATGACCAAGCAGGTAGAGGGATTGATTAGAAGGCAGTCCACAAAGTTCAGAAAATTGCCTCACTCTACTGTAATGCAGTCTTTAAGAGCAGAAGAATGTGCCATTTAACTTTATTACGATGAGCAAAATCACAGATCTAGTATATCACAATGTCGCTATTATGACATTATATTGCCCTATTCGACTCGATAAGAATCACAGCCGTGCCACAGGAATTACAAGATCAACCCATTATGTTTTATACCTAGCTCTAACTTTGAAATTTTATTATGTTCATTTCTCCTTGCAGAGGGTCAGTGTGTAACGTGCTGCTAACATGTTGTAAGGACAGCGTGTGTCGTCTCTGGGCTGAGACTCTGTTGCCGGGCGACAGTCTTCATTCCAGTCACCATGACAACCATGTCAGTGGACAGCAAAGCCACCCGCCGCGATCTGCTGGCAGGAAGAATGGCTCTAATGAGAGGACACCGGGAAGATCACCGCTACAGGTAGGGCACATTGTACTGTGGCAGGGGCTAGAATTTTAAGTAATGAGGGCGGTGGCAGAATGAATGAAATAAATTAATAAAAGGGGACCTATTACGCTTTCGCGTAATAGGTCCCCGTAGTAGGTTTTTTTTATTATTATTTTTTTTCTCCTACTTTCGGCACAAGCTGACGTCCACTCGTGACAGAATTCTTTATATGGTCATCTGCTCCAGGCACTGCACGCCCAGGAAGTACAGCGACGCGCCCATCGACCCGCTCAGTCTGCCTCGGAAGTTATTCTACTGCTTAATGGACCAAACATACGTTTTATCTAAAAATAAATAAATAAATAAATAAAAATTAAAAAAAAAAAGAGCTGTCATAAGTTGTAAATTTCATCGTTTGGACAGTCTGTGTCGGCAGCAGACAAACAGTCTGAATCTGTTTACTCATCCGTGTCAACGTAATCAGCCAGCGGTGTCTCCCTGCTTCCCCTGGAGGTTAACCCTGTACCTTCGCTGGACGCTTCCTTATGCAGGTCGAGGAAGGGGTTGCAAAGACCCGTGCAACTGCAGCATTATGATGACACCGCTTCAGTAGCGTTATTTGTTTTCAAAGTTGTAGCACTGCAGAAATATAATCTTTCACTAAAAAGCAAACAAAATATTCACAATTTTATATGGAGGGAAGTGCAAAAACATTGCCCCATCAAGCTTTGTCTTGCCCTGTTTGGTTGTGAAATTAAAACAGGGCTGCTTTTTTTTCGCCACTTTTTAACAGAGCACGTTTTTGTCGTCTAGAGATAAGAAAGGGATCATGAAAGGGAGAGAAGTTAGATGGAAAAAGCACAGAGGAGGGAAGGCTTAGTGGAGTTAAAAGGGAAAATTAATTGCCTATCAGGCACAAAGATGGTTTTCCAAGCTTTGTAGGGCTCGAGAGGAACCTCACTTAGGATAAACTGACCTCGATTCTGTAATCTGTGCTATACCTCAAAACAATTACTTTAACTTTGTTCTTTTGACAGTTGGTTTTTTTTCTCCAGTGTTTGTGGCTTTTTGCACTTCCTAGCAGAACAAAGTTCTATGTTAAAGTACCATACTGGTGTCAAATTGTGTTTTAGCCCGTTTATTACACTGCAAACCCATTATCCACATTATTACATTCCCTCTGACCATTTTACTGATGATTTGCTCACAATTACATTTTTAACATTGTCTCTCTTTTAAAGTTTTGGAACATTTGGGAAAAAAAAAAAAAATTGTTAATTCTCATTGAAAGAGGGCCATTGTTTGAACAAAATCAAAATACTGCAAAGTTAAGTAACTTTACTTTACGTAAGCTGTCATATAGGGACCAAGAGATCATTTTGACATAGGATTCTCACCATATTGTTTGAGTTTTCAGAAAACCGAAAAATAGAGACACACCTAATTTGACTTTAGTGTGACTCTTTAAGCTTTTATTGACCTGGGGCTGTGGCCAAGCAGCATAGGCCTAGTAATATATTTCTTAAAGTCATATCATTATGGCCGTTTACAAGGCTATGGGTCTCGCCGGTAATTAAAGAGCTCAGGGCCGATTAAATTACAAAAAATAATAAGTATGCAAATTCCCTAGCTGTTCCCTGAGGACCGTCTGAGAGAGCACACGTGTGGAATTATTCATAGGAAATCACAGACTGTGCTACATAGACTAGCCACTCTTTTAGCTCTTAACTTTGTATTCCTCGTAGACTAGTGAATGGGTGGTACAGGGAGAAAGGCCTATTTTAGGATTTCATTCTCTGCGATGCCTCAGGGTGGGCAAATGGCGCAAGACTGCCCGAGATTCATTGAACTAATCAAGCCCCAAGTTAGTTGATCAGAGCGCTGAATGGAAAAGGCTGGGAAAGAGTAGCGTGGTGAAGAAAGATGAGAAAACACAAGCACTTGAAGCGGATCAGGGGTGTATGGAGTAGGGCTCTAACAATGTACACATTTCTGTTTGAATTTTGATTCTTTCAACACAACAATATACTACACACTACAGTTGCACAAAAGTTAGAAACTTATTTTAATAAAACCCTGATTAATCTTGAAGGACGCCATTTTTTTTTCTTCCAGACAGCTCCGTGGTATTTAGCACCGACTACTTTAACAACTTTGTCTTTTACCTCGTTGGACAGCAAGAAATGGGTCCCAGTTCCTGGACATAAAGTTTCTCATTGCATTTGTGAGCGCAGTCGCATGATGTAGAAGTACAATTTGTAGTTTCACATATCTCAGAGGACGTTATACTTTCAACTCTGTATTCACTGTCTTCAAATCATGATGTCATGTGAAACACAGACACATGGATATGGCCGCATATATGGTTCCAGTCGGAATGTATTCACTTATTTAAGCTGGAAAACAAATGTGCATTATGCCCATAAGTGCGTGTTGAATGTGATGCTGTGTGATATTGGACAGTTGATTAGCAACAGAGTTTATTTTATTATTATTATTATTATTTTTTTTCCATTCACAGGTAAACCTGCAGGAATCATGGCGGTCCTCCACTTTTGGAGGTCTTGTGCAGCCCTCGGTGACAGGCTGCCTGCCTCAACTGCAGGGCAGGCACTATAGCCACAAGTCCAGCACCAGCAACTTTCCCCACACCAACGCACTCTGCCACTTCCACATCGCTGCCAGCATCAACCCTGCCACAGGTTACAGACTGAAACACACCCATCTGTACTAATACCTGAAACAAATTCCATTTTAATACAGGGATAAGAAGCTAGTCTGATCTGGTCTCGATAATTCAGTAGATGTTTTAAGCAGAAATTAAATTATACTGATATTAGAGGTGAGATTAACTCAAAATTTGTTAAAAATGTGTTACTAAAATTAGAAAAAATTCAAGTAAGAACATATAAATTATTTTATTTTCTTCTTAAAACATGCGTATGCATGATTTAAGCACAAATTTGGCACACTGTTTGTGAAAGAGGCCCATGCAGTGCATTGTTCTCGATTCTGGGAGTCAACCCCTATTTATCTCATTAGTTATTTTTTATTTTTTTTGTCAAGTTAATTTGACTGTAAATTTGTGTTGTTGTTGGGGATCTTAATTGGAACTTAATTGGCAAAACCTTCACTTTTTAGTAAGGGTGGCTGTGAAATGTCTAACATTCAAATTTTTTAGTCATGCAAGACTTGCCAGTTAATGAGCGAGTTTACAGACAGGCCATTGTTCCGGGTGTCAACAAGTCCGATAGTTAAAAAAAAAAAATTTAAAACGTATTATTATTTATACTCAGTTTTACCTTATTTTTTTTTATTTAGTTCCCATTTTTTCACGGTACATGCCAGTATTACCCATTTTAATCACTCCGCAGTCTTATTTTGTTCTGGGCTACATTTCTCCTGGACATCTACCATTTTGTTTATCAGTGTTTCATGTAATGGACATTCTTATTGATCTGTATATTTTGTAATTTATTTCTGATTTTCCAATTTATCCTGAGGAGTTATTTATATTTCCCAGATATCCCCCTTCTTCCCTCCATCTCATCTCTGTGCGCGGTGGACGACGAGGAACCAGGAGGACCTTTTACCGTCCACTGGCTCAACAATAAGGAGCTGCATTTCACTCTGGCGATGGATGTCTTTCTGCACCAGCTCAGAGGCAACCTGGAGCAGCAGGGCGAACATAGCCAGGAAGGTGTGGATCCGATCATTTTACAGACTCATTAGTGGAATCGGAGACCTAGGGTCTGTTTAATGGTGTCAGATCTTCACTATGGCTCATGTAAGAAAACATTTTATTTTGGTGGAGCTTGGGAGCATGAAGTCGTTTTCTATTCATTCCTTTTAGAGCCTGAAGACGAAAACAACTTAAATGAAGAAGATCCCGATAGCAGGACAGCGACGGACGGGGAGTCCATGGAGCTTCCTTTAGCCGCAGTGGAACACCATGTGGAGGTATTGTTGGAGCAGTGGAACCGCGGGGCGGATATGTTGTTCAGCATCCACCCCATGGACGGCTCCCTGTTGGTCTGGAACGTGGACTGGCTTGACGAATACCAGCCTGGCATGTTCAGACAAGCCCAGGTGGGTTTTGAATTCATCATAAATAATGGGCAATTTTTTTTCATGTTCTTATTTTTTTATCAAATGTAACCCATCATTTCCATGTACCTTTTGATCCTTGTAAAGTCCTCAATTTCGTCTTTGTTCTCTGAGACCATTCATCAAAAAAAAGTAATCACACATCCTTATTTCTTTCCCTCTTATATTGGTCGAGCCTGAAGGGGGGCTGGGCGTTAATTGTATATTGTTTCTGCCAGAGGTTTCGTATCGTCATGGGGTTAAGAAATCAACCCTGAGAAGATAGATTGTGGAAAACGTCTCATACTAGAATGTGAGAAATATTTGCAGAAGTTTAATTTTAAACGATCTCTGATATACAGCAGATTGATATACTGTACATCTCTGATATACAACTGATTGGGTATCATATTCAGTAAAAGATTAATGGGAAATTAATCCATGTTTCTACAATAGCCAAAGATTAAAAAATAAAAATGCAATTTTGAGATTGCAATGATTCATCCTCTCTGCGATATTTGTGAAAGCTTGCAATATTGCAAAATTCCCGCAGTTGTCCGACATTAAATGGCTTAAACTTGTTGCCCCTTCCTTCCCAGAGTACTCACCCTGGCGGTCACTGGCAGTGGCAGCACATTGTCATATAGAGCAGCTTTTATTTGGTGCTTACTGTATGTTGAATTGAATTAATTGAAAATTTACATGTATTGCAAATTGCATTGCAAGTTTTGAGAAAAGCCTCTGCAAAATCAAGCAGTTTGGGTTTTATCAAACACAAAAATACTCAGGACTTCTATTAATTGTAAGTTATACCAATATGTCTGAGCTAACTGGACTGAAGTTTTACCT
Source organism: Zeus faber (assembly GCF_960531495.2). Classification (NCBI taxonomy): domain Eukaryota; kingdom Metazoa; phylum Chordata; class Actinopteri; order Zeiformes; family Zeidae; genus Zeus; species Zeus faber. Next base: position 10,974,874 of record NC_137203.1, read on the forward strand.
TTGGTCACTCTTTATTCAAACTAATCATATCTGTCATCTGTAATGGTCTAGACTGTATTATTCACCATTTATGACTGTCACCTTTTATATTTTATAGACTTGAATGTTATGCAATAAAGTCACACAGCAAAGTGTACATTAGCCGTCATCTCAATTAAGCTGTAAATCATTTTGACAGCTATGATTGCTTGGCTCCTATTCTAATGCCTTCTCACCCAGCCATTCAGATAATTACATTCTAATTAAGTGTGGCTTCATGTAAAATTGCATACTCCGTGATGCATTTTGATCAGGAGGTAAATTATGGGGTTTTTGATGGTGCAACAGACTGTCAGGCAAGGCAGCCGATGGTGCAACCGTGACGTCCAGGTTGTTTAGTACTGACTGTTCTAAATAGATAAAACAGATAAGACATGTAGCCCATAGTCACCAGACTAGCCAAAGCTGTTACGCTCTATTCTCCGTCTATGTCCAATCTATTCACTTGCCATTCTGTTCGTGGTAATAATTATTTTTGTTAAACCAAAAATTGTTGTTACTTTTTAAGTAACAGGCATTCAATATATTTAAATTATGCATGTGCGGAGCACCCTATGAACAATAGAAACAGCATATAGAGGATATGCTGTTTCTATTATTGATAGGGTGCTCCGCCTTTCCCAGCAAGAATGCACTGATTGTGCACGCACAAGAAGTGAAAGGCAGTTGTGGTGCATTTGATAAAGCAGCATAGCTCTTTGTGGTCAGCAAACTGTCGATATTGATGCACGTTCACAAAAAAAGAATAGCCCCCTCTAGTGAAAAATGAGGAATGCATCCTTTCAAGAAAAGAAAGCAGCTGTCTTAGATCATTGCAAGATTGGGATGATATGATGATAGGCAAAAAAACAAAAGTTTGCAGTTTCAGTTTGGGATAGCGTTTGGAATTCTGGGGCTTGGCAACATAATCCACAATTCTTAAGTCGCATCACGGTTAACCTCATTATTTTCTTTATCATATTTTCATTATTATAATACCATCTGGCTTTCAGAGGTTGTGTAAGAGCAAGGGGGCATTCTATTATCGGTTGTTGATATTGAACTCTCCTTTCCTTTCTTCCTGTCAGGTGTCATTCGTATCTCGCATCCCCGTGGCGTTCCCCACGGGCGACGCCAACTCCCTGAGCCGCAGCGTCGTCATGTACGCCTGCAACAGGAACGTGGACCTTGCCATCCAGCACTGCAGACAGCGGCCGCCCGGCAGCGCACTGCCTCAGTCCACCTCTGCCCTCATCAGCTACGGTGGCCAGGGAAAAGCTGCCGTCGCCGCCACCGGAGGCCTTCGCCTCAGCATCTTCACGCCCAACGTGCTCATGATCTCCACGCACGCTGACGGCTCCCTGAACCAGTGGGCGGTCAGCTTCGCTGAGGACTCCGCATTTTCCACGGTGCTCAGCGTCTCGCACAAATCGCGGTACTGTGGACACCGGTTCCATCTTAACGACCTGGCCTGCCACTCGCTGCTGCCGCTGCTCCTCACCACCTCCCACCACAACGCCCCGCGCACACCCGGCACGTCTTCTGTCCCCCCCCAGCCCACCCCGCCCCCCCGTGGGGCGAGGCCCAGCCGGGTGTCTCTGGGTGGCGTTACCCAGGACCCCAATGCAATCTACAGTGAGCTGATCCTCTGGAGGGTGGACCCAGTGGGGCCGCTGTCCTTCTCCGGGGGGGTCTCTGAGCTGGCCAGGATCAACTCTCTGCACGCCTCAGCCTTCGCTAACGTTGCCTGGCTGCCCACGCTCATTCCTAGCAACTGTTTAGGTGAGGAAATATGCATGGTTGGTTGGGGAATTGATGAGGATGAGGACTTTGATTCCTATACCAAGGGTCACGATACAATATATTGATATACCAACATTTTACGCACAATTAAAACCAGTAATACACTTTGATGTGCTTTACGAAAAGATTTCACAGAATTTTCAAGGAATTTTTTCAGTCTAACGACTACTACAAAGAGACCACCAAATTCCCAATAAATGTAACTTTGGTAATTTATGAAAAATATCTTCTTGTAAATATTCTGGGGGAACAATAAAAAAAATCTTTGTAAATGCTCTGCTTGTATTTTTTATCATAACCATATTTGTCCAATCAGCCTGAGTTAGCTTCATTTTAATGAGTGCTCAGCAAAGTAAAGATATGACATCTACAGTATTGCTAACTGCTACTTGTCATTTTTTATTTTTTTAGGTGTGTACTGTAACTCTCCCAGCGCCTGCTTCGTAGCTAGTGATGGCCATTCACTCAGGCTGTACCAGGCTGTTATCGAAGCCAAGAAACTCCTCAGTGAGCTCTCCAATCCTGAGATATCTGTAAGTCTGCAAGCCTAATACAGCCCACTCCAAGCTCAAATTCCACACCATGTTTTCATACCCACTGACATGACTCTCAGGGAATGCAATAGGAATACCTTTACACAAACCATGAGATACTGCTAATCATTCTCAAATAAGTACTGGCAATAATACAACTTTTGTGTTAAGGTAAATGTTCAATGGATCACAAGGGTAACAATCCAGCCATATCTGTGTTAATAATGTCACACCTTTGGTATGAGATTCAGTTGTTAAAGCTTGATTTTTGTTAATATATTTTACTCCAGAAATATGTGGGTGAAGTGTTCAACATCATTAGTCAACAATCTACAGCCAAACCAGGATGTATCATCGAACTGGATTCCATCACCGACTTTGTAAGTATAGACGTGTGCACAGTGATACTGTACACACTGCCCTGTTTGATGAATGATCTCCACGAAGCAGTCGATGTAAGAAACTTCAGGGCTGTTTTCAATTCCATTTATCATTTAATCCTATTGGCTGTCTTGAACAGTGGATGGGCATCTCTGAAACAGCTTTAAATTGGTCTGAATGTTATCTTCAAAATAAGGACTTGGCTTGGCTTTCAAAAATCTCTTGAACTTGAACAAATATTTTTCTTAAAACCGTATGCCTCTAAATGAGGATAGAAAGTTTTAATATTAAATTTTGGTGATATTAATTAATGTATTATACTCACCGGCTTGACTATTTATGTAAATAATGCTCAACTCAATAGCATCCGTTGGTTTGTCTTCTAAAGCAATATCAACTTATGTGAGCTTGATATTTTTCATCCAACTCTGGAAAAGTTGAAAGATTAAAAGTATTTGTATGCTACAAACTTGGGCACCTTTATTATACGTTACATCAGAGGGTTGCAACTATTGCAGCCCTCTGAAGTAATCTATAATAATGTGCATGTTGAATTGATTGAAAGGCGTTCTCATGTGTCCCCAACTGCTTGTGTTTGGTTACCAGAAAGGAGAGCACATCATCCTTGTATCTCCGGTGGGTTTCATCAGTGATTTTTTTTTTTTTTTGAAGATTGACAAATATTTTAGCGATTACTTTTAAAGCACTGTTTGTTCTGGCCCTAAGCTACGTCATATATCTTTAACCCTCTGTTGAGAAGTGTATATCCTGCGATGCTCCGACAAAGGCTCTCTAGTCTTTTTAAAGTCTGAAGACTAGAAGTAACTCTGCATTTGGCCTCAAAGCCTCTAGGCTATGCAATGACTTACCCGAGAAAGTCACTTCCCATTTATATAGACTAGCTGTTATGTAAACATTTAGTGCTGCCTTTTAATAAAATAATGTTTTTCTCTTTTATTTTTTTATTTTTAACATGCCTCTTATATATTGCCAGGTTTTGTTTTATATCATTTTATGTATTAGTTTGTTAATAGTTGGTGTTTTTTTTATCTTAACCTTTACACTTGTATAAAAATGTTGTAAGCTATGTTTACAAAGAAAATCCTATAGAAAAATGATGATTATCTTTATTAGGATCTTTCGTCAAATTAAAACACAAATTAATTCTAGAGCCTCTATAGCATGAAATGGTCTCCAGAAGACTTGGTGCATCTCTGAGAAAGGTCAAGCATGAAGACAATAATGTCCAGAACAACCTCTCCTACATCTCCCTAAGCTGTGTGTGTGTGTGTGTGTGTGTGTGTGTGTGTGTGTGTGTGTGTGTGTGTGTGTGTGTGTGTGTGTGTGTGTGTGTGTGTGTGTGTGTGTGTGTGTGTGTGTGTGTGTGTGTGTGTGTGTGTGTGTGTGTGTGTGTGAGACAGATCAGGTCCCACTTTATACTCAATTGGTCTTTTCCTCTGCAGGAAATAGCCCTCGATATTGCATATGGTTGATTATGTCTATTGTAATGGGGTAATGGTTGGTTTTGTCCTTTTCAGCAGGGGAAGGAGACTCAGCTCCTCCATGTGTTTGAAGAGGACCTGATCCTGGGCAGTGATAGGACAGAGGTCACACATGAAGCCCCATCTGCTACAAGTCACACTGGTACAGACCCTTGACAAACATGAGAGAAGTGTGACAAGTTACTGGAAATGTAAATTTGAATATATAGGTATACATGGTTTATGCTGGGGAGAAACATTCTCGTCAAGCATTTATACTGCCTCTTTAATATGAAATGTACTGTATATGTGTAAGCCAGAGAAGCTGGAGCAGGAAAATGATGTAGAGAAAGTTTTAGCAGTCAAGTATGATATTTTTGGGTCCCAGGCCGTAGGTGATTCATATATGTGTGCATGACAAGCAGCCTAAACAACTGCCAACTTGTAGTATGAGAAATACCTGATGCACAAGATTTCTTTCCTCAAGAATAGGGCCAACATTATTGCACACGGTTGGAATTGGCCAAGAAAATTGTTTCGTTTTTTTAATCTCCCGTGACATCCTTGGCTTTTCTGTGAGAGGATGAATGGTGGATTGACGGTGAGTGTGGTTTGACGTGGTCCTCCATGTTGTCTCTTCCTTCTTCCCATCAGCAGACGGTCAGACTGGGTTCTCAGCACGCTTCTTCCTTGTGGTAGTGGAATTCACCCAGACAGGCCGCTCCCTCCTCCACATGTGGCGCCTCCAACTGGCTGCCCGACCTGTCACCATGGGTAGGCGGCAACTTTAAAGTTCATCCACTTTGAACCGATATAATATTTAGTAATAATACAAGTAACGACCTTTATTTGTATACAACCTTTCACAAGGTAATAGTAGCAGCAATGCCTGAAGGACAAAAAAAATAAACTGTCGACATTCAGGTGTTGGGTCGAAGGGGAAATCACGTCTTAAACAAGTCAGAAAATTCTAATTACAGTGTCAGAATGTCTGAAAAATGTATCGTGAATACAATTAACCTTGAGGCTATTTCTGCCATAACTATTTGTATCTTTTAATCTTTTTAAAGTTGAGAAATGGCATGGAATAAATTTACAATGCCAGAAAACGAAGGTCAGATGGGAATGGAATTTATGAATTGCTATTTCCTATAAAACAACATGCAACATGATGGGGGACTTCCTTTCTTTGTTGTTTTAACAATGATAAGTGAGCAAGATTGTCATTTCAGTAACTACGTAAACGGCATACTTGATTTTCATGTGCTGTAGTGTTTACTTGGACAGTTTTAGACAGCTTTTCTGGGGTTCATCAGTTACTAATTAAGATGACTCGGCATATGTCATTATGTATATAATAATGTGTCGTCTTTCAATGTAGGGAATGGGTATGTAAAACGTGTACAATATTAACAGAATTATTTCAAAATGTTCTGTTCCATGTCTTTCCAGAAGACACTGCAACCTTTTCAGAGAAGGAAGCGACCTCATCCATGAACTCCCCTCAGTGTAACTTTGAGACATCTGGCTCCCCTTTACCTCATAAGAGCAGACCCTGCACCTCCAACCTGCAGAGTGCCTGTCGCCTCAGCCTCACCACAGACCGGCTGTACAGCCAAGAGATGTTGCTGCCAGCGGGGGTGGAGGTCATCAGCGTCACACCCTCAGCAGGTAGATTGAATGAGCACACACAGGTAACTGATGGCTGCATGCATACGGACATGCACGCACCTATCAGAAGCCCTTATACTTTAAGATGACGTTTTATTAAAGTCAGCTGTGACGGCAGCAGACGTTGAAGGAACAGTGCAAGTTAAACAAAAAAAAAAGGATGCAAATATATGTCCAAATATATAAACAGAGGTTAACAGGGTGCATGGCTGTTCAAATTGTATATAGCAACACCATAGTTGTGAAAAATAATGAAATTATGATAATATTAATAGCAATACAAATAATGATAATAATACTAATTGCAATCATAGTCGTAGTATTACTGCTATATTTAATGTTACAATTATTATTAGAACCACTGATGATAATGATATTAATTTAAAGTTACGGTGAGCTCAGAATGTGACATTTAATTTAAGTACCTTCAGTAACTTCTTGCCTATTTTATTTCTGAGGTTATTGATGTTCCCATTCAACTCATCACTTTCATCTTAAGATAAGGAATATAAGGTGCTTGGATAAAATTCTTTCAATACCGGTGCTCTTTAATAAGTCAAAGTATAGTCAACGAGTTTTAATTACATTGTGGTCTTTAGTGCAGTAGAACAGTTTTCAGCTGTCATTGACACATTGAAGGAAGAATCTCAAGGTATCCTAAATTGAACTCTCTTTGCAGGTCACCTAAGTGCATCGTCTTTACTGCCAGCTGGTCGTGCGCCTTACCTCCTCGCCACTTCCTGCTCCGATGGCAAAGTGCGCTTCTGGAAGTGCAGTGTCACAGGACCGACACCCGTGGATACAGACCAGCTGGTCATCCAGTGGGAGGAGTGGCCCCTCCTGGTGGAGGAAGGGTTGGCCAATAGCAGTGCAGTTGGTGTACCGGGTTGTCCAATGGAGGTCAGGTGCTGTCACACGAGTCGGATCGCTGTGGCGTACAGACAAAAATCGAACAAACCTCTGAACTCTACTCCACAGATTAACTCTCAGCCATTTTTGACCTCCCCCCCTACGCTAGCTTCCACACCTTATGTGAACCCTAAATCAAGTATGCAACCAGCCCTTAGCACACACCACAGTCCAGATCTCAACCCGAGCCCTTATCCAGAAAGCCCCAGAGAACCATCAGTCCACATTGGTATATTCCAGTGTGAATCTACGGGAGGCTCCCAATGGGTTTTAGAACAGACGTTGGTCTTGGACAGCGCTGCTTCCGACGCCAACTGTAGCACCACCAAGAGCCTGAATATCCCCGGTAACAACACCGACTTTTCTGTACCCAACGAGAATTGCCTCGCTTCCACCGGTAAGAATCTGGTTCATTTGGATTGGGTTTCCCAAGAAGACGGATCACATGTTTTAACAGTCAGCATCGGGACAAAATTGTACATGTACGGCCCGCTCTCTGGGAAACCTCCAGAGCTCTGCATGTCCTCCGAAGGGAGCAGGACCCAAAGCTCGTACCGGCTGGTTCTGCTCAGATCGGTTGACCTGGTCTCCTCCGTCGAAGGCTCTTTGCCGATCCCCGTCTCCCTGTCCTGGGTGCGAGACGGCATCTTGGTTGTGGGAATGGACTGCGAAATGCACGTCTACTCCCAGTGGCAGCCCCCGGCGCCGCCCAGGCCAAACAACGGCATCAACCACGACAATGACCTGAGCAGCAGCGTGTCCTCCATAGTTTCTGCTGTCAGACAGAGCCAGGAGGAGGGGCTAAGCACTGGGTCTGCCATGTCCGCGCTGGCCCCTCCCAAAAAGGCTCTCACTCGGTCAATGACGAGCTTGGCCCAGAAGCTTAGCGGGAAGAGAACAGCGTATGACCTGCCGGTGGAAATGGAAGATTCCGGGTTGTTTGAGGCGGCTCACCAACTATTCCCCACTTTGCCACAGTACCATCCAGTACAGTTACTGGAACTGATGGATCTCGGGAAGGTAAAAGAACGGCTTTCATGACTTTTTTTTATTTGCGTTTTTCTCTCTTTCTTTTTGTTGTTTGAGTCCTGTCTGTAGTGGAAGTAATGGTAAATGGGCTGCATTTTATAAAGCGCTTTTCTAATCTTGCGACCACTCAAAGCACTTTACAGCACACACCTCACATTCACTTATTCAGACATTCATACATCAACGGCGGCAACAACCGCGCAGGGCACACACCTGCTCGGTGAGAGAATTTAGGGGTTCAGTGTCTTGCTCAAGAACACTTCGACGTGCCGCCAGGAGACGACCCACTCTGCCTCCTGCGCCGTTTTTGCCCCTAATTATAAAATAGTTGTTCGACACTTAGTCACACAATCCATTTACAAATCAATAAGTGAGAGAGAACGGAAAAGGATCCTTGATTGAAGTCTTGGTTAGAGTTTAAGTTCACAGTAGACCGAGAACTTTGCATTTGCTTGACACATATAGATTTATATTGTATGTGAAAATAAATGGTTCATTAAATACTTAAATTGATTAAATACAGATAAAGCGATCTCACAATAGATCAATCAAAAAGATTCTGACGCCAATCACTCGGATTGACTCCCAATGATTGGAAAAATACAAACTTTTTTTGTTTGATTTCCTTCAAAGCCATCAAAAGCTTTTTTTTCGTTCTTGAGGGATAGAACATGATTTCAGGTGATACTTTCCACTGTCATGCAAGTAGAAGTGGTACAATGGCAATGGAAATACATTTTTGAGCATTTTGTTTGGCAATGCCTGTACAATAACATCAATGTGCGTTACATAGCTTGCACACACACCCTGGATTTCAGCAAATATCACTACATACCAGAATCTGCAAACCACATGAGCAATAAACACCATTGGATGTGTGGCTTTGGAGTTTTCAGCTAATAACGAGACTGATGGCAATGCAACCGATAATTTGACAGGCCAATTACCTCTTAATTTATCAATTGGGTCACATGGAAGTAACAGCAGACCCATTAACGCATTTATCACATCTCCCTTTCAAGGTTCATCGGGCCAAGGCCATCCTCTCTCACCTGGTGAAGTGCATCGCCGGAGAGATTGTGGCTCTGAAAGACAATGCCGCTAATCCCGAAAAGCGTGTTCGCTCCCGAACAATTGGCGCAGGAGGCAGCACTGCCAGGGACAACAAGATGTTCAGCAAGGGAGAGGGCGACTCCCCGGATTACACAGAGATCAGCTCCATCCCGCCCCTGCCGCTGTATGCACTGTTAGCAGCTGACGAGGACACGTCGCTCAAACCAGGTGTGTACATTAGTTGTTTTTTTGTAATATATAATTTCTTTGTAACACCGAAATCTTCAATTCTATTTTTCATTTTTGACAACCTTTTTTTCCTGATGATTCTCATGATGTCATTTCATACAGCCGATCAGAACAAATATGATATTGATATGGTAATATGAAATAAGACATTTTTTTCATTGTGGTGAAGTATTTAAACATTTTCTGAAAACAACTGGTTAAGGCTTTACATTGTTTAAGCTATGGTGAATTCTACGACTAAATGCCTTTCCATTTACTGCCTTTCCCATCGTTCATGAGTCAGTGTATTCACAAAGTGTGCGCGAGTGAGGACGGTGGACTCACACATATAATAAAAACATACACACATTAAATTATTTCCTGCTCTTTGGTATTTTGATTTAATCTGCTGTCTCCCTGGAACAAGGTTTTTTTTGTTTGTTTGTTTTTCCCCTTTCCCCCCCTATCCAGTCTCTTATGAAATGAATGTATTTTGTAATTCAATTTTTTTGTTACGTCTCCCTGCAGACAAAATCGGTAGTGTCAGTGGAGATAGTGGGCACGGTTCCAGCCAGACTGATGCCTATGACGAGCTCTTCCATATGCCCAGCATGGTGGACCTGGAGCCTCTTGACGCTGACCAAGAGGAAGCTGGAAACAAGGTCAGTTTCTATTGCCAGCGGCACTGTGGGTTGATAGGTAGCATGACAATGAGCTTTGGAATTATCTCCCTTGAGATGGTTTCTGGTTTTGTTTGTGACAATTATTTTTTATTTCAGAGCAGCGTCGCTTATGTGTAAAGGTACATGACATGTAAACTTGTGAGTGGGAAAAGAATGGTTTTCAGCCATCTGCCTGCCGAACAGATTTAAAATAGTGTCCAGTGCCCAAATTGACAGAAGAATAAGTCAAGTTCACTTACACCGCCACCTTCTAGTCACCTCCACACAAAGGAAAGAATGATCAAATCCGGCAATCGACAGATTGGGAGCCTCTGTTATGAAGAGTATAATAAGGGATTATCTTTGGGAGGGGGGGCAGCGCAGCACATGGGAGCTATTACAGATGGAGAGGAAGACAGGTCCTGATCTAGACCTGATCTATGACCTGATGACTGTGCTGCGACTCTGCTGTGCACACAAGCAGAAATCTTCACTTTTGTAGCTTATTGATAATTGTAAAAGTTTTGATAACATGCTTAGAATAAGCATCGTTTTAATTTGATAAATGTCGGCACTGATAGGCAAAAAATGAACTAAATGGGTTTTATTTCTATTTAAAACAACAAAAACAAGAAAGACGCTGTGGTTGCGGTGGCCAAGTAATGTAATCGGTGTACGCCTGAACACCGTGTAACGCCGGTAACCGCAGCAACCATTGTGCTCCCATTTGATGACTCATAATTCTCCGAGGACCTTTGCATTACATTAGAGATAAGTCCAGTAATACACTATAAACAATATAATAATTGATGTCATAGATGGAGAACTGATATTCTGCCAGGTCATGGTATAATCTAAATTTTACAGTATATTTAGCATATTAGCGTGATAAAAATGTAATCTCCATGTTTGAAATCGTGTCCATTATAATCTTGGTTTCATAAGTTTAGCTTAATTATTTGAGTGTATTGCACACTGTGTTGTAAAAGATTTAATCTCTTTAAGTGGGCATTTGCTTTTCAATGCTATAAGACTGTTAAGTTTTATTCTGGGTTGTTCTGGTGCATCATCCATGCCTGTTTGATGTTTTTTTTGCACCCCAAGCACTGCAGAAGCTTTTTGAATTGCCTTTTTGAACTGCTCAGTTTTATTATTCTCCAGGACCCAACACTCATGGAATTGCTAGAATTCTTCTTTTTCTTTCTTCTCCCTTAAAGTTATTTGGATCTCAATCAATCATCAATATTTCTATTTGTAAAATAAAGGATAATATCTTCCACGATTTCTTTGACCGCCGGAAGGTGCTCCCGTGTCTGAGCAAAAAAATAAATATATCTGTAAATATTAGAAAAGCTCTCTAAACCATTTAAAAATTGAAATCCCTGTCTAACTTCTGATTTCTTCTGCTTTGCTGACAAATGCAAAAACTTGGAAGATCGGAAGTGCTTCATATTTTTATTAAAATAAAAAGGGAAAATCCATTAATAGATGTACTGTATTCTTTGTGTTAACATCGCTGTTTTCCAGGTGATTGACCTGTCGCAATACAGTCCCACATTCTTTGGGCCGGAACACGCCCAGGTTCTGTCCAGCCACCTCCTCCACTCCAGTCTTCCGGGTTTGACTAGAATGGAGCAGATGTCGCTCATGGCTCTAGCCGACACCATCGCCACCACCAGCACCGACCTGCGAGACAGCCACGGAAAGAACAAAGGTACTGCAGGACTGTAGCTCTTCTCCTAAAAACTGTCTCTCCTCGAGACAGTAAACAGATAAGTAAAGGAGGACTTTACTTATAACCCTAACCCTAACCCTAACCCCAAAAAGAGTCAAGGTGCTTTAGACTTCAAACTACATAGAATTTTGTGCACCAATGTGTGTTCTCTCTCCTGATGGTTGTTCTCTAAATTAGCTGGATGAACTAGCGTGGGTGCATTTGTTATGCCTTACTTTCTTGGTATCCTTAAAAAACTACAAGATTGATCTATGTTTGTGCCTTTGGCCTTTAAGAGGGTAATTACTGCTCCTTTCACATCCCTGTTTGTTGTGATTGCATTGAAAAAAATGCCAGCAGTTCAAAGGAAAATAATGTGGCGTGTTCTCTGATGTCTTACATACTGACGCCAAATATTGCAAGGTAACAAAACAAACAAACTATCAGAATGTGCTTGAAATATTTATTCAATAGGTTTTTTTTTCCTGTTTGTTTTTTTTTTTTGTTTGTTAAGCAAACATCTCAACTTTCTTCCAAGATGCTTACGAGTGTTACTCTTCCAAAAGAACGGCCATGCGGGGGATGCAACAAAAATATGATAACCTGCCCATAAAGTAATGTGATTGCAGAGCCCATAATAATCTCCCATAATATAATCAACTATTACTGTACATTATATGCTAGTTATTATATTATTGGTTGATTTATGTATTTTATTTTATTTTTTCAATCCTGGCCGATAATTAAAGGGGCAATAGACAACTTGTCAACTCCCCACCCCCAGCATTTCCAATGGTATTATTGTTTACGCCGTTGTCTCAAAGACAACTGGTTCTCCTTATGTTCTCAGCGCTGAGTTCTGTGTATTTTCCTCTGGATTTTCCTGCATTTTTATTTATTTTCCCCACTTTCTGCTGGGAGTCTGCTGTGCGTCCCCCTTCCCCCAAACAAAACCAATAATAAGTGTGGGTTTTTTTGTGGGTTTTTATTGTAGATATATTTATTGCTTAAAAAAAAAAAAAAAAAAAAAGCCCTGCATGTAACCTTGCACAGGGACACCCCCCTCCCCACACACACACACACACACACACCCATCAAATTATGGCACAAAGGAAGTGTGTCCACCATTGCGGAAATGGTTGATGCACTTCCTTTGTGCCGTAATTTGATCTTTCATTTTCTCGGGAGTTTGTACCCAGTGGCAGCCCAAATTGCAGTGACATAGTGAAATCCAGGCTTATAGGGAACCAATCTTAACGCTGCTGGTCATTATTCTATAGCCGTTACTGTGCAATCAACAAATGATAAGTAAAAGCAAAAAGGTTGTCTATTGCCGCTTTAAATAATAAATCTTAAACATGTATAAACAAAATGTTATGTTCGATTAATATTGATCATATAATTAAATGAGCCTCCACTTAATCACTTCACTATTGCTCATTTTTCCTGAAGTGTTTCAATAAATTGGCTTTTAATGTGATAACGTATTAAAAGTATTATTATTATTCGGGAATTTTATGACATTATGGCAAGGTTATTATGCATTTATAAAATGTTTTCTACTACATTAAGTGCAATTATTTATCTGTTTTTTTATTAACTTCTAATTATATGGGTCTTTTTTAATGAAGGACATTTTTCACATTATTGGCTGCTTAAATGATAACAGAGGAGCAGCGGGCGCTAATGTTTGCTTCATTGCTTCACCAGGGGGAGAGACATTGGACGACTGTGGTCTGAAGTTCCTCCTGGCTGTCAGACTTCATACCTTCCTATCTACCTCCCTTCCGCCTGCACACCGAGCACAGCTGCTGCGGCAAGGTACCAAGACACATGAATAGATGTCCCTAAAAAAAAAAAAATAAAAAGAAAAAAAAAACATTTTTTTTTGCGTACGCTAATGACATAAAAATACCATGTGTCCTACCCGCCTACCACTGCTTCATTATCCCAATACGCGTTCAGTTTTCAGGGTGGGTACAGGGAGTCTGCAGGCCCTTAATTCAACAAATATTTGGCCTTACGAGGTCATTAAATAGTCTTAACGCAGACAACTTTTTCCGACTTTTAGACAAAATGAGTCAAGTTATTCTGCATAAGAGACAACACTTCTGATGTTATCAAAGCCTAAGCCTACCATTGAACCTTATACTTCCCTTCATACGTACCTGCTACACTTACCTGTTCTTGAATAACCCTTGAAAAATCCTTGTACCTGTCCACAATTCTGAGGAGAAATACAACCTAACCTAACCTACTCCATTTCTTTCTATTATTTGTCTCTGCCCTGTACGAAATATTTAGTACCTACCCTTATACCTTCTGCGATACTTTATTGAAGTATAGAGTGATTTGTCCATGATTTGACAGCTTCTCTAATGCCCTGTTCAGACTGCATAATATTCCCCCGGATCTGGCTGTCTCGGACAAGTTTCTGAGATCGGAGACAAAATGCTCCACATCGGCACCTCTGGCAGTGTGCTCCCGTCACCCCCGCTCATAAGTTTTACCATAGCTGGGTCTACGACACGCTGGGAACTGTCACAGACGGCTTTTTGAGCAGTCACCGGTCTGCAATAAAGCTTGCGTGGCTTGAAATGGCACCGGGAAGACAGCGACGCAAGGTCATGTCATTCTAAATAGCATCGGCAGCCGTGACAACGAGTCAGTGACAGAGCGAGAGGAAACCCGGCGGGGGAGGAGAAATGTATTTACCTGCAACTCTCTGCAGGATTAATCCATGCTGTCCACATCGCCCGCCCCCCCTCCTTAAAATGTATGTAATGTACTTTTTTATTTTGTTGACACAAAAGAAATGAGCGCACACGCAACCTTTCTTCGTGATAAAGACCTGTTTAAATGTTTTACTTTTTGTAAATCACTTGGAAAAATACCCAAGACTCGTCAAGTCTCACCTGTGTTTGCACGAGACAATGGCATCCGCTTGCAGAGTGTAGGATCATATAGAAGTGGTTGTGTTGTTGGTACTGTAGAGTGAACATCCCCGTCTGGGATGTATCGTGTAGTTTGAACACCGCTACGACAACAAAATTTAACAAAAAGGATTGTTTCGTGTGAACACCCCCCAGTGACGTCAGGATGTTGAAAGTCTTGTAGTCTGTGGGCACCTTCTCTCAAGAGGACTGAAAATGCCTGAATTTTATGATAAAAATCATAATTTACCAGCGTTTATTAAGAGCGCTGCAAATAAAGGAACCGTCGAAAGCTCGTACCGCCATCATACTTAAATAATTGGATGAGATGATACATGTACCGCTGTAGTGATATTGACAATGACATGGATGTCCTGTTTATGAGTTTCCTCTCCTCTCCCCCAGGCCTGTCGACGTGTCACTACGCCTGGGCTTTCCACTCTGAAGCGGAGGAGGAGCTGCTCAACATGCTGCCTGCGCTGCAGAGGGGGGAGCCCGCCTGGCCCGAGCTGCGCTCCATGGGTGTGGGCTGGTGGCTTCGCAGCACGAACAAGCTACGCAGGTGTATTGAGAAGGTACTGAGACAAATTTACATTGTAATGTATGAGTCTGTGCCAAGCCTGACTCAAAACGCTGCGTATTGACATTCAAATGTTTAAAAAAGGGATATTTGCTATCATCTTATCAAAAATGTTGGTTGTTTTACAAAAAAATAAAATCAACCATTGATTATAATTTAAACTTGCAATCTCTAGGATTATTTTGCTTATTTAGCTGGCATTTTTTAAGAAATAGCCATTCAATGTATTGTAAGTCATGTATGCGCTCCTCTATATGCTGCTTTCATTGTTGATTCCTATCCCGGCAAGAATGCAAAGATCTGGCACATACAAGAAGTGAAAGGCAGACGTTGTGAATTTGATAGAGCAGCTTAGCTGGTTGTGGTCTGTAAACGGTCGGTATGGATGAACATTCACAAAGAGCGCAGCACCCTGGGATGAAACACATTTCCCCACCAACTCAAATGGCCCAGAAAAAATAATCTTAAAAATAATTTTGGTGTATCTCAAAGACCCACTTATCAAAAAAAATTCTATATGCACTTGTGCACAAATCATTTTAAATTGCATTTTATATTTATTTGTTTCCTTCATTGTGTCTAGTGTTGAAGCAAGTCAGTATTCAGGAAGGTGAGGAGGATTAGATTTAAGGTTTGCCATCCACCTGTCTATCCATTATATTTTATGTTGGTTCTCCCTCTTAAGAAAGAGAGGAAGTGGAGTATTGCTGTGGGGAATGTAAAGTGCAACAATATATAGTATGTGCTGTTTCCTAAAATGTCCCTGTAAAGTGAGAAAGAGCGTTGTGGATAAAGCTGTTGACGTTTTTAGAGGCATGAGCTGTAACTTTAACAGCTTTCTTTTTATTATTATTTATTTATTCCATTTGTCAGGTCGCTAAGGCTTCTTTTCAGAGGAACAATGATCCTCTGGATGCAGCTATTTTCTACCTTGCGATGAAGAAGAAGGCAGTGGTCTGGGGATTATACAGGCAAGCGCATTCATGAAAAGGCTGCTGCATATGGAATGCATATGTGTACACACTTTGATAACTTTCTTTCCCCCCTCACTGCCGCCCTCATCAAACACGAGACGTTCTCACACAGACACAAACACACACACACAGACACACACCCTGCTCACACAAGATAAGTGCTGTCAGTTCACAAAGGACTAATGACATCAATAGTGTTTTTGAATGCAATATTCCTCTCCCCAGATCTCAGAAGAATACCAAGATGACAGACTTCTTCAGCAACAACTTCAATGAGGACCGGTGGCGGAAAGCGGCGTTGAAAAACGCCTTTTCTCTGCTGGGGAAGCAGCGGTTCCAGCACTCGGCAGCCTTTTTCCTGCTCGCCGGTTCCCTGAAGGATGCTGTGGAGGTAAATGGAGAACACATGGATGGGAGGAAAAAAATAAAAAAATAAATTCCCTCTGGACACCTTAATCTACAAGAGCAAGTGGAAATCATTGGATCTCTTTAATAGTTAACTGAAATGATTCCTTTCATGGTAACGTAAAGTGTTAATCCGGAAGATTATTTTTGATTATGTAAAAAAAAAAAAATTCCGTGTTTGATATTTAGCCCATATTTATATCGCTGACACTCAGTTTGCTGATCGTGCGCCGTCAAGAAGTTGACGGTAGCCACGTGAATTCTTTTTTTTTTTTTTTTTTTTTTGGTATCCCAATCTATTGTGCATGTACAGGAGGCAAGCATCCTGTGCGCTGTCACGGCAGTCTTCCTTGTTGGGTTTTAAGAATTGTCTGACCAAAAACAATTGTTTTAATGTTCGATTTTTGTGAAGTTTCAAGCACTTCTGAAGCAGATGAACAAAATAACAAAACTTTGCACTTTTGTTATTTGTTCGCTATTGGATAAAAAAAAAAAACCCAATCTGGAACGATGCAGACATTTGCTAGAATGGCAGTGCTGAAAATTAGGTGTTTACTGATCATTATAGCTTTTTGCCTGCAAACAGCATTTTAATCGTGGAATTTCAATATCCCACCCATTTCACAGTGCAAAGTGCATTGTGGCCACTTTGCAGTATAATTTTGTGGAAAATTGTCTCCTACTCTTTATGCTGTAGCCCCTCTCACACATGCTGTCTATTAGGGCTGAACGATTAATCAAATTCAAACCGATGTCACAATACAACAGAAGGCAAGTTTCTAATCGAGGGCTGCGATTTATTAAAAAAAAAAAAAAGTTACACCATCTAACCGTTAGGCGCCCATGAATGGCGCGCAAGAACAGTGTGTTTTTATTTTATTTTTCGTCTCTTCTTTTTATGGAACAAAATTGTGCGATTAACACATATAAAAATATATTTATGATTCCCTTTATTTATAATTCTTCATTGACATGATATCCATGTGCATTTTGTAAGCTTGTATTTGTTTTATCCTGTTATTATAATGCACACTGTCAAAAAAAAACAAAGACGACTGCTCGACTTAAAGAATCTCAGTCCACTGATGTGTTTCTGACTGATGATTCGACTCGTCAACCTTTAGGTGGCAGCCCTATCTTGTTGCATATCAAAAATATTTCCCAAATTCAATATTGATATACTTTCATAGAGATCCCCCAGCTCTAACATACAGTATCCATAAATAAAATACTCCTACTGTAGATATAGTATATATAATTATAATAGAGTTCAAGCCAGTGCTAGTACAATAAGATTGTATCATATTTTCATTTAGATTGTACAAAGGCAGAGAAAAGGCAGCTTGTCTGCTGCGCCATCACTCGCACAGTAGCTTTATTATTAAAACTGCTTGTCACATGCATAGTGCAACAGTCGTGTCTGGCCTTATTTGGTGAAGAATCTATGCTGGCTGTCGACTCTCGGGTTTTGGTAATTCGTTATATCGCACCCATGAATCTTCATTCCTTTCTTATTCACTATCTTGAGTAGGGAGGGTAGATCATCTGTTTGTCATTAAAATCGCTGTATTCCCGACAAAAGTTATTAGTTATCAGTTTTAAGTTAAAATGAGTGTTAAAAATACAATGTGTAACAGTAGATCACTTTATGTTGTGGAAGAAGAAAGAAGAAGAAGAAAGAAGAAGAAACAGTCTTTATTTGTCACACGACACTCCACAACACATGCTTGCACACACACACACACATGCTTGATGGTGGCCGGTGAAATGGCTCCTCTGCTTTTAACCCATCCTGGCTTGTCCTTCCTCCGGGGGCACAGCCAGGAGCAGTGGGCAGCATACGTGGACGCGCCCGGGGACCAGGTGATAAGTGTCCATCGCTGGTCAGACGATGATGGGTGCATGTTTTTTTGAGGGGGGTCCTTACTGACGTGAGGTGGAGGAAACCCCATGTGAGCACGGGGAGAACATGCAAACTCCACACAGAAAGGCTCCTGTTTTTTGGAAGATAACCCGCCGGAGCACGGTGCCAACAGCGCCCCAGGCGGGAATCGAACCCAGGACCTTCTTGCTGTGAGGCAGCAGTGCAATGCACTGCGCCACCGTGCCACTAATTACAGAACTACAGAACAATCTGAACTTCCCGATTTCTCCTCGCAAAATGACTCTTTGCATCTTGATAAATTAATCTGTTGGAGTTGTCATGCAGCACTGTTCGGTGTCTTGATCACCAGATAGCAGTGGAAGGCTTAACACATAGTTATAACACAGCGACTAATCTAAAGCATGTCACTCATGTTTTTACATTCACTGCTCATTTTCCCCTTAGGGTGACTTGTCAGGGGATGAGACCTTTTGTATTTTCATCTGTTAAATACTGCATGCTCTTCTTTTTTTCTGTCCCTGCATACTTCCTGCATACATATGGATTTCCTTTCATCCTATGTTCTTAACAGTTCTTATTCTACTGTGGTTTATGCAGTATTCATATTTTGGGCCTCTGTTGGGCCAACCTCTAAAGGGAGTAAGGGACGGTCCTTTATCTGTTTTTGCTTATGCAACTGCAGGCACTTTTTAAAAACGAGCACTATCCAGGCAAAGGGCGCTAGTTGACATTGTTGGGTCTCTCTGGCTTCGAGGCGGTCTCATTTAAATGCAGCTCATGCCTTGAGAATTGCTACCCCCCCACCCGTCTGCGTACACAGACCTGCACATTATTCACTTCTTTCCATCGCTCATTAGGGACAAGTTGAAATGTTTCGAACCTGCTTCATCATGGAAAAAAAAATGTTTGTGACAATCCAACTTTGCAGCAACCCGAGTATATTTAGAAATGCGTCCTCTTGTCTACGCCAAACTCTTCATTTCCCATCTGTCTTTTTACAAATGAGGGGTGACCAGATGCTCGTCTCTTCTCAGGTCTGCTTGGAGAAGCTGCAGGATCTGCAGCTTGCCCTGGTCGTCTCCAGATTGTATGATTCTGAGTTTGAGATGGCCCCCACGTACAAGAAGATCCTCCAGAGACGCGTCCTGGGACAAGACAAACAGGTGAGCGGCGGTGTGCCCAACAAAACCAAAAGATGAACAAAAAGAAACTGGGGGCCAATAATTCCGAATTGTAATGATCCTCTCTTGGTCCATGACCATTTTTTTTGTTTCTTCATTTCCTAGATTGGAGTCCACCCAGACCCGTTCCTGCGTAGCATGGCCCACTGGGTTCTGGAGGACTACAGCCGGGCTCTGGACACTTTGCTGGAGCAGCCTGCTAGCAGCACCAGCACTGGCTTCACTGCTAGCAAACCTGACATGGGTGAGTATACAGCAGGACTATTCAACTGGGGTCCAGGGGCCAGATGTAGATTGGCCCTTTTGAAGAGGATTGAAGGTCCGGAATAAACTGAAGAAAATAAATTAAACACTTCAAAAATTGGACCATTGTTTTGAAAGTAAATGACTAAACGACCTCATTTTAAAAATCAGGTAATCAAACTGTATGTCTAATATTTATATTACATATGGTAGCTGAGCTGAAGCTCCCATTAGTCTTATTATGACTTAAGAAACAAAACGATCCCAATTCGTTCAACACCTGCCGCAAGCTTTTTTTCATCAAGGATAATAAAACAACTTTTTTTATTTGTGAGTTCTCAATTGACAGGCCGTCAGTTGCATGTACGTTTAATTTGGAAACATGACAAAGAATAAAAAGAGGCAGATGTGAAACAGTTGTGTGGAGGCATCTGAAGTTACCAGAGTAAAATAGTGGCGCAATAGGGAAGGCACTTTTTTTTGCATCACCACACGTCTATTATCTCCTCCTTTCAGTCGGCTTTGAAGAGCTTTTTCGGGTTCTGTCTGCTTCTATTCCCTTATACTGTACAGTAAGTCGCTGTCGAGGGCAATTTGCCAAGATAAGAAAGCTAATATTGCAGGGAGTTTGAATGCGTCCAGTGGTTTATTACAGATTCAGTGTGGCTCACTATGGCACCGTCTGTCTCTGATTCAATAATACAACTTGTCCTTGCAAGTATTACTGTTATCAAAGCAGCGAGACGGTCGTCAGATAAAATAAACCGCCCTCTGTGCCTAATCTCTATCGCAGGCCCTTTTTCCATTTCTCCGTGCAACCCCGAGGTTTTCAACTTCTACACCTACCTCCGCACGCACCCGCTCCTCCTCCGCCGCCATTTGGGTTCCGCGGAAAAGGCCAAAGTGGGCCTGACCGCCGAGGGGCGCCGGGCCGACTCGGTCAGCTTGATGGAGAGGAGGCTGTTCTTCACCGCTGCATACGCTCACCTGCAGGCCGGCTGCCCCATGCTAGCGCTGGAGGTCCTCTCGAAGATGCCCAAGGTCCACAAGCACTCCAAGCTGCTGCAGCATGATGACGGCGCGCTTACCCCAGAGCACAGCAGCAGCAGCAGTAAGAAAGATCAGGACCGCTCTGAGCCGATTTTGAACGGCTACGAGTCGGGCGGGGAAAGCTTATCAAACAGTCAGTCGGATTCGGTGCTCAGCTTCGACTGGAGTCAGCCGTCGCTGGCCCTCCCGGATGAGCCCCTGGAGCTGAGGTGGGACAGTGACAAAGAGGAGGAGGATGATGATGATGAGGATGATGACAATGTTAAAAGCAGCAAGAAGGACGGCGTTGCGGACAACTGCAGCGTGTTCCACGACACGTATGACACCTTGTCGCCGCATGCAGAAACAGTCGCGGGGGAGGACGGCGATGATGACGATGACTTCATATTGCCCTCGGACGACATTCTGGCTGCTCAGCTAAAGTTCAGTGCCTGCCTGAAGATCCTGACCAACGAGCTGAGGACACTGTCGACCGGGTACGAGCTGGACGGAGGAAAGCTCCGCTACCAGCTCTGCCAGTGGCTGGAGAGAGAGGTGATAAGACGAAACACAAGATGTCAATCAAATGTATAGATAAACAGGCAGCCTATGAATGTACTATGTTTTAAAGACCATACCTGTGTCAAATTGAGTTTTACTCATTTCACACATGTTGTACACCCCTTACCATTTTCAGATTTTTATCTCAAGAATAAATATGAGGCAACTTGAGCCCCCCTAGAATGCATTTGTTGGGTCAAAAATCACTTAATATTCGTTTTGTTTTTATTTGTAAATTTATACATATTTTATTGATTACTAGTTCATTAGGTGATTTAACATCATCTTCCTCAGTGGCGCGCCTCTGGCACAGTTTGACCGGCATGTTTTTAATTTATTGGGTATTTTTTATTTGTTTTACCAGGCAAAAAAATTGTAATTACTGGAGCCCAACATCAAGGAAGTGACTTAGTGCCATAAAGTGTAGAGCACTTTTCCCGCGGTTTCGTACCTGAGTACGAAGGGGGGGCTGGGAATGAAAGGGGTGCTGTTCTCCATATTACAAGTCAGTGTACCATGAAATTGATTTGGAAGCTGTTATTTTAAGCTAAAAAGGTTATGGTGTTGCTTTAATGAATGTATCTGTTTACTGATAACAGCTGCAGTTTAAGAGTTTTTTATGCTATTCAATTGAAGAAATAAAAATAACCTTGATTACCTGCTTATGAGTAATGAATCCCTCATAGATGATGATTGTCTTTTCCAGGTGGTGGCTCTCCAGCATTGCTGCAGCTACAAGCCTTGCCTACCAGAGCTCGCTAGCGCAGGCATGGTCACAGCCTCTGGCGCACCAGAAGAGGAGCGGGTGGGTGTCACACACATGCAACTATTAATGTGTTTTTGAGCTAACGTTGTAATAATGTACAGGATTGTCCTTTACATTATGTTTGTTTATTTTCCTAGTTGTTGGCACGAAAAACCCTTTCCATCAGTGGAAATTCATCACAAGCTTATTTTATCAACTGTGTTGGGCATCCACTATGTTTAAATGTGGATATTAATGTTTAAATGTCTTAAATTCAGAAAAAGTTATATATTCATGTTTTCAACATCGACATTTTGTTCAAATTAACCATGTATTGTTTTTGTCAAAATTCAGTTCTTCTGCATCAGTCAACATTTTTGATATTATAAGCCTAATCCTACTGCTGAAGCTAATAATTGTCCTCATACTTATCTGCTACATTTGGTACAGAAATCTTGTCTTAACGTTTGTCTTATAAAGTGTTTAATGCAACCGCAACATGTCCGTCCATTAACTTCTAAATGTAAATAGAAATGTTCTTTTCATCCAGTAATTTAATGAAGGCAGAAACTAAACTGCATCCTGAGTTTCCTTTGCAGGGGATTGATAGAGCACTATACACCAATCAGCCACAACATTAAAACCACTGACAGGTGACGTGAATAACATTGATCATCTCGTTCTAATGGCACCTGTCAAGGGCTGGGATATATTAGGCAGCAACTGAACAGTCAGTTCTTGAAGTTGATGTGTTGGAAGCAGGAAAAATGGGCACGGGTAAGGCAGGTGTATTATTAGGCAGGTGGTTTAATGTTGTGGCTGATCGTGTATTATCTTATTGTTTTACTGCTGATATTATTTGGCCAACCTTTCTGCATCTTCAGTTAAACACATGCCAACTGACTGATATTGGCCCTGCTTTAGTTTTATGGTCGTCTATAAAACTTAACGGAGTTAAAACAATTTTGCAGCCTGGGAGTCCCCGGGGTGAGAGCCAGCGGAGTAGGAGGCTGTGGCTGCAGAGCAACCAGCCACTGCTCCGGATGTTCCTCAGCTACTGCAGCCTCCACGGCTCTCATGGTGGAGGGCTGGCCTCTGTGCGCATGGAGCTCATCTTGCTGCTACAAGAGTCACACCAGGTAATTTTCGTAGGATTTCACAGACAAAGCTTGACTATTGCAGTTTTTAATGGCACCATTTTTGGTTCTGCAGCACGAAAGCTGCTGCCAATACTATGCTAGCTGCTTATTCAAATGATCGTCATCTCACTATTAAGGGCACGCCAAGTTGTATTGAAGAGGGAGGCGTGTGACTTGACTTCACATGAATCATGATGGCTCATATTACGGCTGGGCGATATACATTTTCAATGGAAATTAAATCCCTTCAGTAGTTCACACTCAATATAAAAGAGAACGGGGACAAGATACACATAAAAGCCTGAACACAATGCTCCTGATAAGCCTGCCTTACTGCGGCCAGAGATCCTGCGACGCACAGACACGCGCACACAGGCTGACTTGTTCGCTGAGGTGTTTAACACACCTAGAGCAAGAAGTTGATAAGTTGATAAGTTGCCATTGCAAGTTTTGAGTGTAAATGTGCGGTGGTAAACAACTTAATGAGATGACATGGGGACTCCAGTCTTAGAGGTAAGCTGAGCTGAAGGAGCGATGGAAATCCATTACCTTAGTGTTGCGTCCCAAACATAAAAAGTAATTTCTTTAGTCTCCATTCTGGTCCCCTAGTTGTCAAGTTCCTGCATTGCTTTTTAGGAAACATGACAATTTCTTTCTTTGGCGACAGCTGGATGGGAAGCATGTAGTGTGCATAGTATGTACAACCACACATAAATACCAGCAGTCCTACTTACTTATTAAATTAGCACTCCTAATACCTCCTATTGATCTTGAGCTATGAAATCTACCTTCTGATTAAAACGCAACAATTCAGCTTGGAAACTGCGGTGGACAAAGCGGTGTGGTCAAGTACCGACTGCGGACGACCGCACGGTTCCCTTTCCTCTGGCCGCCAAGCTGCCGTGGGAAAGGGAACCGTGCTGTCGTTGCATGTACATAATGTGTCAAGGGACTGATAGTCTCTTCACAACACTTAACATCAGATTCCTGCAAGGGTTGGGTGGCACAAACCGTCGAAATATGTGCCAGGGTATAGCTTTGTTTTTTAATACTGGTTGAGAATAGATCTTGATGGTTACTAATTTCCACACTGAGTGCAGCTGTTAACTTGGGCAGCGTCTCTGCCAGATTCATGCATATTGGTGTACGCTTCTCTTTATTGTGAAAACAAATGCGATTGGTTTATGTGACCCGAATCATTAAAGCATCTGCTGCACTGTGTATGTCGGAGTGTCGCAGAATGTTTTCATGCAAACAAGGGTAAATGGAGAAATGGACCCAAGCGGGACCAAACTAAAGAGATTGCTTTTTTGAAATGGGAAGAAAGTAGCTTTATCCATGGTGTGGGCATGGTTGCGATTTAAAAGTTGGACTAATACACTCAACCTCTTGTACTTCACCACAAGATGATGAAACACGTGCATGAGTATGGAGAGGACGAGAGTGCACTTTTACCACTGACACAAGAAGCTCCACCTCTGTCGGAGTTGTTGTCTTTATGACAAAGTCCAGTAGTATATGTTTACATATTAAGGGTTATAGGCATATATTTATTTGAGGAAATATTGTCAATGGTGAACTCAGTTGCAAGCCTTCTGGAGGTGTAATGGGCCTAATTCAATGAAATACTCGTGCTGACATTCTTAAGGCCCTTTCCCACTTTCACTGAAAGCTGAAAATCTACTGGCAATGTTCCGTATTGGTGTCATGTGGGAAAAGGAGCCAGTGTGGATGTTCTGTAAAAGCCATTCCGTAAATGTCCCCCCTCTTGACCTTGTATCATTTCTGGAAAATGCCGGTACGGCTGTGAATGGAAGTGTGTGGGAATGGAAGCAGTAACACCGCCATAAATTAGGGGTGGAGCCGAATCCAAATAAAGCACAAGTAGTGGGTTTTTAGGAATATTCATTTCATACAAATATGTAACCTATGATTTGTTTTCGGGAAGAAAAAAACAAAACAAATGGCGAGGCCGAACCGTGGAGCTTTGCTGCAAAGACCAGAAACTGAAACACGATCAGTCTCTACTAAGACAGGTCTTTATATTCTTCAATTGTACTCTTTTGCTTTTAAGAAAAAATGACGCTCAGACTCTAGATGTGTCTTTCACAGTTAGGGGTGTGGTGCAGCCAGCGGGCGGGGGATGTGCTTGTGCCCAGCAATGTTACGGATTCCATGTGGGCAAAGGGGCTTTAGAGGTTGTTGCTGCTTGGTCACCAACTAAGCCATTTGGAGCTGGTTTTACGGAGATTTATGAAAGCACTGCCTGCGACTGTGTGCAGACCCCCTCAATTATCAGTACAGAGCAAACATCAGGCATGTGTGTTATTGTATGTTGGCAGTTCTGGAAAACAAGCAAATTCATAAAATGTTCCTTCAATGTGAAATTTAGTAGAGCTGTTCTATTCAATGCCTCCACCTGCATGGTTATGTTATCCATATTATTAATGATTTGTTAAACAAATAATTATTACATGCAATATCTTATGAAATCACCAATATTCATCCCCAAAATATAATGAAATTATCACCATCACAGTATTTCTCTAAAGTATTGTGACGTTAATATCATTCAGCCCTAGTATGAACCGGTGCCTTGAATGTGCCTTGTCAACAGGACGATTCTACCCAATCAGCGGTGGCACCTAGCTCCCAACCCGCTTCCGTACCTCTTCTGCTGGCCTGCACAGCCAATGCTAAAACGGTGGTAGCCAATCCCATCGTCCACCTGACCAACCTGACACATGACATCTTGCACACCATCAATGCCCTGGACTCCCCTCCACACCCAGACGTGGTCAACAACGAGGTGAGAGAGCCATTGTCCCTAGTTGGTAACAATACCTCCCATCTATCCATTTGTACAACTCTAGATGACTGAAATGTCCCCAGCCGTCTGCTCACCACCCTGGGAAATCTGCACTTTTCTGCCTTTTGAAATGATGAATTAGTGGCTATTACACAGAAATTGTATCATTCTGCCATCACTGCAACAGGTGGCGTGAAGTGATTTCCTTGTTTTATTGAGTTGTTTACAAATTTACCAACAATGGCTTTGTAAGCGGGACCTGGAGGTTATCTGATGAATTCGGTTTAAAGTCCACAAGAAAACAACGAGCACCGGGAGCTGAAGAGAATAACCTGTTACATTCAATTTACTGTTTACCCCCGTAATTCACTTGAACGTGCTGTTTTGAAATTATGATTTGGAGTTGTTTGTTTGCCTAGTCAGAGCCTCTCAAGGAATAAATCTGTTCCCCTTCATGATTTCCCATTCAGTTTTTCTGATCTCTTTTAACCGTCCCCGTTGGTTCAGATTTACGTGATGCACTCTCTGGCTGCCTCGCTGTCTGCCTGCATTTATCAGTGTCTCTGCGACGGACGCTACAGGTGAGTGGCTCGTCCAGGCAGTAGCCTTTACTTTCTTTCAAGGAATGATCCCTCTTTTACTGTTCTTTAAAATCTCATCCGCGTCATCCCCTCAGGCGAGGTGATGACCTGTGAGGCCATTTTTTTATTATTTTTTTATGTTTTGCAAAGCTATATTTATCTGTTGCATCTAAATGTTCATACTGGAAGGACACAGTGAAAGAGTTCATTGCTTTGTGTAAACAAGACGGAAAGGATTCTATTTTTCCTGTTTTTCATGCACAAATGGACAAAAACTAGAAATTAAAGCTTACACCATCAACAAACACATTGTGGGAGAGAACAGTTTTTTTTTTTTTTGTTTTTTTTTTCAGTTTTGCTCACTCATATCCAAATGAGTTTATCTATGGCTCGCTCTCACCACATTATCATCAAATGGGGATAATCGTTGTGTCTTGGCATTGTTTTTGGGTGTGATGTAAAATATCTTGGCTCTGGGTCAAAGCTATGGTCCATTTTGTATAGCATTTTTTCTTACATAAATTCCTGCTACAGTTACGTCAGAATGTTCGTTTCTTTGCAAAAATCCTTGATACTCATGCTTGACCGAATCGTGACTCCAAAGAGCCGCGGTGTCGCGGCCCTCAAACTGGAATTGCTTGCGACGTTGAAAAATGTGTCTCAGGGAAAAATAAAAGGTTTTGGTGGTGGGGCAGGAGGACGTGTTTTTTTTTTTTTTTCTTTTCTGTTCTAGCTGAATGCCCTCATAGCGCAGAGATTTTTTTCCAAATTCCACACGACCCGAAGAGATGCAGGAGAATAAGTCTGTTTTGCCAGTGCTTTGTGCGCCGCTCGCCAAGTGCACATTAGCTGACGAACACTTCCACACAAATACGCACGCCTTAAAGCGCAGGCCCCCCGCCACCTATCCTGTGCAGCCGGGAGTTGAACACTTTCACTGAATTAGACAGGGCCATTTATAATTGAACACGCTTTGTTATGGTAATCACAGTATGCTATAAGCTGTCTTGGTGTAGTGCCACTGAGGTTCATTGAAACCCAGCTTCTGGGTCTTTGTCTGCGTTTGTGTGCTTTAGAGGGAGAAACAAAGACATGAATAGAAAGAGTCCTGTAAATGTTTAAAACAGACTTTAATTTGTTAGGCCACTGGGGTTCAATGTAGTTGTAGCAGAGTTGACGACATTATCCTCCATTTCTCTCTGTTCTCCAGTTTGCTTCTGCTAGGGCTGGGTATATGTAGGGCAGCGTCTCACAATTCAAGTTCCATTCAGAGAATCATGATTCCATTCAGTACAATATTGATTGACACGATACCATCTCTATTGTCTTTTATACATAAACAGAGTTGCTACCAACTTTTCAGTATTATCTGATGTGCATGAAACATTCAGTCTAATCCAGAAATCTTCGTGTGTGACTATGGTTGTATTGAATTTATTATCATTTTCAAATTGATTCAGAAATGTAAACAATTGAATTGTTTGGAGTATTGTCTGTCTTTTTTTTTTTTTTTTAAACCCAGCCCTAGTTTGAATGTGTGACAATGAGGAGAACACCCGTCAGTCGGCACATCTGGCTTATGTAGAGCGCTGAAAGCGTCAGGTGGCCACCTTTTCTCTCTTGGTGCCGCACCGGCAGGCCGACGGCTCGGATTTGGCATGGAATGTGACACAAGAAGCGGAGGAAGCAAGACAGTCGCTCTCCCTTCGGGTTGCTCTTCCCCCTTTGACTTGCGAATTCCCTCTGATGTGAAGGCAATTGGTTCTTTGACAGAAGCTTTGAGGGGGATTTATTAGATGCTGGAAAGAAACGTAATAGACTCTGGTGGGGTTCAGCATTCAATATTCCCTGTGAGTATCCCCTTAACTCGCTCTTCCCCGGTTGTCCCTGCTCGTTTTGTGTAAGTTGAAAGGCTCTTTCACGCGTTTCATATAGCACCGAAATTTCCTCCTGAAAGCGCGCGGTGCGTCTTCACCTCGACCAGGCGGCGTAGATACATAGCATCGCATTATCGGCCATTACTATTTCATGCTTTGCGAGAGTGGAGCTCTGGTGCACTAGTTTTGTTTCTGTTTCGGCAGGGAGTCTTGTGAAATTCAGAACAAAGTTTTAACATTTACAGTGTTTGACATTACATATTTACAAGACCTCACCCTATTTTCAATTTTAGTTTTCTACTTTTAGCACGGTGTTTCATGTTTGATGCAGACATTTCCTTTGTGCTATTATGTGAGTTGAATCTGCGTGTGTGTGTTGCACCCTTACAGCCGTGTGAACCAGTTCACTGGAACAGTGTATCAGAGTGTGTTGCTGTCTCAGAGGCCATCAATGAGGACAGTCAGCATGGATGAGACAGTGCTGCCTAACACCTCTCCTGCACAGTGGCCAGGTAAACTATGCAGCGTTATATCCACCCGCCTTTGGTGACTAGATAAATAAGCAAACAAAAAGAGCGACATTGAAGCGGTTTCCGTGCCGGCGTTGCCGTATGTTTCTATATTGGTCTTCGGGAAGGGACCAAAGGGATCACTGAGCATTTTGAGGATTCCCCTAAATTTCCTATAGTCGAAGCGTGACTATGAATGTAATTACAGTACTATCAATTTATTTTGCACTAGAAGCCCAACATGCATTTCACAGTGACTTCTTTCCTTCGCTTGAATCGATTAATTGCCCAGGGCAGCTCATCTGAAATAGTGGACTATTATATTAGTCACATTTAGCAAGTAGTACTGTACGTAGTAATATAACTATTTAATTCCAACACTGCCATGAAGAATTTGTGCACACTGACATCACCACCCGGTTTAAATTCCTCTCTCTGACAACGAATAGTCCGAAAATAGCCGATAGTGATCGGTTCAATAATCATGACCTCAAATTAAATTGGTTTTGGCCAAGCAGCAGGGAAATCCAGGCTTACTGGACAATTTCCTCTTTGCTTGTAAATCGGTGAATATATTTTAAGGCTAGTTTGAAGTGTTTTTAAACTGCTGGAGAAGTCACTTTAACCTGGTTAACTCAAAGGCCAGTCTGTTTCGAGATGGCATTTATTTTAGTTATTCATTTATTTTCACCTGTATTAGACCCCTTCATGTTATCTCCAGCTTGCTTCTTTTCCTCCATCGATCGCCCGCTCCCCATTCCCTTACTCTTCCCTTTCCCTGTCTTTCTCTGTCATCGTCGTCGCCCCCCCCCCCCCCCCAGGTATCGCCTCAATGATCCGCCTGCTGAGCTCGGTAGGCGAGGAGAGCCAGCCGGGATTAGCGGTGCTCCTCTGCGAGATCCTGACGGCTGTGTACCTCAGCCTGTTCGTCCACGGCCTGGCCACCCACTCCAGCAACGAGCTGTTCCGCATCGTGGCTCACCCGCTCAACAGCCAGCTGTGGTTAGCTGTGTTTGGAGGAGGGGCCAGGACCCCTGTCATTGAGAAAACCAACAGCCCGGCTAAATCCCCCCCGCCAGGTTGGTAGCGCTGTTCTTAGCCCCCCCCCCGCAACAACACAAAATCGGTGCGGACCCGAGACGAAAGACTATGATATTTGGAAGTTATGCAACCGTTTTCTGCTTAAATTAAATACTAACATAGTCACAAATTAATTGAAATGTTTAATGTCTTTTACTTGGCTGAATTTCTTCGGTGGAATATTTTTGTAATGCAAGTTAGATGGTACATTGAAAAGTTGGCAGCAATTCTCATTATTGTGTAAAATGTCAGTATATATACTTTTGTGTTGTGAGCCATCTCATTTATATCCAATTTAATACAATATTTAATCGAATCGTAACCTTTGTATTTATATCAAATTATATCAAACCCCTGTGGCACAACTCGGTCCACCCCAATCATCGTCCCCTTCCTGCCGATTCCCAAATTATGAATAGAAGACGTGGGCAAACAGGGCGTGCACTCTCTGGCGACCAAATCTAAAATAATAAGATCTCTGTATTACTCCAAGGGGGGGTTGTACGTGCTCTGTATGTGAGCATGTACTGCTGTGAAAGCCCCAATGTCAAGACCAAAATAAACCCTCTCGTCTCCCTTATTCCAGCCGTGTCTTTCGGTTCTGCAGGCGTATTAGAGGGAGACTGATATAACTTTTCTGTAAATACTGTTACCTGAATAAAACATTTTGACTTTTCGATGCTGACGATGTCGTGGCACGGCTGGTACCAAGCCCACTCCTGCAGAGTTGCTGTATGTTCAGGATGGAACAGATATTTGTTTTATAAGTTGTATTATTATATTGTTAAAGGCTTTGATGCATACATGATGTGAACGTGACAGCAGCCTGTTATGTTGTTATCACTTCAGCCTCACCCGCCAGTGATGGCTCAGAGAGGAAGTCCAGACGCTTCAGGCTGCTGTCGTCACGGAACAGCTCCAGGGAGGAGGCGGGGTTGGAGCGGGACAGGGAGAGGCCTACCAGCCCAGCCAGTCCCAGGCCGGGATCAGGCATGGAGCAAGAAGCAGCCTCCATCTTCAAAGAGCGTTTTGTTCCACCGGAACTAAGCATTTGGGACTACTTCATTGCCAAGGTAATCAGTTAAAACATAAGTTTCCTTATGCTCTGAGAATAACTGACCAGCACTGAAACTGTGTTTTCTTGCCTTCTAAAAGGAGTTGAATGATAATGATCTGCAAGTTTCAAAACATACGGGTGTATACCATACTTTTTTTTTTGTGCTTGACAAGGGAGAACGTGGACTACGCCAGATGGTTGACAATA
The DNA here is from genome assembly GCF_960531495.2 of Zeus faber. Classification (NCBI taxonomy): domain Eukaryota; kingdom Metazoa; phylum Chordata; class Actinopteri; order Zeiformes; family Zeidae; genus Zeus; species Zeus faber. Next base: position 11,006,151 of record NC_137203.1, read on the forward strand.
GCTCAGTCTTTTTCATGTAATTTTCTTAATGCATGTTTGACTGTAACACCCCTGATATCACAACTATGTCAACTGTTATGAATCAGTCAGTGCGTCCTGGCACAACCCCCCCCCACCCCCCCTCGGCAACTGTCAGTCTGTTTTCCTTCATGTGTTGTTGCAGCCGTTCCTGCCTCACTCTGAAAACAGAGAAGAATATGACTCAGAGGAGAGCCAGGAGAGCCAGGACGAAGACGTCGAAGAGTACGACGACGTGTTTGACCCAAATTCTCCACTGCGAGAGCACTCCAACAATAACTCCTACAGGTGCACAAGCTCTTTCCGCGAGACTAGCGCGGTAGACATATTTCACACTGTGCGATGTCGCTCGAATGGATTCCGCTCGCAGGGAATCGCTTCATTTACGGTTGAGGGGCCTCATTACAGAAGTGTTGGTCTTATCTTGAGTTTTTGGTGAGGTTTTAAGTTTAGGAAAATGTTTTTTTGCTATTACAGAAGAAAATCCTAAACTCACGGCTGTGTTCTTTCTTATCTTAACTTGGGAAGTTGTAACTACTTTTGTCGATTCTGAAGCACAATCTGCAATCCATTGTTTAAGCCTTTATCCATAGTAATACCCGTGTTTGCGAGAGGCTTCATCTTTAACAGACTAGCTAGCTAACTGACGTACTCTATTGCCATTCTTTAATTAGGACGCAAATTCTTGTCTTAAAATAATATTTAATACTGGAGTTAGGAAATCCTAAATGTCGTAAGATTGGGTTTCAGATTTAAGACATTTCTGTAATATCCACCCTACACGTTATCAATGGAAAATATTATGTGGCTTGATACAGTCAGTACAACATTTCAGTTGTACTACCAGAGCAAGCACACGGTAGGACACACATTGTCGCGTGCGCTGTACTAATGTGATCATGAGGACACGGGGAAGTGGCTCCTCAGAGGAACCCTTTCAATTTGAATTCATTCTACAGCTCTGAAGGTCATTAAATGGATGATTTCTCTCTAGCTGGTGTCTGATGCGCCTAGCGATGGTCCAACTGGTTCTGGTCAACCTCAAGTCCTTCTACCCGATGGCTGGACACGACCTATTGGGTAAATCCTCCGTTATATATCTGTTTTTCCTGCCAACATTCTATATCAAGACGAACGCCTCTCATCGTTGTCCCAGGGTGATGCAACGGTTTTACCTCTGCGTTGAGTGCTGGGTTGAGAGTGCACATGTTAATTAAACTCCCAGTTCATTCAAAAAAGTGTGTGTGTGTGTGTGTGTGTGTGTGTGTGTGTGTGTGTGTGTGTGTGTGTGTGTGTGTGTGTGTGTGTGTGTGTGTGTGTGTGTGTGTGTGTGTGTGTGTGTGTGTGTGTGTGTGTGTGTGTGTGTGTGGATTATGTGATCGAGGCTGGGGAGAACAGATCAGGTCCAACTTTATTGGACCTGATCTGTTGGTCTTTTCCTCTGCAGGAAATAGCCCTCGATATTGCATGTGGTTGTGATTATATTTAATGTAATGGGGTAATGGTTGGTTTTGTCCTTTTCAGCAGGGGAAGGAGACTCAGCTGTGTGTGATCCTGCTTCACACAAAGCAAAGATAAATGGAATTCCTTTGTGCTTCGGTGCTGAATGTTTTAGTTCATTGACACTTTGAAAATTCTTTCTATCATCAATCTGACGAAATCGCACTCTGGGTCTCTCTTCATGGGCTCAGTTTCTTATGAACCAATTAAGAATGAGCTCTCCGCTTGCACACACACACGCTGAAGCTGGTGGACTGATACAGTGAAAGTTACTGAGTAAATAGAACGTTACACTGAAGCCATGCTCAAACGTTTGCCTCTCAGAACTAGGGTCCTCGGGAGGGTGGCTCCTCCCACTGAAACAGCCCGTTTTCAGACAGGGTGGATTGGACGCATGTTAGAATGACTCGAATGCATAATCTAAGTGGTATTTTCAGTAAAAAAAAAAAATTAAACATTTTTGGGAACCTCAGACCATATATTATCTTGGTGAAAAGGAGCATAATAGGTCTGCTTTGAATGAGTGCAATGTTGCTCTGTGGTTGAATTCTCCTTTAATCGCCAGTGTTTCCCCTACAATTGTCCAGGCCTTGTAAATTTTTTTTTTAAATAAATCAATACATTTTTAACGCTAAAAATAACAGCCCTGTGCCCTGGAAAAAAAAATATTGAAGGGTCTTTTTTTAATTGACATTTACAGTCCATTTATACTATTTAAACACACATGCAAACTAGGGATGTTAAAATGTGACCGTCTCCATGTTCTCAGTGTCAACAGTAAAACCGAAAATCATTTTATAAAATAGTTTTGTAATGGCCTATTCAAAACGTTATCAAAACTTTACTGTTTTCCAAAATAGCCTATTCAAATCGTTAAAAATAAAAAAACCAACAGGCCTGTTTTCCAAATGGGAAAGGGAGCGAGTGGCCATGGCAGTGACACCACACCTGGCACCTGCACCACCGGTCCACCACCGTGGTGTGCCCTGCAGGACTTTCGCTTTCTCACTTTGCGTGCTTGAAAATGGCAACTTGGCATAAGATTCGTAGGGTCTCACGAAACCCCACGGCGAACTGAAAGTGATTTTAAGATCCCATGAATGCTCGGGCGGATATTTACTTATTTATATATTCATATTTATTTCTATATTTATTGCCTCAAATGATTTCAGGATTATTTCATAGACATATTTATTTTTGTTATTACTTATATTTGTTTGCGGTGATGGCGGTAACAAGCTCAATACAGCAGTATCCCTTATCATTCACTTTAAAAGTGCAGTGTGTAGAATTTACGGAACGGATTTGGCAGACATGGAATATGGTATTCACAAGTGTTTTGATTAGTGTATAATCCCAAGAAAATCATAATTGTGTTGAGCGTGAATGAGTTGAGGGAATGAGACATTTTATCTACATAGGGAGTGGGTGCGCTTCACGGAGGCCGCCTTGTTGGTTGTTTAAATTACCGCACTCGCCGTTCCTGTGGGCAGTGTGAACATGATTTATCCCCCCCCCCAACATGAACAGGTTACCAGGCTACAACTCATGGTTGCTTTTGATAGAAATCTACCCTTAAATTAGACAATTTACTAAATGAAGACAAATCTTCACTTTTGGAAGGTGAAAGCAGACCTAAGGAAAACAGGCTGCAGGGAGAGCACTTGGGGGCCTGTGTGAAGATTTCAATAAATGGGCTTCCTGTGGCAAAATCTCCATATCATGATGCCATGGTAACATTTTTCTCCAAGCCAAGGAAGATAAAGTGCAGCAATGAATCATGCACACGGTGTTCATGATGTGCCAATGTTTTAAGGTCATTGGTTACACAGCTTATTTTTATGCGATAAATCCAGCTTATTAAATCGTCCTCTTCTTATGATCACTTTGTTTGAAGTCTTTAATATATCGAGCAAACAAAACTTTGAACAAAAATATGAATTGCAGTCCTGCACGTGGCGCATCCGACCGAAGCTGACCATGCCAATATGCCATCCTGCGCGCCTCGTCTGTTTTAGGCCTCTTTCGGTGCGTAACACCGGGCCTGGGAAAAAAAATTCTAGGGGAAACACTGATCTACATCCAATGAAAACTTTATCCACTTTATATAAAGCAGCTTTGTGTTAGCGTGCACATTTATTTATTTCATCATCTGATCGTATTTTTTTGTGTGCCTAGATTTGCCGGTCGGCTCCCCGCTGTGCCACTCGGTGCTCAAGACACTGCAGCGCTGGGAGCAGGTTCTGCAGAAGAGGCTGGAGCTTTTTGGAGGCCCCCCCTCCAAGTACATCTCCACTTTCCCCCAGGAGGGCACTGCCACTCCTGGTCCTGCCCTCCTCAGACACAAGGCCCTGTTCGAACCATCCAACGCTCCATTCAGGTAGAAAAAAAACCTGTGTTTGAGACCGTTCTTCATCCAAAAAAGATTTTTTTTTTTTTTTTTCTTAGAGGTCATTTTAATGATGTGTGTTAGTGAGCAAAACATTTGAAGTTACAAAAAATGTATAAAATAATTGTTGGACATTGCTATTGGATGCTCTGTTGGAGCGGGTGGTCCTTGGCAAATTACCTCAGTAGTTAATCTTATGTCACTATAATAATATGTGCTTAGTGTGAGCTTTTGATGGCGTAATGGTCTTTGTCTACCTGTTTCTGAAGAGATCTATTGACATTGAACATAGAAATTTGGGATTTTTTATTTTTATTTTTTTTACTAATTATCTCATCTCAATCCAACTGATGGAAATGCACTGCCACACATTCACTCACTCGGCTCAAATAGTTGTGAGCAGGTTATTTAGTAATAGTTGTGACAGTTTTATAACAGTAGAATCCCACAGCCAAGTCAATGCATGAGATGCCTTGCTCTGCGTTGTTTGCTGCTCTTACTGGTGACAGCTTTCTTATGTATTGGCAGCCTGGTGTGTCAAGTGTGTGCGGGAAGTAGCAATCAACCAACACAATGTACTGTCAACTTGAAAAAATGCCTGATGACCAAAATGATGTCCAGGTTGTCCAGACAAATAAAGCTTGTCGGAAACATGCTTAGTGTCATCAGATTTTCTAAAGTCTGAATTAATCACATCTTGAAGGCAACACCTGCAGAAGACTGGAACTCCATGTTTAGAAACGTTTCCAAATGGAGTCGTAAGATTTTACGGGCTGTGAAAAATCACCCTTTGGCTCTGAGTGAAACAGTGGGGAATCACCGATGAGTTGATTTCTAGGAGTCAAACACAACATGCATCCCCCTGTACCTTTTTAATTAGTCTTTGTATGTTCAGATGTGTAATTGATTAAAATGACGAACCAGTTACTCCTAACAGTTGATGCTATTGCTGATGTTAACGGCAGTGCGAAATTTCTTTGTGCATTTGTTTTTCTTCTTGCAGCACCCGAGGCGGCATGACTGTAACCCAAAGCTACAGATTTGGACTTGATAATTGTATCAGCCAAAACAGCCCTCGGCACTGTAGTGAAGAGACAAACGTTAACGTGACCAGCTGCATTTGACTGTAATTTGCCTTACGCGCCAGATACGGAAAGCCTTTGACATGATGAAAAAGCCGATCCTGAGGCCATGCGTGGGTTGGGGTTTGAACCTGAATTTAAGCAGAAGTGACCCGCTGCAGCGTTTCCCTCCCGTTCGCTGGGATTCTACCATTGTCGGGTGAACACCAGATGCGTTTGAAGCGTCTCACTTTGTGCTCAGCCCTGTAAGCAGAAGGTGGCCGGTTCGATCCCCGGCTCCTCCTGGTAGTGTGCTGTGTCCTTGAGCAAGATGCTTAACCCGCTAACTGCTCCCCAAGCGCCTCTATATGGCAGCCCACTGCTCCTAGATACGTCAGATGCTATGATGGGTAAATGCAGAGAAATTGCAAATTTCCCCTTTGTGGGACAAATAAAGGTATAAAAAAATAAATATTAAAAATCCTCGTCCAACAAAGAAACTTTGATTCTCAACGCTTTTTTTTTTTTTTTAGTGCTTCATTTAATCGCCGACTAAAATGAGGCGTGGTTGGTAATCCGACGTTCTGGGTGTTTTTCCAGGTCCAGCCACCACTCGGCGCTGCCTGTTAAGCGGCTGTGGCACTACCTGGTAAAGCAGGAGCAGATCCAAGACACCTTCATCAGGAACATCTTCACTAAGAAGCGGGGGCAGAGCGAGGTAGGAGGGTGTCTGCCGCAGCACGCTGCCGCGTGCTTCGTCCGTGAAGCGTAACCAGACCACTGGCATATAACATTTACAGTCAACGAATAACAACACATGCACTAATAGCAAACTGGTTTAACTCGCTCTGTGGTGGCACTTGTGCTTGACTGTTCCGCATGGCAGCAATGTGTATTCACACTTTCCCCCCATTTTGTATACAATATCCTAATTTCTTGTAAAATAATTGAATCATTAAGCCTGTTTTATTAACATCCCTAAATGTGTATTTGACTGCATGGTTTATCACTGCTCCCTGTTGTTGTTGTTGTTGTTTTTTTTTCTTCTTCCTGTGTATGTGTCCCACCCTGTCATTTTGTTGCTTCCATAATAATTAAAGTCGGTTGAGGACCAGACTGACAGTATGAAATGTTCAGGGACGGACGAGACGGGGAGCAATCAGGTACTGCTGCTTTGAGTCACTTCTGGCAATTGGTGGCAGGGTTGATGCGGGGGAGGGGGACTGGTAGTCTGAATCATGTCAGCAAGAAGAATTGCATGTTTTTTTATAATTGGTACTTTAGTGTAGTATCTTCATTTAAGAAGCAAATTTAACGTAATGCGATTAATTATACGTTGAATTGTTGATACTTGAAGGAGCATGTCCGTGTCAAATTCAGTTTTTAGTCCATTGGCTAGTCACACACATTTTACATGACCAGACAAATTTCCTCATTCTCATAGCTCACATTTCTTTTTTTATTTTTAATAACGGCTCTATTTTCCGGATGTTGAACAATGTGGTGAGAAAACCTGCCTTAAAATTATCTCCTGGTCCCAGTGACTAAACGGGCTAAAACTCAATTTTTCACTGGTATGAAAATGTTAATGGGAAATTTTAAGGCATTAAACATGCATGACTTTTGTCACCAAAATATTTAGTCAAACTAAACCAAATGGCAGCTAGGTTAGATTTTGTGAGTCCTGATGAACTGTTCTTGTGTTTAGTGTAAATTTAACAATTGTACACTAGTTTAAGATATGATTTCCTCCAATCTGCTGAACTGTATGTATTATTCCAGTCTTGGGGACACTAAAGTGATCTTTGGGTCAGAATACCATGACAGTGCCAGCTTGGTCATGAACTCTACCTTCAACATTAGGCTTTGATATTAATCTATTTTGTGATTTTTCTGAATATTCCTCGCAAGCTGAAGCCCAGCTCTCGCACAGTGCTGCTGTATGTTGCTGCTCTACAGAGGCGTGTTAATCCTCTAGTCTTCTCGTTCCAAGCTGCCACACTGTAGGCTTCCCATTTGGCTCGTCGTTAATTAACCCAGTCTCTCGGAGGGAACGCCATGAAGCCAAATAGCTTCTGATTAATAGGCCCAACACTGTCGCAGTGAATCTGCATCCCACAGGGATTATGTGCGCTGCGAAAATGGCAAACCGCCATATTTCGCTTTCTATAAGTTGAGTTTTTTTCCATTCCATCTGACAAAGAAGTGGTCTTTTTCCCTCACGCACAAGTGCGATTATGGCTTAATTCAATCTCATGCTCAAAGGACGGCTCCTTCACTTTGAATAATCACAGCTTTAGAACCCAACATCACGTACATGTTATGCAGTCATTTGGCGTACTCTACTACATCAGACATCACATAGGATTCCTATTGCGCAATGTGGGCTTGTGGGCTTGCCGCAGAACGGTTGTTTGTGGTCATGCTAACATAATACTAATGGAGTTTGGACATTGCAAGATGCATAAAGCAGTAATGCTGAAGTGTAAGGGGGGGGGACTGGATGTACTAGTAGTATAATAATAGCAAATCTTTTTAAACTGTAAGCTCACTGAAACATTGAGGTGGCGACATTGAAACATTGCTGTTTCCCTCCAAAGATTGATGCAGAGATGGGCTACCCGGGTGGAAAAGCACGAATCATCCACAAAGAGTCTGATATCATCACAGCCTTCGCCATCAACAAGGTACAGCTTCTCGACGCAGAAACCATAATAAAATAATAATTTAAAGCCACCTGATACCCAGTGCTTGGAAGGGTGCGCTGTGGAACGCAGGCTAACGGATTAAAAGGTTGTGATCAAAACACCCTGTGCTCGGTAAACGTTTGGCCCCCCAATGAAATGTGATCGTCTATCTCCGTCCGGATCCTCACCATGGGGGGGTCTCCACTTCTTTTCGCTCAAACCTTTTAAGCTAAATTCCTGGAAGAGTTTGCTTCCTGCCTGGTGAATAAGGGATGCCTTCCCTGCCCTTCTGATGTTGCTCAACCTGCGTCGTCTCAAACGGCAAAATGTTGACACAGTGCTGCCGTCATTACGCTCTATTTTAGGGAAAGCGGCACTGCCAGTCTGTTTTCTAGCTCTCCTATCAGCGATCAAAGCAAGGCCCGGCTCAGGTCGTTATTATATCGGGGACGTCTGGGGCCGCCACCTTGTTTTTTTTTTTTTTCTTCCTCCACGACTCGTGCCGTTGTTCATCCTCCTCATCCTATTGAAACGGTTTCTATTTCTTTATCCATGTATCTTCCCCCCCTCCCCTCAACTCTCTCTCTACCTCCTCTCCATCTCATCCTACTCCCCTGTCCCCCTCCCTCGTCCTCCTTCCAGGCCAATCGTAACTGTTTAGTCATGGCGTCCACCCATGACATTCAGGAACTGGACGTGTCCTCCATCTTGGCCACACAGATCTTGACGTGGATCGATGATGATATGGAGCCTGAAACCAAGGGGTAAGTGAAACCCGAGTGCGGGGAGAGTTTTCTCAAATCACCCAACCTGAGACCCTTCATTACTTTTGTGATGGCTTGTGATGTGCTTCCTTTGTGTGATTTTTATTCGGACGTGTTTATCCAACTTGTTTTCATTGAACTCTCATATAGTTGGATAGAAGTAATTGATACTCATTCATTTCAGTTCAATTGTTTCAATTTCTGCGTTGATTTGAAAACACAGAAAAACTCAATACCAAGTTGTGCAACCATTTTCCGCTTAGATTAAATGCACCCTAGTCTGAATTTATATTTGATTCTGTATTAGACTGAATTTGTCCTGTGAAATATCTTTAACGCACATTAGATGGTACAATAAAAAACAAATCTCATGTATAAAATGTCAATAATATTGACATTTATATTCTATATATATGTATCTATATTGATATATTATATCAATATAGATACATATATATAGAATATAAATGTCAATAATATTGACATTTATATTCTATATATATGTATCTATATTGATATATTATATCAATATAGATTTGCAGTGTGAGCCATCACATCAATATCCGATTTCATTGATATTGAATTGTTACCCTTGATAGCGGAATTGACTCTTGAGATCCTGCCCAAAAGATAGCCCTGAATTCTAATCCATTCATTTATTGTAGCTTTCGCTGCTAAAACAAGTAATTTTTATATAAAAGCAGTTCAGCTTTTGTTTGCAATTGCCCTAAATCAATAGTCCTAACTGCTGTTACTTATACACACAACTGGGGATTGAAATAAACCATCTTCCTTAAACAAAGTATAATGTACACATGACCCCATCTCTGCTGAGTTCTGTTTGTTTATTTGTCAAGTAGACAGGCTCTCGTTTATGAAATGGGAGCCATTTTTGTGTGTGAAACATTAATTGAGGCAAACGCACGGGTTGGTTAGGTTCCGTATTCATCCATATTTTAGCGCCACTCATTTTGTCAGCTGCTTGTTACTTGTTAAGTGCGTGAGCTCCTCGTTCACCGGTGTTTACACATATTTGCAAACAAATGGCGCCTTCCCCAAGTGCCCCTCAATCGAAGAAAATTCACGCACACAAGCTGAAGGTTTTTACTTTTTGGCTGCTCTCATTGTTCAAACCTCTGGTCCGTTTGTTCAAATCGTCGTTCCGTTACTTTCTCAGCGTGGGAGGAGACGACTTCCTGGTGATCCACGCGCGCGATGACTTCGGGTCCCTCCACGGCACGACGCCCTACACCCACAGCAGCCCCGGCACGCCCATCAACATGCCCTGGCTGGGAGGCCTGCAGACGGGCAGGGGAGCCGCCGTGGTGAGCCTCCCTGCACCGCGTCCGCTCCGTTTCACCCTTTCCAGACGCACGCCTCAGTTTTAAGTCAGGACTTCAGGTCCCACTTCCCTGTCCCCCCCCCTTACTGCGTAATCCTGATCTTCAGGGAAGAAGTTTGCATGGATTACTGCCGTTGCCGCTTTGAATAACATTTTACATTTTTCGCCAATAAATAATAAATTCTGTCTGAACGGGGTTTTCCAAAAGCATCAAGGTTTTAACATTAGCTTTCCCTTTGCCGACTTCCGGAGGGAACCGAGCCGGAGTTTGTAGCGAGTCACTGAGCCTCAATCTGTCGCCGTGCTCTCACCCAGACTGAACTCTGTTTTTGGTTCCAGAGTCTAGAAAGCCACTTTGACTCAGTAATGGGTATTGATTTAGTTGGATTTTGTTCCGATGCTCACGCTGCCCTTTTCAATCCAACAGTTGTGCGTCATGTTTGTTGATATTGTCCAGCTTCGTCTCTGCCCTTTATGAGCAGGCTGGACAGCGGGCTCCACTCCCTGCATTAGAATTCTCCCAACAAACTGTGACACAAGCTTCCAGCTTTTAGCATAATAATACTGGATAAGATAATGCAGTGATCTCAACGTGGGGTCCGGGGACTCCCAGGGGTCCTTAAAGAAGGTTCCAGCAAAATGATGCCAAAATGTTTTGATCATAGTTTCACTTGTCTCTTACTATAGTACAGATGGGTGTGGGAGTTTGGACTAAATCATATCTAACGATAAAGATCTTTTAAATCTCATCAAATGGCAGTTGTGGCCTAAAACACATCAAACTGAGGGTTCTCGACGTCAAAAGGTTAAGAATCACTGCAATAATGTATCTGATCCCTCCTCGGTTCTCTTTCATTCACACAGAGTTTCTGTTGCAGTTCAGTGGTTCAATCCCGTGATGCGATTAAATTCCAGATGAAGGATGAATGTTCAGTGGGTGTTTTTGTTTTAAGTTCACTTGGGTTAAAATATTGAAATGTGCTCTAGCTCTGCGCCGCTGCACCGAGCGGCAGAAGTTGTTCATTTTTTATTTCAAACGTCTTGGTTTCACGTAATCCCGTATGGCTTTCTACAAAAGAACTTCTTCCTCCGCCTCCTCACTTTGTTCCTCCAGCTGATCAAGCGGAACATCAACAACGTCAGGAGGATGACCTCCCATCCCACGCTGCCCTACTGTGAGTACATGTGTGAGAACAATGACCGATCAGTGAAGCTGGAGGTCAGAGTTCACACATGTTCACCTGTGAGCTTTATATACACAGTCCACGTTTCACAAAAAAAAAATTTTCATCAACAAAATAAAAAATGTATAAAGTTATTTATTCATGAGATTCAATAAATAGAAACAACAAAGTGACAAAGCCATCAGCTCTACTTGTAACGAACCGCATACTTTCACCACGAAGTACAGCGCAGGAACTGAGTTGTTACTGTAGGTGTTTGAACGGCAGATTCCAAGAACGTCATGTTGGGACCAGAGCCCCGTGGGAGGGCGGCGTTTCAAGCCTTTTTTTTGTGTGTGGTTTGGCAGACCTGACGGGAGCGCAGGACGGCAGCGTGAGGATGTTTGAGTGGGGACACTCGCAGCAGATCGTCTGCTTCAGGAGCCCCGGCAACTCCCGAGTCACCAGGATAAGATTCAACCATCAGGGCAACAAGGTCACTACTGCACTCTACACTGAGCGTGGCATAACATGGACGACAAAAAGACACTTCAATTGTTAATTGCAATTATTTGTATGAAAGTCATCAACTGAAAGTTTGATTGTAACTGAATCTTATATACAAATATATGCGCTCTAAATTTGCCTGTCTTAGCTAATTGTCTCAGAGAAAAGCTGTTGTGTCACAAAAGCAAAATGCGCGGGGGGCGTGGGGGGGGGGGGGGGTGCGGTGAGTTAAACAGTTTACCACTGCACAGATGTCAGACTATATTTGGGTTTTTAAGTGACTGCACCGTGCTGTGAGCACGTCGGTTTCAGCAACATTTTTCACACTTTCCTTCACAACTCACCGCAGCGGAGCGGCTGATTCACCTGCTCTGAACCGAGGCTCTGGCTTCAGGCTCACTTGGCTGGTTTTCCCAGACGGTGCCTGCTCCTAGCAGCGCTAATGTCTTATCTGGAAGTTCTGGCAAAAAGGGTGGATGGGGGGGGGGGGGGGGTGGGGGAAACGCTATTTCGGGTTTTGCGAACGTGGCTTTGACTACCGAGGCCTTTTCCAGGGAACATCTCTTAATCGCTCGGGTGTTATAATCAAGGTGAAATATATAACATTTAAGGCAAATTATTACAAAACGTGGAATTGTTTGGTCATGTGTTCCGAAGCCCGTCCTCTGAAGCTGCTCTCACTGCCTTGCAGTTCGGCATAGTTGACGCCGACGGAGGGTTGAGTCTGTGGCAGACCAACACCAGCGGCAACGCACCCAAGCCCTACCTGGTAAGACCCCTCCACCCCTCCACCCCTCTCCGCTCCTCTTTCGTAAAATGTCCTGCGTCACGTCCGCTGCCGTTTGGCCCGTTCCAGGCGCTGCAGTGCCACAACAAGACGGCTCACGACTTTGTCTTCGTGGGATCCTCGTCTCTTATCGCCACCGCCGGGCTTTCAACCGACAACAGGTACGAGCTGCGTCACCCGCGTTGAGGATTTTTTTCTAATTAACCTTTCACCCTCTTCAGTTTTGGCTCCGGTCCTCCGTGCCCTTCACCGTTAACGTAAAAAAAAAAAAAGGTTTGGGCCGGAGTGTAATTTGGGTTTTTATTTCCGTCCTGGCAGGAACGTGTGCCTGTGGGACACTCTTGTGACTCCTCTGAACAGCCTGGTGCACGGTGAGCCTCAGCGCGGCGTCTGCAATGACAAATCAACCGATCACACTGATAAAACCATCATTTCCCCCACTCCTCTTTCCCCCTCCTCCGCTATATTTGATTTTCCCGCACGTGGCATTCATTATTTTCTCGTCCTCCTTTTCTCCATCCTGCGTTCCTCCACACAACCACCAACCCGCCGCTTGTCTCATCAAAATCTCTTTTCATTCTCTTCATCCCTCTTCCTGTTTTCTGTCCTCTTTCCCCTCTCTCCATCTCATTCTTTGTCCGTCTCTCTCTCAGCTTTCTGCTGCCACGACTCCGGTGCCACGGTCCTGTCGTTGGCTCCCAAGCAGCAGCTGCTGATCACGGGCGGCAGGAAGGGCTGGATCAGCGTCCTGGAGCTTCCTCATCGGCTCCAGCGCCAGAGCTTCCAGGGGCACGACTCCCCGGTCAAGGCCCTCGCCGTGGACTCCACCGAGGGAAGCTTCATCAGCGGCTCAGCAGAGGGCAACATCAAGGTGGGTCCCGACCAAAAAACCTATACCTCAAATCATTATTTACATTGAGTTTGCCTATGATAGCGACTAGTCATTGTGAAATGTTAATGTTTCTATTTTTATTTAGTTAATATTTTTATAGTTAACTATAGAGGTTTAAAAAAAAAAAAAGACCGCCTGAAGCAAGTTAAAAGGAGCAGAGCTCCTCAACCTTCTGTTGAATCTTTGATCCTGTTTAAGAAGTTGAAGTTATTCTGTGGTGTTTGAACTTGCCAGCACACAGATCACACTTTTTCGGTGCGGGTAAGAGTCTCTATTGATCACTGGAAGATAGAAACACCAGGCGCAGACCCCAGAAACTAGTCTTTCTGTTAAGTAGAATGCATTCAGAATCCATTTGGAGACCTGGATTCTGCTGTTTCCTACATCGACTGTGTAGGCTCCGATTCCAATGTGTTGCCAATCAGGTGTGAGATCAATGCCATCCAAAAAAAAAAGTTACTTAATTTCCTGCATTCCGACACGCTCACCTTGAAACCCTCAGCTGCTAAAGAACTGAATCCAGATCTGGTAACGCGAAGCAAAAATATAAGGACTCCAGTGGAATAAGAAAATTAAAAAAATGTCACTCGACACATTTCCAAACTGTCATTTCTGAAGGGAAATCTGGTTGCTCTGGGCAACAGTTGTTGGCAGGCATTGCAATGTAAAAAATCAATGTTTTGCTGTTTATATCCGGAATATTTATCGATATATTTAACTATTTATCTATATCTTTGATATTTATCTATATTTAAAATGTAACTATTTATCTATATATTTAACTATTTATCTATATCTTTGATATTTATCTATATTTAAAATGTAACTATTTATCTATATATTTAACTATTTATCTATATCTTTGATATTTATCTATATTTAAAATGTAACTATTTATCTATATATTTAATATTTATCTCTTGTCGGACCTGCATAAAGAATGGCCAGACATCAGAGTGGACGTTGAAATGTCACAAACGGAAAGTACGACATTGAAGCTTGTGCCAGGTAATTTTTGAGTTCCGTCCTGTCCGGGTGAGGCCAGGTCTCTGTTGCCATGGCGCCGTAGCTCTGTGGCAGATTGGTCGTTTGTGTTTAGTCTGGCTTAAAAAAAAAACGAAAAGACTCAACGTTGGATCCGCCCGCCACTCAAACGCTCTTTCTGCCTTAGATGACGCTTTGAAGGTAATTTATTCTAAACGGAAAAACCTTTATTTCACCTCCGGAAACAAACGGTCGAGTTACATCAATTAAGATGCAATCAAATGCCAATGCGTGCTTTTATACAAACAGAGAAAATAAATCAAAACAGCAATGAGAATATTCCAGCAACATTCAGGACAAATCAGCTCCAAAATCACGTGTTTAAATGGCTGATTGGCAGGGAGAGTTTGAGGCGTCTGTCGTGAGCGGAACACGGAGGAGGTTCCATGTCGCCGAGGCGTTGTTCCGCTGCGTTAAAAAGTGGACGTTTGTTTTATTTTCCCCAACCAACACGGAATCAAATCTGGAACAAAGTCCAGGAACCTCCTGTTTCCGTGTCGGCTCCTGCTCCACCCTCACACGTGTCGTGTCTGGCCTCCGCAGGTGTGGAGCGTGGCCACGCAGTCGCTGCTGCACACCTTCCCCAGCGAGCACGCCCGCCAGTCGCTGTTCAGGAACCTGGGCACGGGCGTCATGCAGATCGAGGTGGGACCGGCCAATCACATCTTCTCCTGCGGCGCCGACGGCACCATGAAGATGAGGGTGCTGCCGGACCGCTACGCCGTCGGCGGCAACAACCACCACCACCACCACCACGGCAAGAACGACGTCAAGTTCATCATCTGACGAGGGCGCGCGGCGCCCGGGCGGCGGCTCCCGCCTCTCGCCGAGGCCAGTCCTGTGGATTTGTGCGGAACGGTCGGGGCGAGGTCGTCCACCGCGGGTTGTGGAACGACCGTTACTCATTTTGATGAAGGAGCGGGGTGGAGTGGCGGTGGTGCTGCACAAGAGTCTGCGAGAGACGCAGGAGTAGAACCGAGACAATCAACGGGACGTTCCAGAGGAATTTTAAGATGGCCGCTTGGAACCCTGTGATCATAAAGTATTAGAGCTAGAGACGAGCAGTGTTTGTACTTCAATATTAGGATGGACCACGCTGCCCCCTCCCCCCAGCGCAACGCAATAAGCCCGGTCCACTTTGCACACGAAACCCCAGAAGATTCCTGCCGCATTCCGGCGATCCCATTTCCACGTTAACTGGAGATTTTTAGCAGCTGCCCCACGCGGCGTGCGCCGGTGCTTTTGGCTCCGCGTAGGAAAAGGCTTCGGGTCTTTTAGCCGCCGCGCTCTCGCTCGGAGCGAACGAGATGCGGAGCAGACCCAACCTGAAGCCTCGTTTTAAATTATTATTCTTATCATTATAATTTTTTTTTTTTTTTTTTTTATATACACAGGTGACATCGACTGTGATTTCCAAACGTGTCGTTCCCATCTCGATCCGCCGTCGCTCGGCGCCTCACGTAGTATTTTCCGGCGCCGCTTCTCTCTCTGTATTCGCTCAAACAGTGTGGCCGGGCGGGCGGCGTCCAGCCTGCGGCCGCGACACCAGATGGCACAGCTTTCATATCTAGAGGACGGTGTATAAAAGTGAGTTACGGTGTTGACCCGGAGTTAACTGGTGGTGTTAAGTGTCCTTAATCTCTGAAAACTGCTTCTGCCGCGCTGGTCAGGACGTGGGAGGAGTTTGTGGTATTAAGTTGCACAAGTTGGCTTTGAATTTTTAAGACAAAGCCCTCTCGACGGTTGGAGAATAATCAATGCTACCTTCTGTGTGCGTGTACTTCCTTCGTAGGCTCAAGTTTAACAAGCGCTAAACAGGACGCGGCAGAACTAGCAACGTGGGATGATGCTTTGGGGGTGGACGCTTAAATAGGGATAAATAGTTTTGTTGTGCGTTTTATTCCAGCGACCACCTTCCTCCGACACCAGATGTTGGATTCCCGATCGGGGAACGTACATTCAAAACGACTTAGTTGTGGTTCAGTTTAGCTTTGCTCTGGATTGGAATGAGGTTGTTTTGTGGAGACGCTAGATGACAGTAACGGCCTTTATTGATTTTTTTTTTTTTTTTTACTGTTTTTTTTTTAATCCATCCACATGCGCTGCATTGCCTTTAAGACTTTGCTTGGAAATGTAATCTAGGTCCATTTATTATTATCAAACATATAGTCACAGCGCCATCTTGTCTGAAGGGTTTAACCCATAAAGCTAACCCCCCCCCCCCCCCCCCCCAAAAAAAATTAAAAGCCTCATCTTGTTGCTGCTGCTCAGCTTTATTCCAGACGGCCGTGAAGCAGCGTCGAGGAACCGGTTTTATTCCATCGTCACATTGATCCAAACTCTGCTTCTTGAAGTTGACGCCGTACACATACGGGGTTTACTTACTTGTTCATATATATCGGCCACCGTTTCTGCCATGGGTTTGCTTTATTCTTTTGATGATTTTTCAATGATTAAAAAGCAACGGATGACATTTTATCGAAGCCTAGGGTTTGTTTTTTTCACCTTGTTTTTTTTGCTGTTTCACTTTTTTTTTTTTTTTTTCTTCTTCCTTTGAAGATTGAAGCTTCTCACTTTAATTTAACTGCGGCGACTTGTCGAGCGGAGGAGCTTGAGCCTTACCCTGCTGCTGCTCTTCAATCTCGCAAATGTGAATCTGCTCAGATAATTCTAATTTTATAATGAATATATTGTAAATTGTTCTCTATATAAAATGTACGGATGTAATAAAAATAGGGTTCCATGTTGTTCTTGTTTAATTTTGCAGAGGTTACGTTGCATTTAATTTATTGCATTTGCCAAGTGAGCAGCGGCGGTTTCGGAGGCCGCTCGTTGTTTGTCACTCGTAACCATGGAAACGACCAGAGCTTGAGATCTTAGTTTATTGAAAATGATTAAAGTTAAGGTACATGAATGATATTTGTTGTTGCCCATTTATTACATCTGATATGAATAACAATCCTCGTCCCCTCAGGACTTCACACTTGAAAACCTGCGGCATCAATTTATATTTCAGTGCTGATGAACGACTCAAAGAAGTTCACCTCCAGTGACCAAAGCTCAATTTAACATCTTCATTTAGAAAAAAACGGGATTAAGGCTTTTTATCTGCATTTGTACTTAGGTGGAATTAGAAACTAAGCAGTCGTAAAACCAGACAATTATCAAGTTCATCAATTAGTTTGGTACGTTCACACCTGACGTGCACATTGTTTCCATAGCAACAACATCCTGGATTCGTGAGGGTGGCTGCTGAGCTGCAGCGTCTATAACCTTTCAACCACCACTTCTCTGCATCTTCGTCATCGTGGCAAACTTGTTCTCTCTCTTTGGGGGAGAGAACGAGTCGACCCCGTGCGCCTGCGTCGTCGCTGAATTTAGCTCATTAGATGCTACTCCTGGGTCCATCCCAGTTTTTAAACGATAAAATAAATGGCTTAATATCAAAAATCTTTGAAGGCAGAGCAAACAAGAACAACGACACCTCAACCGAGCGGCTTCTTTAGTTCAGTATAATAAATCTCATCTATATGAATCACCTACAAAATCATGTTAATTTCATTTACTGTGATAAGAGCCTTGGTCATTTGGGGACGCATCTCCATGGAGGGACGGAGGAGACGCTCACAGCTTGGCCTGGTCTTTCAGGATGACGTCCAGTTTCTGGCTCAGCATGATGTTCCCTCTCACCTTCAGCTTGCCGGCGAAGAAGGCCTGGAGAACGGAACACGGCTTGGTTCAGTGTTATTGTTTCCGACGAGCAGATGACCTTCCCAGCCCGTTTCCGCCGGAATTAATTTTCTGTAGCAGCGGGTTCGCGATTGTCCGATATCGCAATCTTTCGGCAGCCAAGACCCGCCCGGTAAAGGAATGCGGTGTGCGCTGGGGGAGAGGGGTCGATGGCGTCTTGCCCGGCTCCGACCCAACTTTCATGATATTTGGTTTTTCGGAGCTGGGAGAGCTGGGGTTGTCTCTGCATCCCTCAACGCACACTGCACCCGCCCACCAGCGGATCTGTCTTTTTTTCTTTTTTTTTGGGGGGGGGAATTTACAGTCAATTCATGCTATTTATGTGGGCAGGGTGGCACAGTGCATTGCACTGTTGAGTCACAGCAAGAAGGTCCTGGGTTCGATTCACGCCTGGGGCACTGTTGGCACAGTGCTCCGGCATATTATCTCCCGATGAGGGTCCTTTCTGTGTGGAGTTTGCATATTCTCCCTGTTCTCGCATGGGGTTTGCTCCATGTAACATCAGTAAGGGCCCCCACCAAAAACAGAGGAGTAAGACAACTCCTTCCCTCCACTAGTCTGGGGGTCCACCAAGTGATTGTACCCCCTTAGCCCCCCTGCCTTGGGTCGCAGGCCGAGCAAGAGGACTGGCGACCCTCGCCTGTACCTAGCCTCGAAGGCTAGGCTAGCACGGGTCAGAGATGATTCGGCGGAACGAGGGGGAGCTACATTATATTAGTGGTTATTAGCGGTGGTTTTAATGTTGTGGCTGAATCAGTGTATATCTCAAACTCTTGAGAATGAATAGTCGTGTTGGTTATTTATAGCTACCAAAAAGGGAGGGGATCCGTTGAAATAATTACAATGCTTTCTCTTTTTCATTGAACTGGAGTAAAAAGTCGAACTTGATATCTTCTGTTAACGTTTAGTTCTTCTTTCGGCTGCTCCCATTAGATAGAGTAGAGTAGATATTTAGTTAAGTTTGATACCGACAACCGCTTCGAAATTTCTCAGATTACTTGTCCACCAGAGGGCGCTGTGTTTACCCTCCTCCATTGACTTGAATGACTGTCAGCGGCACCAAGCATCTGTCAACTGTGTGGAAGGCCTCCGAAGTTATGAGGACACGTGAGGCCCTACGAGCTTCTCGGTCTTGTCGTGCGCGGGATCCCTGCGGATGGGTTTCCTCTCTGTCATCGTGTTCTTTGCAGAGTGGCCTCTGATCGATATCAAGGACACTGAGGAATATAAATCTGGCGCACGTTGACGGCTGCTTTCCGGACGTAAAAAGCAACGACTATTGATTATGGGAGAAAAGTGCTTTCTGCGCAACCTTTTTGAGAGATCATTACATTCCTTTCCCCCCCCCTTATCTTGCATGTGCAGAGCGAGGGGAAATCATTAAAGGACGTGCGGCTCCTCAAAGCGACTTAAGTTTCTGAATAAAACGCACGCCAGCCTACGTAGAGTGAAGCCGCGAAGACGACTTTTCAGGACGTTCTCCCTTAGGGACACGAACATCCACACCGGGTATGAAAACACTCATCCTGCAGCAGAGTAAAAAATGACCGCTTCAGAGAACAGTGGGGGGGCTCCGTGGCACCTTCTGAGGGTTGAGCTTCCCCTGCACCACCTCCATGAAGTCATGATCCGACACCGTCAGGGTCACGTCCGCCTTCCCGCTGAACGGGCCTCGGTGCAGCGCTCCGCCCACTCCCTTCAGATCAATGGCTGCAGATGGAGAGAACGGTGGAGGAATAAAACATGAGGATGAGGGCTCCGTTTATCAACTCTGCTGAAAGATAGAAAATGGTCTCAGTTGATTGGTTTCTTTTTGCCTTTATTTTGAGAGACTAAATGTTTAGGTAGAAATTACAACCTCGAATTCTGATTAAAGACCCTGCAGACCAGAGTTTCCGTTATCCAGTAATTGCCGGTTTTTGACTGGGAAAATCTGTTCAAGTCCAACATTTAAATCTCTCCGGTCATAACGGCTGGTGATAATTCCCTCCAAGCACAATTTGAATTAGTGCTGGGTGGATCATTTTGATAAAAAGATCCGCAGATCTGTTTATTTGCGCTCGGCAAGTTGCAACGAGAAGCTGATCTGAAAGCGTCACCTCTGACCAATCACGTTTATCGATAGAGAACTAAGCCACGCCCCCTCCCAGTTGTAAACACACACTGAGCGGAGACAGAGCCACAGCCTCCAGAACTCTGAGGAGAAGTAGAGAGACGATGTACTGTGGGACACATACATTCAAAGTTTGGTGTTTTTTTGGGATATTTAAGTTCCGACCCAAAGCAAATGGTGAATATTAATTGAGTAAAATATGACACCACAAACTATTTTTTATTAAGACCTACTTGCCCTGTTTATTTAGCTGATCAAAATGTTAAAGCGGCTGCACTTGTAACTTATAGTTCACGAAAGGAAATGACTTGATTTAAAGCAGTAATATTCACAATATTTATTTATTTTAAAAAAAGCGTTAACTGACGAGACTTATTTTATTTTTAATATTCAATAAAATATATTATACATCTACATGCCTTGATGACGTCACTCTATATAACCTGCTTATCAATTGTTTTTTAGCTCAATAAACACAGATCACATTTGTCCGGGACATAAAATCTTTCAGGACACGTGGACCGGCGCCGTTTCTTTCAGACGGAAACTCCGCTGCAGAGGTTGAGTGTGGTTCTACTCACTCCACTGAGCGGCCGTCTTGCCGTCCTTGGTGATCTCCCAGCTAAACACGCCGTTGACCTTCTTGACGAGCTCCGAGCCTTGGTCCTTAATACGACGTCCGATTTCGGCAAACACCATGTCGCTCTGGAGGCCCCCGCCCTGCAGAGCGGAGGACACGCGGGGGGCATTAGGAGACGTGCGTCCTCGTGTTTCAACGTGGTGGTGATTATCTTTTAGAATTTGGAGACGGCCGTACTTGACCGATGTTTTCTGGAGACTCGGGCTCTCCGTGCAGATCCACATAACCCCCGGTGAGAACCACAGAGTCTGTCTCCTGGACCTGGAAGCAGCCAAGTTCATTCATCTTTCATCGTGATTACCACAAAAAAAGGAAAAAAAATTTCATATTTGAACCAGCGTGTCCAGAACGGCACCGTGCGGCTACTGACTTTACACTGCACGTGGATTCTGTTTCCCTCCTTCCACATCTCCGTCTTCAGAGACTGGCCTGGCATCACAGGTTTACCGAAGCGAACCTGAGGAAACAGACTTATCTATGTTTTATCTCAATCTCACTTGTCTGTTGCTGCTGTGACACCTCAATTTCCCCACGGGGATTATTTAAGTTTTATTTTAATCTTACATGCTTAATGTATACATTGTAAGTATAAGTGTTCACTGTGGGAAATAGCGGTCACTGGCCCGTAAATCTGTCAAACTACTTACAAACAAAAGTGGTTATTAATATAACCAAACATTTTATTCAAATTATTTATATAAATAAACTGGATGATGAAAATACTGATCGTTTATAATTAAAAGGAAAACTTTCTGTGGAATACGGCCATATTGAAAGTGATCTTCACTCCAAGTCTGGATTCTGCAAACTTAGCACACAAGCACATTTTGTTTTCAGAAATTAAAATATCTTCAGGATTTCTTTTCCTGAAAACCTTGTAGGTTTCCTACCTTGATGGCCTTGAATCGGGCGGGGTCGTTGTTGGCGAAGTGCTCGAGAACATGTCGGGCCGCGAAGCCAAAGGAGCACAAGCCGTGAAGGATCGGAGCCTTGAAACCTGAACAGAGAACATCCGGATTTATCTGCGTCGAGTTTTGTTTCATCGGTATCAATGAGATGGAGCAAACACATTCTACACCTTTTCTCTTGTTTCTATCAGAATCTGAAAGCAGTTAACTATTCTGAAGACAAGAATAAGAACTGAGCTTCTCCAACTTTAAAAAGAAGAGTCAGTTGTACAGTGAAGTGAAACATGGCTCAGGTCTTCTCTGGGAGGAGATGAGCTTCACTCACCTCCCAAGGCAGCGAAGTCGGGGTCGATGTGCAGTGGGTTCCAGTCCCCGCTGAGCCGGTACAGCGCCGCCTGCAACCACAGGAAACAAGCCCGGTTTGGATCTCGAATTCGTAAAGCCCCGACCGTTCTAAAACACAGATTTGGGGGATAACTTTTTTTTTTAAATAACCATGAACAAAACAAAGTCTTTGAGGTAATGCGCCAGCGGCTGGAATGGAATTGCATCACACGTCGCCTCGGCATCTTCGCTAAACACGACGGGAGCTTTTTCGGTTCCCTCTCCTCTTTCAAATCCTTGCCCCGCCCCCAAACAGTGCGACGTTTGGTTGTTTTGCCGGGAAAGGTCTCAGAGCTGAAAGTAAGCTCTGTATCTTTTGCCCAGTATCACTGCACCGACCTGGTCTCTGGTGGTGGAATCGAACACCACGGCGTCCGGAGTTCTGTTGGGCGGAGCCACGAGCGCCTGGAGGAGAAACGTTTCAACCGTCACAAAAAGTATTTCTACCAGGTGTACTTTGCAACTATTAAACAAAACCCTGAATAAATACCTTGGCTTTTGGAGAGTTTCTCTTCCCTCCAAAACCCCCGGCTCCGACCACGAAGATGGAAAACTGGTTGAAGCAGACGAGCTCGTCGCCGTTGTAGGTGTTCACTACAAGCAGAGATGAAATGAGACACGACGCCTACAACGTGCAACCCTGCAGATAATCTCAATTCACAATATTTCACACGTTTCCATGACATCAAGATTCACATCATGGACAAATTAGCACATTTAGGACAATTTGAAGACAAACTAGTAGGATGGATAAGCTTATATAATAAAGAATGAAGGGATATTGAAAAATTAGCAAATTGTATAAAAACACTGGAACTCATAGGTATTGTTTCTTGTGTGTATTTGTAAAACGTAATAAAATAGAAGCGTGTGAACGCATAAAAAAAACAAAAAAAAAAACTAATGTAGAGTAAAGCTAATAGGGCACAACATCAACCCTGTTTCACCCACGGCTTGCACCAGCAGCGCCGTCACACTTCTCGTAAATACAGTAAAAAAAAAAAAATGGAAAAAAAATACGAGCACACTTTCTCATCTTTAGCGGCGTATTTAGAGCGTGGTGTAACGCGGCCCCGTCGGGGGCCCGGCCGTAAAATAAAGACGATTAGCCGCGGTCACAATGAATCCATTGCAGCCTGCTCACCATTTACCGGTTGGTTGACTTCCTCCCATCACCTCAAAATACAAACGTTCCTTCAGATAAACGGCACCGTGACGCTGCGCCGGGCCGGGAATATCTTCATCTGGGTTTAGGAGGCGTCCACAGAGCGCTCCGCTTTCACACATCCCATACCAATCTAAGTGCATACCCCGCATGGACAATGAGAAAACCGGTCTCGGATGCGACATTAGGTCAACATTAGACTGAAGACGGCCACAAATCCACCAGGAGATGGTGTCTGTAAACATCAGATTCACCGTCCAGGAGGAGGACGGCTCCGGAGCCTTTGTCCAACATGTCTGCGATGGTGGTCCGAGAGGTAAGAGTGCCTGGAACAACATTTACATTCTATTAAAAAAAATTATAATAAAATCTGGTATTCACCCATTGACACTACATCCAGGGTAAATGATTAAACTTCCTATGGCTGAATCTATGCAAATCTATTTATATTGTTTGTATGCGGCAAACGAGGCATCGCTGTGCTCCTGTTGGACAGCTTTTGAATTTGAATTGTTTGTTCATCTGCCGAGTCAAAACTCCAAGACTTTATGTACTTCCTTAAAGTGCACATTTAGGTTCATAAAAGTTAAAAAAAACAACAAAAAACCGAAATCTCCCTGTGTCAACCTTTAATTTCTTATTTTGAAAGTACCAACTCTCCCACAAGATTAAGATTAATTAAGTTATACATACTATTTTGGTTTAGCCTTTGAGTCATTCAACTGCAGAATTTTATATATATATATATATATGTGTGTGTGTGTGTGTGTGTGTGTCTGTGCATCTTTATACTGTACACTCATTTTTTACTGTACTCTTTCCTAATAAAAACGTTTTTAAAAAGAAATACTAATAAAACATGTTTATTACTGCAAATGGAGATACCTGAGGTTGGTAGAGGTTTGTAAAGCTCCAGATACTGCTCGCCGTGCAACACCTGGGAGCAAACAGAGACAGCCATGATGCTTTTGTCTGACCCCACACACACACACACACACACACACACACACACACACACACACACACACACACACACACACACACACACACACACACACACACACACACACACACGTCTTTGCATGAGGACACAGAGGTGGCTTCTGGGAAACCGTTATCTCTTGCAAGAGAAGCTGACGTGCGTATCTGCAGCCGGTGGCTCAAACATAAGCTTATTGGTTGAGCAGGGAAGGACGTTGAGTAACGCTAGTGTTTGGCGGACGACGACGCTGCCGCCTGACATTGGAATAAAAAGGGGAAAAAAGAACACGGATGGAAAAGGGATACGCTTGCATCGCATAAAACAACTGTAACCTGCTGAAAACACGAAGACAGCAAGGGTACAACTATAAAATAGAATCACTTTGCTACTTGCGTTTGAGTAGATTTGAGTTATATTCAGCTTAGGAGACTTCCAACTTTTACTTCACTACATTTCAGAGCAAATATCTGTACTTTTTTTTTTTTTTACCAGAAGCAGGATTTAAATTCATATCAAAATCAAAAAATAAATAAAAAAGACAGAGAGGCTGGATCTAATGCCCTGAATCACTGACCTGCTCAACATATCGATGCGTCATACACAATCAAATATAAATATGGAAATGCACACACACTTTTTTTATTTTACTCAAGCATGAATGGTTCCTTCTAGAGTCAGACCTGAGTGATGTCTATGTTGAGTCCTGGGATGGAGGCCAGGCTTCCATCCATCAGAGTAGCCTGAGCGCAGATGACCGCGAACGTGGGCAGGCAGCAGAAGTCTTGGTGGCCTTCAAACAGGAACCTAACGGAAAAAAGTGCAAAATGCTGTTATCATGGACTGTTTCACGCGAAAACCCATCTCAATATGATAGATTAGGCTTGACAATAATTGGACAGTGCGCACGCACGCACGCACGCATGCACACACACACCTGAGAGAGTCTGGGTGCTTGGTGGACATGCCCACCCCCAGGGCATAGAGGATACACTGGGTGTGAGAGAAGCTGAAGGAGGTTTCTGGAAGCACTTGTCCCACAGCCTGCACCTGAGGAGAGCAGAGACGTCTCAGGTTCCATTGACATGTTTCATTGACAAAGAAATCCCTTCCACTCAAATAATCCTGCCCAGGTTGTGAATACTATTCCGTATTCACATCCTTTTTAAATCTGATAATCGTTTTCCCATTCCATCCCACGCTTACTTCACTTGGGTTTTCTTACTCAGTCTCATCTAATTCAAGCAACAAAGTAAACACACATTAAAAAGTACATGTACATTAAAGTACACACCAATAGAGATGATTCAATTCCTAACGACCCTATATAGACAAGTGAGGGTTTTATAACCTGGGAAAGTAAACGCATTAAATAACCGTAATAATTAAAATACAGGGCGTGTGCAAGTATCAGAGAGTTAAATGTTACTGGGTTTTTTTTTAACCTTTTCTCAGACACATTGACAACATTCAAGACTGATTTTTGAACAAATGAGCTCTCCCTCTGTCAAATCTGCTTTCTTACTTTGAGCATAAAAAAAATAAAAAACGATAACTCTGATCCACACACAAACATCTTGAGCTTTTTCCGCAATCCAGACGACGCTCTGAAATGTTAGTTTTTCCCCATTACTAATCCGTGCAGCAAGGGGAGTCAGGCAAAACAATTATTTCACAGCTTGGAATATACGAGCGGTAAGTGGTCTTGTGTTTAATCAGACAAATTAAATAGGGCGATCGCTCTAACGCAGCCATCTATTTAATTCCCTTGTCAAGCCAAAATAGATGAATCTGTTGAATACATTTGGCTGCGATTCTTCTTCTGTTCTGTGGTACATGATACAAGCATTTAGATCAATGGTGGACGGCGTTCAAATAACTTATTTTTTGGGAATGGGCGGCACGGAAGGAGAGCTTTAATAAAACCTTGCGCTCTTGTCTCGTCATCCCGCTCTTAGAAAGCCCGAGCTGACGTTGGTGGAGGGCCAAATTGTATCATAGAAAAGAAGAACATCGAAGAGGAATGCGTTCATAATCAATATGGAGGTTCCTGCTGAGTCGTAGGGCTGGGCGATATCGACAAAATCAATTAGAAATATATTTTTGGACAAATACCTCAATGTCACGACATTTTGGGAATTCATATTTAAGCATTCATAACGTAGAAATACTTGAAACACATTCAGTAATGTAGATATTATGACTATCGTTAGATAAGTCTTTACATTATTGTAATGCTGCCTAAAAGACAACATTCAACAACCTCACAACAACCATAAACCCATCTAGCCTCTGATGATATTGACGTGCACCACCCGACCCTGCTGTGTAGCATATTTCAACAAGTAGGAGTGGAAGGATGCATGCGGCGGCAGAGCACTGCTTTATTTATACTCATATGGGGGGAGGGGGCTCTCGCCTAGGGCATCAAAGGAGCCAGGACTACAACTCTGCGTGACGTGTTTAGTGGTTCACAGGGAAAGTGGTGTGCTGTGGAATTATTTAATTATAAAAAACAAAATAATAATAATAAATAAATAAACAAGTGTGCCTAGGCGGAAGAAAAAACAATTGGTGAAATACATATATAAACACCAGAGAAATAGTGACTCCAAGAAAGACAGTGCAACTGATTGCCAGGCGTACAGATTGTGCGTGTGACGTAGAAAACGGATGAGGAGATAAATGCAAGAAGGGAGAGCGTAGGAAAAAGAACACAAAATGCAGAAGGACGAGGAGAGATGAAACGCAGAGAAAAAGAACAGGAACGGGCCAAAAGAAATTACAAAAAAAGTCCTTATCGTCCAGCTAAAGAAATTCGACAGGCAATAGCGTGATGTTTCCTGGACGGGGATGAATAGAACAGCTCTGATGGAACTCCAGGTGTGTGGTGGAAGCGACTTGCCGGACTGGTCCCAGACGCGTTTGCTGAGGAGGCCGCCGCCGCCGTCGTGGGATTGGCTGCGACTCCGCCATCCGTCTCCACCCGAGACAGAACCTCAACGAGGCCTTGCAGAGATTCTACACCGCCCAGAAGGGACGAGAGGAAAAGCACAAGAGGGATTGAACAGAGAGAAGGGCGACGACGGAGGCACAGAATTCCCCCTCAGAGGAGGTTGTTATAGTTATGGACTGGAGACGAAGACTTAAAATATTTAACATTCTCTACAGATCTTCAGTTGTAATGGCGTTTGGCTTTTGGCTTTCTGAAGTCACGTGAATCCATTGAATTAATACGAAACCTCAGGCTTCTTTAAAGCCGGTATTCTACTCCCGAAACACTTATTTCTTATCCACCAGCGGTGAGTAGACGCACAAGTGTTCCCTAATCTTCTAATTTGAATTTGTTCTTACTGTGCAAATAAATTTAGAACCAGCTCAGAGCACTCGCACGCACTAATCTTCAAGGCCCAAGAGTCCTAGAAAATGATAGCAAACTTTAAGTAGATGTAGAACCACAATTATTAGAAATAGTTAATTATTTAATATTCTAAAATATATAAAGATCAGATTCCACCTGAAAAATTGAGATCCGATTAAGAGACCTTTTTTGAGGGGAAAAAAATTATTAATCAAAAAAAACAAAAAACAAACAAACAGCAATTGTTGATTAGTTTTGTATTTTTTTCTTCAACGGCTCCTCTTGAATCCACAATTACACATGACACTTTAATTGAACAAATATGAATTGTATGTATGTATTTATCCCCAACACACTTTCTTACATGAAATTCAAAAAATATGACTTGAGTGGAAACAAACCCACACAAAAGTTATTTCCCAAAAAGAAAAGATTCTTGCCTTCATTAATGAATAATCGAATAATCAAATATTCTGACAGATTCTTAATAGATGAGATAATTGAAGACTAACAGAAACTTGGTGTCAGTTTAGCATGACACAGCACTGATCCTCTTGTTTTTTCCTCGCTTTGCATAACGCTGAAAATACAAGGACACAAATAGATCCCAACCAGGCAAAAATATAAATAAAAAAACAATAACCCACCGAGCAGAGAGAGTGGGAGGCCTACGGAGACTAATTACCGTCGCTCGGCGGCAGACGTTCACAAAATAAAAGGTCGCCAACAGGTCCCTGTAATAAGCTCCGAATGAGTAGGCGCTACAAAGCCATGCTAATGAGGCTGGACCCGCGCCCTCTGGGACGGACCCCCCCCACTCGGCCTCCGCCAACACCGCCGCCCCCCTCTCACGTTGGACGTTCTGAGGGCGAGGGGATGGACGGAGGAGGCGACGAGGGCTGATGATCCGCACTTTGGCGTCCTCTCTTCTCTGCGGGACCTTAACACAGCACCGCTCGTCCCGTTTCACATCGGGGAACCGTTTGCATCCTGGCTCGTCATTACAATTAGCGTTACCGCCAAAGAGTGGCTTTCTTTACAGCGTGGTGCCAGAAGGCTGCAGGTAATACACGCGTGTTATTTCACCCTTATTGGGGAGCTTAAGTCCACAAGATCCAGAACACATCCAGTCCAACACTTTATGAACCACCAGGGGGGTGTGTGTACGTACACTGACGTACATGTGAACGACAGTGTGAGTGTATGTGTGTGTGTGTGTGTGTGTGTGTGTGTGTGTGTGTGTGTGTGTGCGCATCTAAATGTGTATCCCCCCTTCATGTTTTTGAGTTGATAGTGATTTTTACAGACCTTGTATGCTCGCAGGCTTGGAAGCATCTGTAAAGTCACAGATCTCGTCCCACTGGTCCCTGACGGCCTCTGGAGACATGTTCTGGCCCTTGTGCCTCAAAATGCGACCTTGAGAACGCTCCCAGCGCACTGTAGACATTTATACCAAGAGGTCTATAAATACAGCTAACATACATATTCATGATCCAGGAACTACTAAAGATCACAGGTGAGCGCAGACATTTGGCAAAATAAATAAAAATTAAACAAATAGTGCTCACATTTTCCAATCCAACCTGCCCCAACCTGAAAGATAAACACAAATGGGAATTGCATGAGAAAGCACTAGATTATTACAAATGTACACAGACATTTACATAACATTACAGTTACACAAATTTGTACCCAATTTATGTGTCTGTAAACGCAAAACAGAACATGGCAGTGGCAACATGGCTCTTTGTTGAATAAATAAAAAAAGATCGTTCATGGGAAAATAAAAAATAAAAATATCAAAATAAAAAACACTGTAAGACAGTTAAACATTGGATTTCCTTTACCTCAAACAATCCTCCATTTTCTTGACACTGTTCATGGCTCAGCCAAAGGACCAACGGAGCAACATACTCTGCCTTGAGAGACTCCAGAAGATCTACGTGAAGATGAAACACAACTTTAAATGGTCGTGGGAAAGAAGTGAATAACTTTCAGAATAGAATATAACTTTTAGTTGAGACAATTTTTCTGTTTTTAACATTGACATATCAGCGGGGACAAAAAAAAAAAAAAAAAAAAAAAAAAGGAAATAATAAATCTTTCTACCATTTACGAAAGCATGAAAACTGATGATACCACGTCACACTGCACACTAAAGGGACGATATGACGACGTCTTCATTTCGAAGACGACTTCTCAGTAGAATATAGTCATGAACTAGATAATGTGATAATATTGACTTGCCACCTAGTAGCCAAACATTACTAAACTGCCTGAAAGAGAAAAAGGGAGGAAGCCACTGAATCCCTATTTTGTCTAAATATCCACAATGTTGATGATTGTTTGTAAAAAAATATATCAGGAATTCTATACAAAATACTGATATAAAAGTGTTTCTAACATTACAATTACAGATGCATTTGTACAGTACAGACACCAGTATCGCACCCAACACTCTGCTCAGTTACATGTCAATTCTAATGCTTATTTAACATTTAAACAAATTGCATCCATTGCTTTGAGACGGAATTAACAAATACAGAATTCACGAAAATGAAGTAACCTTGACAAAAAAAAAAAAAAAAAAATGTGTTAACATAATTGTCGATGGGACCAGATTATTTTATTTTTTAATAAAAATGTAAAAATCAGAAATGTTTTGGATCATATGATCTAATAACGTTTTTTTCCCCCCTCTATTTGCTCCAGAAGAGCCTTAGTCAGTCAAGGCGAGCTGACATATGGAGCCATGTCATCGGCCAAGGATAAGGGGTCCTCATGAGTCACTTGGCACGGCACGTTGTGACAGATGTCACTAGGCTAGTGAGGCTGGGAGACAAAACCCAAAACTCTTTATGCCGCATACATTTACCATTACTGTCCTCTCCATCGGCTTGCAACATCATTTTACAATGAAACATCAAAAGAAGGTCTCAAGGAAAACAAATCAAGTTCTGTGTCCAAACTGACGGTCCAAGTCTATATTGTTAAGATAAAGTTGTACATTGGATCGGTACTCTGTCAGCCAATGCTTACGTTTAGGACTACCTCCCCTATGTATTATTATTTGTGCAGTCTCATTTTGCAATTAACCCTGCTGGATTATGATTTTTTTTCCCAAAGTGATCATTCAAATTTGCCATGCATTATGTGTATTCTTAACCTGAATATTTGTACATTATAAAATATTCATACGCAAACCCACTGTAACATCCCACTTCTGTTGAGCAATGCTTTCTCAGATGTCTGAAATTAAAGTGGCTCTTAAGGGGAAAAAAATAAATAAAAGCATTGGAAAAGTGTGTTTTTAAGCATGAGTTAAACTGAGGAAAACCATGGAACATGTGCACGTCAAACGGAAGTGATCTCAAATATGCGAAGTCACCATTACGTGGGTATTGCATTATGCAACCGCTCAAATCAAACAGCTGTGGTTAGAGAACATTTGCCTAAATTACACATTCCCAGCATGTGCAAGCACTTGAAAACGCTGGAAAAGATATCCTCAATTGACCTTTTCATTAACTCTTCAAATGACCTTTTTATGAACTCTCACTTATATAACCAATGAATCATAATTTTCCTCTGTATATTTCCATATAATATGATTGAACCTGTAGGCTGTGGAGGAGGCCTAGTCCAGAGAAATTCCCTAATGCATATGAAGCACCTTAGCGCATTATAGTGATGGTACAGTGCGCACTGTATGTATGTTGTCCTTCTTACCGGGGGGCATGACGGTCTGCGTCAGTCTAGAGCCGGCGGTGGGAGCGATCGTGTTACAGTGGATGTTGTACTTGTGTCCCTCGATGGCCAGGGTGTTGGCCAGGCCCAGCAGGCCCAGCTTGGCAGCGCTGTAGTTGCCCTGGCCAAAGTTCCCGTAGATCCCTGCGGCCGACGACGTCATGATGATTCTGACCACAGGCACCAGAAACAACAATTCAGCACTAAAGCAAAGCCACAGCAATAAACACACACACACACACACACACACACACACACACACACACACAATTCATCCTGATAAAATCAAGTGCACACATTCCGAAATGCATAAAACCATGAAGTAATAAAATCACCTAACCTAGTCTGAAACATATGAACACACAACCATGCAAACATCCTTTCACTGTGCTGCGTTTATTTTATAGTTCAGTGCAGTGGCTTTTGCAGTCAGTCGGGCAACAGTAAATATGGTGAAACACACAACACAAATATTCAATTCTGGGAGATGTCCGAGGCGAGCTGCATCGCTGCCCGTCAGAAAGCACTGACCCAAATCACAGCCCACTCACATCGCACCGGGATAGGAAAACACCGGACAGCTGCCAACAGGACACCCCGGGGATACGCTGTGATATTGTAATTTCTGTGTGTTTCACAACTTGCAAAAGACAATATGTTGTATTTTGCATCTATAAATCGTATTCGATCCGAACATTAAAAAAAACACACTAATATTGCCATCTCAACATCAAGAGCGTTAGTTACCTTTACTCAATGCGACAATTTTGATGGACATAATTAAATAGAAGTCGCTTGCTATACAAGGGGGTATATCAATTAAGAGGCAGACGTGCAAATAAACGTGCTGATACTTATTGGAACAAGGCTTGACTTGGCAGAAAACTCAAAATGACTGGCTGCAGTTCAGCAGCCAGTAAGACAGCCGTAGGCGTCTCTCTCTCTAAGATGTAATTCCCTCTTTTCTCCTTCTCTGCCTTTTCCTCTCAAGATCTTGTGCGCGAGCGTGCACACAGAAATAAGTGAGAGGACAGTTTCACATGCCACTGCCCAGCTGTGGCCCAAATCTCCACTCGTGAGATTTGGCGAGGCAGACTTCCACTTCCACTCATTCCATTCCACAGCTAGCGGTCTAAGAACGGTCATTCTGTAAGCCGCCCCGTCGCCTGGACGTTCATTCTAATTATTCTCCTCAGGGAAGCTTCACTTGTTGTCGCTGGGAACTAGAACAGGCGCCTAGCATATGCATGTTGAATGAATTTTCATGGCTAATAATTTCAGTTGCTTAAGCCAGCCACTGTACACTTTCCAGAAAAGTGTCAATCATTTATCGGTCACTCCCTCGAAGAGAAACGCTCCACGGTGGATGCGCTGGAGGTATCTGTAACGTAACGTAACGTGTCATTAAAACACTGACATATAAATGTAGTGGCGCTGTTATTCCCGGCCTGCATATTGTACATCAATGCCAACACCTTTGATTGCCTGATCCAAATGTGAACGTTTCCCCCATCGAGCGTCAATTTAACTCCTCAGTGCCTTTAAGCTCTACCGTCTGTCACTCTCCGTTCTATTGTTTTTACCTTGTTCCTGCTCTTATATCACTGAACATAAAGAGCTCTGAGCTACATTCTAAACATGAAAGGCGGAATTCAAATAAAGATGATTATTATTATTTTTTCAGAAAAACATCACAGCATGTGATGAAGCCAAAAATGTCTGTTGGTGAAAGCTCATTGAAGAGGGGGTCATTTGATTGTGAAAATCAGCAGTGAAATTCTGCACTGGTTACAGCCAATGCCCCGGAAACTTCAGAGAAATGGCTTTTGTTGATCAAAAGGAACTGAATTGGATTGGTTTCTTATCATTATTATAAGGCTACTTTGTTGTTGCATACGTATTTGTTGTTGCCCCCCCCCCCCCAGGCTGAGATTGGACAAACTCCATACATTTTCAATCTGGCATGGTTTCTCCACTGCACTTTTCAACACAGCTCATAGCTTTCAGAGAAGAGAAATGCTTTTGTTTTTTTTTGTTGTTTTTAATTAAAATATCTGCACACTGCATTTCATTCTGTCACCCCTATTTCCGTCAGCGAGCATCATGCAATATGCATCTGGGACATTTGTATTGAATTTCAGAATGGCATGGTAACTGCGATTGATTTAAGAAAAATAATCTCACTGTATTGCTTTTCCCTTCCTGCTAATATCTCCCAAGTTATTACACACATTGACAAAGAGTGGTTTGCATTTATGTGTTGAATGATAAATACCTGCAGGAGACACTCCCCCCTTTGTCCATGAATTGACTGCATCTCAAGCCAGCATGCATTCTGTTTCTTACCTGCCAAACTTCTGGTTCTTCATGTGGTTCCAGGCTGCTCTGGTCACCATGAAAGAACCCCTTAAGTGAACTCTGTGGATCAGGTCTGGAAAACAATATTTCAATAACTCGCTGCATAATTAAAAAATGGTTAATTAATATTTTACAGTGAAAGAAAACTATGTGAGGTGAGTTTCATGGAAGAACACAAGTTCACACGTTTACAGCGTTCTTGTCAAGCCACACTTCGTAAAAGCACCACGCTTTGTTTTGGGTATGAAGAGAGTAACAAATTCTGGTTTCTGGATTAACTGGCAATTTATTGACAAAGGACTCTCCGTGCTTTGTGGACGTGACGATCAAGATGCTTACCCCAATCCAAATCACTTGTCCTGGGAAATGATCGGTCACGGAGTATGCTTGGGAGGAGACAGAAAAATATTTGCTTGAAGCTTTCTGAACTTGGTGGGAAAACATAATATTCTATCAAAATAAAACAATGTTCAGAAAGTAAATATAATCTAATAGTAAACCTTAAGTTGAGTTACCCAGCATTGTTTATGAGAATATCTGAAAGACAAAATGAAATTTAGCCAAGTCAGTTAGCAGGAATAACTTTGTGTCCTTTATTACACAGAGGAAATTTCACAGTTAATTACCACTGTGATGTTCATGGGTAAATGGTCTGCATTTATATAGCTTTTCTAGTCATATGACTCAAAGCACTTTACAGCGCATACCTCACAATCACACACATTCACACATCGATGGCGGGGGGCAGCCATGCGAGGCAGCCATGGGCAGATTTAGGATTAAATTGTCTATTGGCGATCGACTCCATCAATCGGAATTGACAGTGATGACGGACATTTTTATTTTTTTAATCCTCCAGGAAAAATCTGAGTATTGCAACAGTGTAATGCGGTTTACAGTGTTCTGAAACTGGAGCAGAGAGGAGGCGAGGGAGAGAGTGGAA
This sequence comes from Zeus faber, assembly GCF_960531495.2. Classification (NCBI taxonomy): domain Eukaryota; kingdom Metazoa; phylum Chordata; class Actinopteri; order Zeiformes; family Zeidae; genus Zeus; species Zeus faber. Next base: position 11,040,653 of record NC_137203.1, read on the forward strand.
GGGGAGACTCTCCCCTTCTCCACTCAGAGCTGACAAATAACTATTTGTCATCGGGTCTCACTTCCCTGCTCTACAGTCCCGTGCAGACTTTGAGGGGCAGGTGCTCAAAAAAAGAAGAAAAAAAAAAAAAGAAAAAGAAAAGCCACATGGACCCCCAGCACCAGTTCTAGAAATGTTTCCGCTCTGAGCAAATGCAGCGGCACGGTGGAGCGCAGATCGCAGGGACCCACAATGGTGTGCATCAAGACGCCCGTGATCTGCATTCAGCTGAGAGCCCATTGCGGGTGCGCTGACGATACGTTCCTCATGAATATATCTTTCCCAGACAATCCATACCTCGATGCCCATTCACGCTAAAAAAAAGAAAAGAAAACGCGCCTGATAAAAAGAGCACCATGGGGTCCATGGGGCATCAAGGGTCAGGTGCTCGGGCACCTTCCGATCACTAGATGACCCACTCAAACTCCTGAGCTACTGCCCCCCCCATAGTACATGTGAACATAAAAAGCACTTACCAATTCTTCCAAATGTATCTAAAGCCTTCTGGATCACTTTCTCTCCATCTTCTACGGAATCTGATGTGAACAAAAAATAATTAACCAAGAAACCAAAAAATAAAAATAAAACAGGTGATTCATCCGAATCTTTGGGAATACACACACAAAACATCTGTAAAAATAAATAAAAACATTTTTAAAGGGGCAATAGACAACTTTACAATTGCTCAGAGCACTCCATGTAAATGATCAACACCACCACAAAGAAGCATGTTCTCTGAAGAGGCAAATTGAAATTGGCGCAATTTTAGTATAAATTTATTTATTTTGGTTGCGCAATCATAGATATATATGACCCACCATGACTCAACCCGACACATTTTGCAGTGCTGTACTGTTGGCTGTGCGTGGAAAAACATCAGAAATTCCTTTTTTGGTCCAAAATGAGATTATAGCAGATTCCTGGTTGTTTCTATCTCTCAATGTGTTTTCAAAATTGAGTTTGATTTCTAAATATTAGATAAATATTAAAAAGTCGAGGCTACATGCTCCATCAGCATTAGTTGAGTACTCGCCAACAAGTTGTTGAACAAACGGCGATCTTACAGTTCCCTTTGGTGCAAACACGCAGATCAAAAACCTCCTACAATATTCCGAGTGATGCGAAGTCAGAAGGTGAAACCGTTTTGATAAAAGGTCATAACGTGTATCGACTCGTGAATGACTACACCGCGTCTTCATTGTGTGATAAATAAACGTTGCGCTGACGCCGCCTCAAAGGACACGATGAAGAAAAGCTGATGTCACTTCCGTAAACAATGTTTTAAAGAAACAACAACAAAGGAACACCAGAAGAAGATATTTCACTTCTCTGTGAAAACATAATCTCAGTGTTGTTATGGATTACGAGGAGAGGGAGGCAGATGCTCTGCTGGGAGGACCCCGACCATTCACATTCTGAGAATTGCTGTCCCCGCCTTTTTCTTAAAAACTATTGTTATAAAACAATAAAGGCAGGAAAGGGAATGTTTAGAAGTTTCAGAATAATATAGGGGTCATGTTAGTATAGTGAGCATGAGCAAAAAATACTTAAACTTAAAGGATTAACTTGAGTTATGCATTTTCCAATATTCTTTTTATAAATGAATGATTCAAATATTTTTTCTGAAAAACACATTCAACATTATCTCATCAGCACTATCCAAATGTAACCATTTAAAGCACTAATTGTTTTTCTAAATGTGTATTTTGCGCTGAAAAACTCTGGAAATGCTTCTCAAACTTAAAGCCTGATTTCTCAGAACTTCTGTTTTTAAAACCTCAATCTTTAATAAGTCATAGATTCCAAAATACTTGCTTGATTCCCACAAGCGATTGTTTTGAAGCTCTGATTCTACACTTTCATATTATGTGAAAAGAATAAAAATGACAATTTTCGAGATCTGATCCTACAGTATGCGGGGGGAGGGGTCACATATACATAGATGCCGCATTGACTGCTTTGGCTCGTAGCTGCGATACAGCAACATCGCCGCCACATTGGAATGGTCAAGACTGGCCTGTAAACAAATACAAGTAAACTGGGGGGGCTGCAATTATTCTGGATAAAGAACACTATAATGTTTAGATTTCTCAACCATTTCCAATGAGTCGTTTTTATATTCAAGGGTTCATGATCTACCTGGAGTAGATTTCTCCCCAGTCCGCCATTTGCTCTAATGGTTGCGCATTGGTTGACGCACTTCCTGTGACAGCGCGGTAAATCCATCATTTTCCCAGGAGTTGGTACCCGGTGGAAGTCCGAATCCATAGTGATATTGAAGCTTATAGGGAACCAATCTAAATGTTGATGGTGTCATTATTCTATAGCCATTACACTGTGCAATCAACATTAACTTGATAATGATAAGTGAAAGAGAAAAAGTTGTCTATTGCTCCTTGTAGCAGGACCAAATACATCAAAACTCAATTATTTGCTAAATGTACTGAGTAGTATTAATAATAACATACAAATCCCTGCACTGGTCTCAAGCTATAGTGTACTGTTACTCATATAGGCTGTATAGTTGTAGGCATTACTAAATAATAAACAGATAAGACTTTTAGGAAGAGAACCTTTCCTCCAGTGTGCCTGAGGAAAGAGAAGATGACCCATGGACTCACCATAGTTGGCAACAGCCTTTCCTCCCTTGGCTCTTATCTCGTCCACAACCTTATCAGCAGCTGCAGAACTCTTTCCACCTCCTTTAATGTCTCCCCCAAGGTCATTTACTATAGTGCAGACAAGAAGAAGGAAAGAAAAAAAAAAGATGGGTAATATCAAGGGCAATTTTGCTATTCTCTGTTGAAGATTAAGGAAAAGGAAAGCACAGCTCAGCTCCATTCTACAAAAGGAAACTCCATCCTCAGTAGGACAGCTGAGCTATTAGCTTGATTACAGGGCATTTTTATTATTGCCCTAATTAAAAATAAAAACAATGGTTTAATTTGTAAAATTTCATGCCAAAATGTATTCAAGGTTGATGTATTTATTTGTTGTCCAAGTTATCCTGACTCGTGGAAGTGAGTTATGATAGCAGAAGATCAGCTGCTGCATTCATTCTCTGAAAATACCTACCGTTTGCTTTGTGAAACAAGAGGTTGTCAATGTTTACCATACCACAAATGTTCAGAGTTTGATTCATAGCAACAGTCAATGTCAGATCAGTCTATGAAAGTAATGCAAGAGGTTTTATGAAACACTATTTGTGCCAGTCACAATTAATCCCAACCCTTACAAATGTTAACAAACTGACTATTGGATTTATTATTATTGATAATAAAAATAATAGTAATAACAACAAATTCACTGACCGACAACGGAGGCTCCTCTCTCCCCAAAAGCAAGTGCATATTCCCTGCCAAGACCTGTGGGGGGTTGAGAACAGTATAAGTTTGATAGAATGTCACTTATTTTCACTTTTACCAGGGTAATGTTGTGTCGATATTTGTATTTGTATTTTTAACTTAAGTAAACGGTCTGCATACTTCTACCGCCACTGGAAATGAGGACAGTTTTTAATAAATTTGAAAAGCAAATTATTACAAAATACCTGTTTGACTTCGCACGAATGCAAGTCATACTTCAAACAACTTTACGGAACAACTGACTTTTAGACAAATTATTTGTCTCTGGGGGTAAGTATTACACATACAGCGGAGGAAATAAGTATTGAACACGTCAACGTTTTTCTCAGTAAATATATTTCTGATGGGTCTATTGACATGAAATTTTCACCAGATGTCGGTAACAACCCAAGTAATCCACACATACAAAGAAATCAAAACATATATGTCCATAAATTACGTTATGTGTAATAAAGTGGAATGAAACAGGGAATAAATATTGAACGCATGAAGAATAGGAGGTGCAAAAAGGCGTGGGAAGGCAAGAATCCAGCTGAAATCTGTCAGTATTTAGGTAGCAACCCTGCCCCCTCTCAGTGCAAATTTATGTCAGCTGGTTTAGTCCTAATTGACGGCCTATACAAAGGTTTCTCATGACCATGGTGTCACACAAGAAGCATCTCATGACGGGTAAAACCAAAGAGCTCGCTCAAGAACTTCAGAACCTTATTCTTGCGAAACATACTGATGGCGTTGGTTACAGACGTATTTCTAAACTTATGCATGTTCCAGTGAGCACCATTGGGGCCATTATCCGGAAGCGGAAAGAACATAATTTCACCATCAACCGGCCACGACCAGGAGCTCCTCACAAGATTTCTGACAGAGGAGTCCAAAGAATAATTAGAAGTGTTGTCCAAGAACCAAGGACCACTCTCAGAGAGCTTCGGGAAGACCTGGAATTAGCAGGTACAGTTGTTTTGACGAAAACGATCAGTAATGCACTCAACCGCCGTGGCCTCTATGCACGCTCCCCGCGCAAGACACCATTGCTGAAGAAAAAGCATGCTGAGGCTCGTTTAAAGTTTGCTGCACAACATTTGGACAAGCCAATTAAATACTGGGATAAAATAGTCTGGTCATATGAGACCACAACTGAACTCTTTGGATGTCACAGCGCACACACCATGTTTGGAGGAGAAATGGCAAAGCACCATAGAAAGCACCATACCAACAGTGAAGTTTGGAGGTGGAAACATGGTGTGGGGCTGTTTTGAGACCTCATATATTCAGATTTAGGACAATTTAATGACCCGGAATAAGTAATATTTGTAAAAACTGAATTAGAGACATGTCAAGGTTTTCTAAGGACTATAGGATACAGTCACGGCAGTGCAAACAGTGAGTGCACTGCTGTGAACTCTGCCCCAGTGGTCCAGAAGTGCAACCAAACCGAGGAAAAACGAACCGACTACGATCAAAATGGTTGTTGTGGAACCTGTTACTTTATCTACAACATAAGAAACGTGATGAGAGCATCGATGGGTAAGACCCAAGGTTCTGCAGAGTGACGGTTCAACGTGCACTGTTGTTAAAACCAGCCGCTAGTCGCTAGCTTAATATTGCCCAATCGACAACGACAAGTTGGCATGCAAGCGTTTACCTCCTCCGGCACCGGTGACAAGCACGACTTTCCCCTCGAAGGTTAACGGCACGGACATGGCGGCGAAAGGTGGATGCGAAGCGGCACAACACCGACGCCGCGGGACGGGCTGAGCTGACTGCGCCGGGCGGACTTCGGTCTATCTCCTGACTTTCTGCAACGGAGCTGCCGAGACCGCCTGCGCTTGCGCGGTGCGTTTGGGGAGCCCTGGGAAAACCTTAGAGCGAGTGAGCGATGCGCTGATTTAAATATCACTTTGTTTATTGGATACACATAAGAATGTGTTTTTATTCGTGGGAACATTTCCATGTACATGCAGATTGTCTTGCTCCGGGTTGGTGTGGTGTGGCGCAGTCAGAGGAGGACAACGAAGACTGCTTAAGAGTCTGTCCATCCAAGTCCAAATGTCCATCCTTATTTACCGTATGCAATAAGTCTATTAATAGACTTATTTGTCTAATATGTCTATTAATAGCTACTGTATATTGCCCTTCTCAGCTTGTGCATCACTTTTATACATTTACTTGCTGCCGTTCTCTCATTCAACTGTTCTAATTCCCTTGTATGGTCTCCCAGTCATTCATTTGCTGTTGGAGGAAGGAACAGAGGAATGGGCCCCACACGGGGAGGCTGCTGCGCTTCTCAGTTAGGACCAAGTTATTCAAGGTCGGCCAAAGGACGCCAACCCAAAATCGCCAGCCGATGGCGCGCGCAATTTGCCCGCTATCCTCACGGTGACAGAGGGGGAAAAAATGAAGGAACCCATACCGGCAAAAGCCTTCACTGGTGGACACTTCACAACACAGGCACAGGGGTCTTGAAAGGGAATCCAGCAAAAGCTTAAAAAAAAAAAAAAAAACAAGCAAAGGCAAGACAAACCGTACATCCTAGGCGTAAATGCTAAATGGCTGATGACTGGCACAGCCGGGAATACAAGCACACAGTGTACAACACGCCGGGCCGGTTCGTGAAAGACACGGGGCAGACAGACGGCGAAGGCATACAACAGAAAGACCGGTAGACACCAGAGAGAGACAGATGAGGCGGCCGCAGGTACACGCGTGGTGTTTGATAGGTAAGAAGAATGACTTTTAAGTCACATCTTAAATGAGATAAGTTATATGGTCAAACTTTCTCGCTTTAGTCGGGATTCTACTCCGGGCTAAGAAGCAGGAATTTGGATGACATCCGCTGTTTAATTGCAGAAAGGAATTACTCCAGAGTATGACAGTTATAGAGGTTATTCGGTCATCAGTCTAGTTGGTTGTCATCAGCACAATGGTTAAAGCGGATGCCATATTTATAAATTATATCTCTGGGTGATAACATGTAAATACTTAATTACAGGGGGTCGAGACTCGCGTACAGAACCCTGTGGGACCCCAAAGTTAAACATTATACTACTCAAACACTAAATAACAGGGAGTCGAGTACAGACCCCTGTGGGACCCCAAAGTTAACATTATACTACTCAGAGGTCACATTGCTGTGAATATGCCTGAATGTGCCTGCCTGAATGACTACCGTCTGGTGGCCCTCACCTCAGCGGTCATGAAGTGTTTCGAGAGGCTGATTAAGGATTATAACCGCGCCTCCCTCCCCCGCACCTTGGACCCGTTGCAGTTTGCGTACCGGCAGAACAGATCCACAGATGCCGCGCCTCCCAGGTACTGCACACCACGCTCACACACCTGGATGGCAAGAAGGGGGCCTATGTGAGAATGCTGTTCATCGATTACTGTTCAGCTTTCAACACCATAGTCTCCACCAGACTGGCTGTCAAGCTCAGGATTCAAGATTTTTTATTTGTCACATACATATACATACTTTCATACATATATGCAGTGAAATGTAATAAAGGAGCTTGGACTGAATACTCCGCTCTGTGCCTGGATCCTGGACTTCCTCACAGCCCGGCCCCAGGTGGTTAGGGTGGGGAAGTGCATGTCCAGCTCCCTCACCCTGAATACAGGATCCCCCCCCCAGGGTTGCATCCTCAGCCCCCTACTGTACTCCCTGTACACACATGACTGTGTGGCCAGGTCCAGCTCCAACACCATCATCAAGTTTTTCTGACGACACTGTTTTCGTGGGCCTGATCACCGACTGCGACGAGAAGGCCTACCGCGAGGAGGTGACTGACCTGTCACTCTGGTGCCAGGACAACAGCCTACAGCTGAACGTCAGCAAAACTAAGGAGCTGATTGTGGACTTTAGGCGAGGATTACAATCGAGGACGCACACGCCCTTGGTGATTAATGGGACTTCTGTTGACAGGGTGAGCAGCTTCAAGTACCTGGGAGTCCACATCAAAGAGGATTTAACATGGACTGTACAAACAGACACTCTGGTGAGAAAGGCGAGGCAGCGTTTTTACCACCTCAGGCAGCTGAGGAAATTCCGGGTCTCGTGAGGATCCTCAAGTCCTTCTACTCTGGAGCAGTGGAGAGCATCCTGACAGGCAACATCACTGCCTGGTTTGGGAACTGCACTGCTCAGGACAGGCGAGCCCTGCAGAGGGTGGTGCGTACAGCTGAACGTACCACTGGAACTACCCTCTCCCCCTTGCAGGACTTATACACCAGGAGTTGTAGTAGCAAAGCCCGCAGGATCATGAAGGATCCTCATCACCCCAACAACGGACTGTTCCAGCTGCTGCGGTCAGGCAAGCGCCTCCGCAGTCACACAGCGAGAACAGAGAGACTGAGACTGAGTTTTTTTCCTGCAAGCCATAAGAACTGTCAATGCTGACCTCACCAGGGGTCCTCACTGAGCCACACACATAGGCTCCACTACCTTACTGTACTGTATGTAGCATACTGTACCGCAGACTGTTCAGGGTTGTTCGTGATGCTGTACTGTTGTATACTGTGCTGTATTATCCAACAAACACTACCTCACTTCATTCACATGTCACTTTAATGCACATATCTGTATATACATAATTGCCTATTCCCTATACATAAGCATATTCCCTTTATCTATTTTATTGTATTTTATTTTATTCTATAAGTATTCGACTTACTGTATTACATTTTAGGAATCAGTTAGTTGGTCTATTAGAAAGAGATTTTTCTCTAGGACATATTGCGTGTTATCACCGGGTGCAATGCATTACATTTCACTGCATATACTGTATGTATGAAAGTATGTATATGTATGTGACGAATAAAACTTTTGAATAACACAGTGTGTGCTTTCTGATGAATAAAACCTTAACCAGGAAGGTGCCAACCCTCTGGCAATGCAAGAATCGAGGGGATCTAGAAGCAGGTTGGGGTCAACAATCATCAAATTGAGCATCTGTTCTGGAGAGGTGGTGGGTAGGACACAGCCTGGCCCCTGTTGAGGAGCATGGGAACAATATGGGGAGGGTGTGCCACATTTTTGAAAAGGTTATTTTAGCGGCTGTACCTGTCCCCACATTTCTGGGATTTATAAATGGATTGGGTCTACTCCTATGTAATACAACAGAGATACTTTTTTTCGGATTATGGTCACCCTCATTATTATTCTTTTTTTTTTTTTTTGTCAGAGTCTTTGGGTTACAGTGCTTTCTAGACAAAGGTGAAAGGCAAGAGTCCTGGAGGGATATCCTCTATGGTCCCCAGACGGACAGGGGCTGAAATAACCGGGAGACCTTTTCAATGGTGACCTGGAGAGAGAGAGAGAGGGAGAGAGAGAGAGAGAGAGAGGCGACAGGGGGTGGGAGAGAGAGAGAGGGGGGGGGCTAGAGAGATAGATGGATGGAAAGAGGGAGAGAGATGGATAGAGAGACAGAACGGGAGGGAGGGAGAGAGAGAGTGAGAGCAGCATCCTCTGTGTCCAGACGTAGCAGACGCTCCACAGAGGCAGCGATGGAGACGCGGTGACGCCGTCCACGGCTTCAGCAGGAGAGAGCGTCTCCGGCGCTCTCTGGATCCAAAATCCACGACGCCTCTCAATACCCCGTGAATGGAGATAACACCTCGTTTTATTTTTGAACGACATTTTTCCATTTTCCAGTTGTAATGATGTCTGGAATTATGAAGCGGCACAACAACAGCCGGCGGCACGACGACTTGGAGGATGAAGGCGTTTTTATCTTATTTGGTATTATTCATTCTTGAACATTTTTTTTTCTTCTTCTTCTTTTTACTTTAATCTCCACAATGTTGAATTCACTCCACCGGCGTGTTCCGTTGCCGCTGGACACGACCCTGGGAGGTGACGGCAGAACGGACTGATCATCCCCGACAGCATGTCACTGTTTTTTAACAGAAACATATTTTATACGCTCTGTTGCGCAGGCGTAGCCGTGGTCGTTAAGACATTCCCACCGCTTTATTGTTATTATCATAATAATCATCATCATTATTATCATAATTATTGTTATTATCTTGATTATTATCGTGGCGTGGTGTAGGGCAGGCTGCACAGCGCGGGACCGACACGATGCGCCGGGGAAAGTGAAAGGGATTGTTCGGAGATCCTGGACGAATTGGGATCATTGTGCCACAACCCCGAAGAATGTCAGGGACGGCACCGCATGCAGAAGCAGAAGGAGTCGTCTCCAGAGTACAAGTGAAAAGGGAGATCAAGACCATCGTGGAGAATTTGGAGACCATTCTGGGGGACCTCAAGGATGTGGCCAAGGAACTTAAAGAGGTAAAAAAAAAAAAAAAAAAGAACAAACGATCCGCTGCGTTGAAGCCCTTTAAAGTAGCCCTCCTCCTCCACCCACCCCGCGCGTCTACGACAGCATCTTATTTCTAAGCATCGCGGTCCGGTGGGATGTGGGGATGCTGACGTCCACTCCACTGGGGCCTAGGGAGGGCTATAAGGCACGCACACACACACACACACACACACACACACACACACACACACACACACACACACACACACACACACAAACTATGGAAGGAATTCTGTGTCGCAATCCGCAAATAATATGTAATCAAAATACAAGCAATACAAATGGAAAAAGATCGATAGATAGTACAATGCACAAATCTATACAAAGATGTATTAATGCAAAAAAAAACAACCCAGAAACAAACCTCCCCCAGACGTGATTATGTCACAAAACTAGGATGCAAGCGGATCCACACCAAAGCATTTAAATACGTGTTTAGGTGCTTGAAAGTTGTAAGTGATAAAAAAAAAAAAAAAAGGAATGTGAAATAGGAAATAATGCCACATCTATTGTTGAAACGGTTTACACAACACGCATCATACAATATTTATTTATGGAGTCACAGATGAAGTAATGTTACATTTTTTTTTTGCATTGGATAGTTTATTAAATCGATTTGTGGGTCGTAGTTTTTGTTCATCCGTTCCCATGTGTATTTGTATTTATTTTATAATCGATTTTATGCACAGAGTTATGCATGCGTTATCTCCCGCGCGGGAGCCGCTCGGGGATGGTCTGCTGGGTGAGATGACACGTCTGCTCCGCCCTGATGTGCAGGTTCTCAACAAAGTGCACAATAATCCCAATTAATAGTTTATAACACAGCAGTTGGCGCACCCGTCACGGAGCTTTGCAATGCGTTTCATCATCTGCACGCTGACTGCTGTTTGCTGAGAGTTGTCTCCTGCCAAGTTTGAACCCCCCTCAACCCCCCACCCCCACCTGCATCTCGTCCCACCTGTCCTATCTCTAAATCCACTTAAAGTAGTAATAAGATCATTTCATTGTTTTTTTTTTAAATCCCATATTTTATATTCAGCCCATATGTATTTGAAGCTGGCACTTATAAGAAATAGCCATTCTGTATATATGGGTTAGGGTTAGGGTTATGTGCTCTTCTAAATGCCGTTACCATTGTTGGCGGCAGGGTCCACCTTTCCTGGCCAGAATGCAAGTGGAACAGGTAAGAGGAGAAACGCGGCCGCCTGAATAGCTAATTGTGGTCAGTAAACTGGCGATGTGGATCAACATTCACAAAAAAGAACACCCTCTCGGATGATCCCCACCACCTCAAGTGTCCAACACCCCCTAACCACAAATCAATCGATCTGAAGAAGGGCTACTTTATAGAAAACTCCATAGAAAATAAAGTGACTGTCTAGGAGCAAATACGCCATTAAACCAAGATGTTGAAATGAACAGCGTTGCTGTTTCGAATGGAATTTTGGGACTTGTAGCGTGATCCACCCAACACGGACGATTGCACAGATTTCCACTTTCATTTCACATTGTCTGCTTGCCTCCAGCCTCCAGAGACATCCTTGAAATGCCCCCTTGGGCTCTGTGCCGGCCGGTATCATCTCTGGCGGACACAACGGAGACGCGTCCTTCTCTCTCTCGCGCGCCGGCCTTTGATTTCAACCTGACACCGCCACGGCACCACCTCCCTCGTTGGACACTGCCGTGGGCCTCAGCCCTAATTTTGTGTTTACATCCGCCTTCTGCGGCCACATACAGTAGGTTGTTCGGCGGGCTACACCGAACCTTCCCACCTTAACATGACAGCCTGTCATTCTGATAAAACCTCGCCGCGTGGAGCAGTCTGTGGCTCCTACATAATGGATGAGATGGGCAGTCTACGCAGCATCTGTCTCCTTCCGCCTCTCCGCAGCCCTTCACTCTTTGTTTTAACAACTACGACTGAGTTCTTCGCCCTTTGTCTCTGTGCTAGTGTTGGTGTCTGACAACAAGCACCGGGGGTAATTGTGAACAAGGGGGCATTGTAAATCTGTCTTTTGTTGTTTTCGTGACGTGCTCCACTTTCTTTTCACTTGCGGGAAATTGTGTTGAGGATCAGCTCTGCCAGCGCTCCGCACATGCACACACACACACACACACACACACACACACACACACACACACACATACACACACACACACACACACACACACACACACACACACTAAACATATACCTCGAGGTGGTATCACTATCAAGCCAGTATTTGGATTTAATCCATTTGAAATGCAGTTATCTGTTATAACTCACAGACATGGTTGGATTCAAGTCATCGCTGTGTGTGTGTGTGTGTGTGTGTGCGTGTGCGTGTGCGCATGTGTGTGTGTGTGTGTGTGTGTGGTGGGAGGAGGGAGGAGGGGGATGCCCAGATGCCTGGCACAGCCACATAATCTGCCTGCCCTACAGCATGCAGGGCACACAGGGATACTAGTGCTTACCTCTTGTGTGTGTCCCATCAAATTATCCATTTAAAGACCGCATGGAGATTTAAGTCCACTTCCCGCTCCCTCTGTATTCCCTCTCTTTTCTCTCTCTCTCTCTCTCTCTCTCTCTCTCTCTCTCTCTCTCTCTCTCTCGCTCTCTATCCTTCTTTTCCTCCTCATTCTCTCTTTCAAGTATCCCATTTCTTTCATCTCTGTTTCTGTTCATCTGTTGTCGCCCTCTCCTCTCGTTCTCTCCTTGTGCTCTCTAAGATGTTATTTGGACACGGAATTCATAGCTCAAACCCCTAGATAATGACATTACGGTTTCGACGTGACTATAATTGAAAACACACGGCACCGCATTACTAAATATACTATTAAAATTGGCACGGGAGGTACCTTATCTGGAAGTGATTCTGACGTATCATTGATCTCTTTTAGGTTGTGTGCATTAAAAGCGCTGTTTATTTTTCTACTAAACTGTTCTTTGGGGAAAGTTTCTCAGACTTTTTTCAAAGAGTCCTCACAGCACTTTTATTTCCAAGGCCTCCCAGTGCCAGAGTTTGCTTGCTTAGAGTAGACAAAGTGTTATTAGTTTTGATAGCGAATTCTTTTGCCAAGGGCTTTCACTTATCAAGCTATCTGAAGATCATACAGTATAGTGCCTTTAAAGTTGTACAAGCTGCCTTTAGCTGGCCTTCTACTTTCATCTGAGATTTCTGAGTCAGATTTAGTCAATGTCGAGCGATGTACCAGAAGAACATTTTATTAGCCGTGCTGAAGAGCAACAGCACATACGCCGATCAGCCACAACATTAAAGACACTGACTGGTGAAGTGAATACCATTGCTCATCTAGTTCCAATGGCACCTTTCAAGGGGTGGGATATACAGTATAGTATTAGGCAGCAAGTGAACAGTCAGTTCTTGAAGTTGATGAGTTGGAAGCAGGAAAAATGGGCAAGCGTAAGGATCTGAGCGACTTTGACAAGGACCAAATTGTGTGTTCTCAGTATGCAGTGGTTAGTACCTACCAAAAGTGGTCCAAGGAAGGACAACCCGTGAACTGCGACAAGGTCATGGGTACCTATGGGCTCATTGATGCATGTGTGGAGCGAAGTCCAACCCGTCTGGTCCGAGCCCACAGAAGAGATACTGTCGCACAAATTGCTGAAAAAGTTAATGCCGCTATGACAGAAAGTTGTCACAACACACAGTGCATCACAGCTTGCTGCGTATGGGGCTGCGTAGCCGCAGACTGTCTGAGTGCCCATGCTGACCCCTGTCTACCGCTGAAAGCTGCTACAATAGGCAAAACTGAACCATGGGGCAATGGAAGAAGGTGGACTGGTCCAATGAGTCACGTTTTCTTCTACATCATGTGGATGGCTGGGGTCAAGGGCCGATCCCATCGAGCATCTGTGGGATGTGCTGGAACAACAAGCCCAATCCATGGAGGCCCCACCTCACAACTTCCAGGCAGGACTTAAAGGATCTGCTGCTAATGTGTTGGTGCCAGATACCACAGGACACCTCCAGAGGTCTTGTGGAGTCCATGCCTCCACGGGTCAGAGCTGTTTTGGTGACACGAGGGGGAGCTATACAATATTAGTGGTTATTAGTGGTGGTTTTAATGTTGTAGAGCATGCATTTATGCAGGTATCATTTTATTTTCAACTGCTGCTTCCCAACCATTTTGGGTTCTATTATATTCCTTTCATTAAATTGTTGGACAGGTTCCGATCAATATGCAATGTTTGCATTTTCCATTATTGTGTCCCAGTTCTTGGCCCAGATTCCGTCATTCATTGGAGAATTTCAAGACGCATTTTGTTTTCTTCTCCCCTTTGCACAGACCGTGACTATTACTGCACCATTGCCACTATGGTACAGTACAGTGGATGGCACATTTGCAAGGATATGCAGAACAACATCCATGACAAAAGGAATCTCAACTTGACTTTCCACACCTCAACGGGATCAACATAGTTACCTCAAAACACGATGAACAAATAAATATGCACAAATTCACGTGAATAGGGCAAGATTCACAAGAACGCTCACAGTGCAGGTTGCAAGGTTGCATCCTCCATTCATCATATCTATTTTTTTTTCTCTTCTCTGTCGTCCGGGTTCCACTCCTGACAGTTTTATTAATAATTGCTGCATTACTCATCTCTAGCTTATGTATACTCTCCAAGGACTATATACCAAGAAGGAATCATGTCATTCTTTTCCATTTCTCCATCTGTTTTCTTGCTTTATTCTTCTCCACACAAGGTATCTAGGGTCTCTTTTATTTGCATCATTGTTTATGGCTCCAAATTATATTGATATTTGACTATAATTCAGAGTTGAGATTACTGTACTTTAGTCAAATAAAACCCTCACTAGCAAGTGTTAAAACAAATGAAAGCATGCTGGCTCAATGCGTTGGTGAGATAAATAGTCTTTCAGCATTTGACCTGGATCTGATGCTGCAGCGGATTATCGTCGGGCATCGCTTCAGACCACTCTCATGGTTGCTCTAATAAATTTCAGTGATATTTCCCTTCTCCTGTTCAAGGTTTTCATGGGGAGAGTTCATACCATTTTTTAAAATCTCCTAAAACAATGCATTAAACCAAGCTCTCCCTCTTTTGCCAATTTTGCAAAAATAGTGTTGCTCTGCAGAAGTCATTAATTAAGCACGTAAGATAAAAGGCACCATAAGCTCACCCAATAACTTTCTAGTTTATTTAAATCACAGTTCTCCCCCTCAGGTATTATTTTCCCCAGGAGCTGTTGTCACCATGAGGAAGCCCAGTTCTTGGTTCAAATTGTCCTGAAGGAAGGTTCAGTGTTCTGTTCATTGTGTCTTGGCAGAAACATCTTAAAAGTCAGAGAGAAATTAAAGCACCAGTATTTTCTACCATCATATATAACCTCACTCATCATGCATTTTGGTCTTTCTATTCTCTTTGAAAAAAGATCTAATGCATAAAAGGTCGATTTTTTTTTTAAGAGGGCCACCTAGTTCAATAGTTGGCTGGTGATCAAGTTTGTATCTGTCACTCAAATGTCAGCTCATGAATACTGATTAAGTGTGAGACCACTCCCTCTCCCAAGTTCTGGAGATAAGTCATTATGGATAAAACTATAGAAATAATTTTGCTGAATGTTTTATAATTGTAAAAAGTGAGGACTGATTTTGGTCCATCTTTAACATTACTGCTGAACAATGATCTCCCCTTTCCCTCAGGTTGTGCACGACATCGACACCCTGACCTGCGACCTGCAACTGGAGGAGGACGGACTGACGGACAGCTCCAAGACGGACACGCTCAACTCCAGCTCCAGCTCCACCACCACCACCACCACCGCCTCCAGCCTCGAGAAGATGAAGCTCTATCCCGACGACTGCATCTTCAGAGCACTCCCGCCTGTCGCCCCGGTCCCTGTAAACCCTCCGGCAGTTCTTACCGTGCTGAAGAGGCCGCACCCGCCTCAGCCCCCACCCAGACACACCCCTCTTAAATCCGAGGACCATAATATTAAGAATCTGCCTCATCCTACGTTTGTGCTGTCAGGGAATCTCTCCAAGGCAAACGGGGCTCTGATGAGGAACGGCAGTGTTTTCCCCGTGAAAACAAGCAGGGAGTTGTTCGCCTCCCCGCCGTGCTGCGTGTCCAACGACAGCGGAGTCCCCGAGTCGGGGCTTGTGCCTACATTGCCCAGACCCATGCCCCTTCTCCGCCATGAAAAGAACAAATGCCCCCAGGCCCCGAGCAGGGAGCCGCGGGAGCGAGAACGGGTCCGCTTTAGCGAGAAGGTCCAGTACCACGGATACTGCCCGGACTGTGACCTCCAGTACGACGTCGATGACAGCGATCGTCACTTGCAGGACGAGCTGAGTGACATCCGGCTCAGCCCCGTGCACTGCTGCTCCTCTCCGCCTCCCCCCATCTCTCACGCTCTTCCCCTGATGTTGGAAAATGGCGGCCTCTTGGTCAGCCACAGTTTCCCGCCCATGGCAGACACCGCACCGCCTTGTGTGCCTCCTCACCCGCCGTCCGTCAAGCCCCAGAAAACCATCCTGCGCAAATCGACTTCCACCACAGTGTGACGCCGCCGAGCCAGTCCACCCCTAAACATTCTTGAATCATTCATAGTGTTTTCTACTTTATGGAAGCTTATAACTCCAGCTGAACTGTGGAGTATCCAAACAGTGAAAAAGGAAGGCAGGGGAAATCGGAAGCCGAGAATGGGGAAAGTAAGTGAAATAGACAAAGCCATCGCCGCGGGCTGTGAGACCTATGCAAAGAGATTAAATGGTGAGTAGATTTTGGGTGCAATTGCTTTTGTTCAATGATGAATGTCTGCACAGACCCTCCATGTATGTGTGTGTATGTTTGTATGCAGTATGTGGTTTTTTTGGATCAGGCAAGATTAGACACAGTAGAGCAGACAAATATTGAGATATTCTTTTTTTAATCAACGTTGGCAGTGCATTTCGAGGAGTTGCACTGGCAAGTGGAGAGATTTCTCAAAGTTTTTCAAGGGGGGCGGGGTGGGTGGGGTACTGTGATTAATTCATGTTTTCCTGGATGGAACAAGCAAAATTACTTTCTGAACATTTCATTCCCAACCCCAAAGACATTCTACTGTAAGTGCTTACCAAATGACACCTACACACACTGCATAAAAAAAAGGGACTCGGATGGATATAACGCAATGCCATGCCCACGTACACAGAGGTCGGTGCATTGAGGAATGCACGTGCGCACAGAGCGGATGTCAAGTGGGCAAGGAGTGTTCAGACAAATGAGCTCATGCTGCTCGTCAAGTTCTCTTTAGCTGTGTCGGAGTGCGGCAGGGGAAAGGCACGAGAGGGAGAGTGCGAGAGAGGGAGTGAAACACGGAGGGTTTGATGTGTTGGGTGAAGAAGTGAGCCTTTTAATTATAGTGCTACATCGCTCATAGAACTGGACTAAAAATATTCTTATAAAGCACTTTCATTGAGCCTAAAAGGATATTCCATAACGTCGTCTGTGTTCGGTGGATTACACTACAATGTCCAGAATTCCATTCAAAATTCAAACATTTTTATTCATTCCTTTTTTTATTATTACATCTGGGTTCACCTTTGCGCGAAGAATCACTCTCTTTTCTCTCAAGTATGCCTTCTAATCAATAGATCTTTTTTTTCTGTGTCACTTGAGGTGGTTTTTTATCTGAGGATGCTCTTTTTTTGTTCGATGTTCATCCATAAAAACAGTTTTCTGACCACAACCACTGTAGCTACACTGCTTTTTTTTCATTCAAATTCACTTTTGCTTCTTGCAGCATACTGTATAGAGGAGCAACACAAACACATTGAATGCTGTTTCTTAAAAAGAGCCTAAGGGCTTAAAAAGAGAAAAGCAAAGTATCAAATATGAGATTTTTTTTAAACTAAATAATGTGACAGATTACCATTTTGACACGAGAAGATCCGGCGTGAGCAAGTTCCATTTACATAGGCCACATTATCGCTCTCTATAATATCCGTGGACAGGGGACAAAGGCTGACATACCTCTTTGCCGGTATCGACTTAATGCAAGATACTGTAAGTGAAGGGTTTAATCACATCATCTCTGTCCATGTGGGTGGGTGGCAGTCTCAGTTATTGTTGGATTTAATAACCGCTGCTGTTAACAAGGTCTTTTGTCTCAATGTGTGTATACACATTTGTGTCTTTGTTAGTGTGTGTGTGTGTGTGTGTGTGTGTGTGTGTGTGTATGTGTGTGTCTGTGTGTGTGTCTGTGTGACTAAAATAGGTGTGTTTGAGACCTAGTGTCAAGGTTTCTCATTATGTGTATGCATGTTTGTGTAGTGTGTGTGTATGTGTGTGTGTGTGCGTGCGTGCATGTGTGCGTGCGTTTGTGCGTGCGTGCGCACACTCAGACGCTGGGATGCGAGGCGTACCCTGGAGCTGGATCAGAATAGTAGCACCTTCCTCCCAGCCATGCCCTTAATTAGCCGGATTAGACTATAGGAGATAACAGCACTGCTCACACAGCCCTTTTACCAACATTAGTTTTGACAAAGCTTTGAACTGCTGCCGCGTATGTTTTCAATGTTGAGAGATGGAGACAGAGAGAGAGATGGAAAGAAGGAAAAAAGAAAGAAACTAAGAAAGAATGTGTGCATGAGATCATACAGTGTGTGTGTGTGTGTGTGTGTGTGTGTGTGTGTGTGTGTGTGTGTGTGTGTGTGTGTGTGTGTGTGTGTGTGTGTGTGTGTGTGTCTGTGTGCGTCTGTGATGGGAGTGCAGAATGAAGGTGTATAGCAATTGGAGTATGAAATAGCAGAGAGTGATGTCTAAACGAATGTACATTTTGGAGTGTACATTCATCCGGAATAGGGAGCGGCTAATATACAACAATGTGAAGGATGAGGGAAGGACGGAGTGAGAGAAGAATAGAGGGGAGACAAAGACAAGAGAGGAAGAAAGAACAGCGGGACCGGGCTGATAAAAAATGTATCGTGCTATCAAGTGTGAGCGCTTAACAGCAGAACGGGCTCATTGTGTCTGTTCATTATTGTGTGTGTGTGTGTGTGTGTGTGTGTGTGTGTGTGTGTGTGTGTGTGTGTATGCGCTTCTGCAGATTGCAGATGTCTGTGTGTGTGCACATTCATGTCCTTCAGATAATTGCTCTCAATGTTGAAAAGGCACCACAATAAAATTGGTATTTAAGACACACACATGCACGCAAGCACGCACACACACACACACTCGAGTTAAATCTCCAGAGCTGTCTGCAGAATGCAATTCAGCCCTGGCTTGTCAATAACTGCAGCTCATAAGGGCTTTGCGAGTGTAGCGCTGCTTTGGCTGCTAAAGCACTATTCAATGAACCATGGAAATTGACACGGTGGACTTGATGGTGTAAGATTAAGTGCGCACGGTAAGAAAAAGTTTGGGAGCTCACACGTAGTGGATTTACTTTTCACTGTGTGTGCACTTTTCCTATTTTTTTCCCGCAGCACATTTATCAGAGGGAGGTTGGGAAAGTCCCATTCAAAATGTCATAAACGGTATGCTTTGAAATAGAGCGGCCATTCAGGCATTTCAAAAACACTTGGAGGGGCATGAGAGTTTCCTGGTTGAATCCTCTGTAGAAGCAATTAACACACAATTATCCAGCATTCTTGGATGCCTGATTATCAAGTAACATATCAAGGTCTGTGGTTAAATTGACAGTCAGTCAGTCAAGTTGTTTCAGTTCCAGAAACCCTACCACCTAGACTACTTCTCCACTCTATTCAAGCAGTTCTTCTTTTAAATATATTTACTATTTAATTAATATGCATATTTATATTTTGTGCCTATATGTTTATCCAGCAGAGAGAGTCACCTAAAAGCTCTTTTACTCTAAGATATGGAAGGTGAACCTTTAACTTCTCTTTACATCGACTGTCCCTTAATAAGTCCGAAAACCACCTCTTACTTTTACCAAATCGTACTTGAACAGAGTATTTTTTCCATTTCCCGTTGTCCTCTATTTCTTTTGCAAAGTCTAAAAGTCTAAAAAACTGTCTGAAGTCGAGGCTACTGGTCTATATCAAGATAAGGAACATATACAGTGAAATGTTCCACAAAACGCCTCTATGACTTTCAATGTTGTTGCCTATTTGCAATGCATTAGATAACCATTTTAATCTTTATTCTACTACACTGCTCAAGCGGTGTTTGTTTCTACTGTGAAGTGATCCCCCACTATAGCTTCTCTGCCACCGCAACCTCTTTTGAGACCAGAGCAAAGCTGTTTGGCTGCAATTTGCAATTTGGTATTACTATTTGCACTGTTGTTATTTTCACTGTCATTAAGAAATTGCATTGAAATAAAATATAGTAAAGTGAAGCTCTATCAAAAAAAAGAAAAAGACAAGGCTCATTTTAGATAAATAGTTTATTATAGTCCAGGCTATAATAAGTAGCCTGGATTTGGCTTTCCCAGCTGGCATTGCAAACTTAGTTGGCATGCAGTTGGGGTATGTTGAGGT
Source organism: Zeus faber (assembly GCF_960531495.2). Lineage (NCBI taxonomy): Eukaryota > Metazoa > Chordata > Actinopteri > Zeiformes > Zeidae > Zeus > Zeus faber. The sequence goes on from NC_137203.1 coordinate 11,060,847, forward strand.
AAACACAGACCAAATCAACAGAGTCATGCTGCACAGTTGGCCTGCAAAGTGTGTTACACTGCACCATCCCTGGATCAAGCTTATTTCTGCTGTTTTTGTAACAGTTAACTGAAGTCCATGGCCTTAGGCTTGAGGATGAAGTTGCAATGGACAGGGAGGAAGTTGATCTTCACCGCCCCCACTGTGAGTCAGGGCTGATTCACCTACACTGACCTACTCCCTACAGCCCACAGCCCACCTCTCTATGCTACTCCCTCTTTCCCTCTTTCCCTCTCTTTCTTTCTTTCCTCCTTTCTTTCTTTCTTTCTTTCTTTCTTTCTTTCTTTCTTCCTGTATCTTTCTATTTATCCCTGTCTCTCCATCATTTTCTCTCACTCCTTTTCTCTTCCCTTGCTAGTGTGACGCTTCACTCCCACTCGGCTGCAGCTGCATGCATATGACTGGTGTTGCGCGCACGTCTACCTCCATATGCATGTGGGTGGGGGAGCTATTATTAAAACATATCTGATCCTGCGTACAGGGCGCATCTGCTTGTGCATTTTTATTGACTTGAGGGTGTTTTTTTTTCCCTCTCAAGCCCTTTGCACCAATACCTCTGCAATGTGTATGTTGTTTACACAGGGGATGGATGAAAAGAAAAAACCTCCACATTTATTTTACCTTCAAATGCCATTGGATACCATATGCTTAACTCAGAATAGACAGAGAATTGAATAGACAGAAATAACATAAAATATACCCTATTAAACAGTGGATTCTGTAATATGGAGGGAAAATTCCCTTTCAGATGTACAATTAATTAAACAAACATGTTCAGTGTTAATAATTTATATAAAATATTGACTCTGTATGAGCGGAAAGTGATGCAAGGTAGCTGAGTTCAGGGTGAATAAGTATGAGGTAGGTATAGGGTAGGTGTTGGTGAGTGTAGGACAGATGTATGGTTGGTCCAGGGTGAGTCTAGTGTGAGGGGTGAGTGTAAGTCGAAAGTGAGTGATGAAATGTGTGGGGATTCTTATTGCTATTATGTCTATTTTTTATTAAGGATAGGTGAATCACCCTTTCAACAAGATTGACACATCATGAGTCATACTTCCAAACATAGTGCGCAGTCTTTCTAAGGTTTATTTCAGGCTAAGACATTTTTGAAACAGAAAAGCTGCAATATAGGTCAATGGGAAATGCAACGCAAACTGAGAAATGCAATAAATACCACTTGTATGACACCACATGTAAGCAAATATAATGTTGCCATATACAATTCAGTTTATGTTTGATAATAAAAGAATACTAAAGAATGTCCATTTTTTCAACCATCTCTTGAGTGCAGTCCAGATGTGTTTGCAGATGCCTGAAAAAAGGATGTAGTCCTCTGACACTTGTCACAAAGATATTTATAAAGACATTTCCAGGGGCAAGGTTAAAAAACCCAGAAAGGGCTCCTCCCTGCTTATCGGAGCCATAGACTATCAAGTAATAAGCAAGTCAAAAACATTCTGCTATTCCTCATGATTTTCCTCAGTAATGCCTGTAAACAGTGTTTCCAATAACCAAATACAGCGCACAAGAGGCTGAAAGGGTCAGGGCATGGCCTACAGTAGACAGGGCACAAGAGGCTGAAAGGGTCAGGATGTGGCCTACAGTAGACAGAGCACAGGGGGCTGAAAGGGCCAGGACATGGCCTACAGTAGACATGACACAAGGGGCTGAAAGGGTCAGGACATGGCCTACAGTAGACGAGGCACAAGAGGCTGAAAGGGTCAGGACACAACCTACAGTAGACAGGGAACAAGGGGCTGAAAGGGTCAGGACATTGCCCACAGTAGACAGGGCACAAGCGGCTGAAAGGATCGGGACATGGCGTACAGTAGACAGGACAGGGGCTGAAAGGGTCAGGACATGGCCTACAGTAGACAGGACCCAATGGACTGAAAGGGTCAGGACATGGCCTACAGAAGACAGGGCACTGGGGGCAGAGAGCGCGATAACAGGGACTGTGGTAGACAGGGCACTAGTAGGACAGAGGGGCAGGACAAAGCCTACAGACAAGGCACTAGGGGGAGGGCAGCAGAATAAATCAGTCAAATCTTCTCTCCATCAAACCTCAGTTATATTCCTCCTCATCCACTCAGTTTACTCAGTGGCTCTTATGAATAAGGAAACTGGGGAATATGGTCTTATGTCTTGAAAACTTTTAAAAGTTGAGGAACCCTCTTCTGACTTACTGCTTTGGTAAAAATGATGAAACCTCCTATATGCACAATCTAGCACATAGGAAGAGCTATAACTTTTTTAATGATTGGACAGAAATCCCCTGAAGATAAATGGTTGGATGACATTGGATGTCATCCAATTTATTGAGTCTTCTTTTAAGACCTTTTGTTTCCAAATGTATTTTTCTGATTTGTAATCTCTGGACCACAATGCCATTCATGCAAGACTTGTTGATATTTCGAGACCATGCTATTACGGCTATCTATCAAGCACATACTGTACAATAAAACTTGACACGTGTCAAAGCGAGCAACGATTTTGCCAGTGAATATCAATTAGCAGTTTTTCCTCTCTGTGTGATCATTGGTGCTGATAGTCAGCTGAGAGATACCAGGCCTACCGTCTATTTGCCCATGCTCTGCATGCATATAACATTTTTTTTTGTCTCATTCAATTGGCTGAATGTCATCATAGAAAACTTTACAAAAATGCTTAAAGATGAAATGATAAAAATGACTATGCCGTTGTGGTGTTTTGAGCTAGAGGCATCACATCTGTAATAGAGACATGCAAAGTTTATTACAATATAAAATAGACTTGACCTACATTGGTACACATCAGAGCGGTAAAAATGAAATCTGTTTCACATTAGGCATGGATGCTGGCTTGTCTAGAGCTTTGTTATCTGTGGCTCAGATAAATTCATAATATTTAAAAAGTGTGTGAAGTGGGAAGAGTGTGTGTCCATGCATTGTAAGTTGTAAGTGGCTGAGGCACACATCCATGTATTCATGTATTTTTGAACAGGGAGAAGCGTGCGTGCACGGAAGAATACATTTTAGGCTGTGAGAGACCTCGGCTGAAGTTAGAAAGATTCCGTGGTGAAGCAAACTTAATCAGAGGATCTTACGCTTTTGCAGATTTTGAAAAGTTTGAGGCATCAGCTGCACCTAGCTCAGGGAAGGTAAACAATATCCCAACAGTATCAGCTTCGCCAGAACCGTGCAGACCCAGATGGGACCTACTTCTTACTGCGCTACTCACAAAATTTGTCTAAGGAGCACGCCAACAAGACATGCCAGCTACTTGTGAGCGGCCAAGAAGCCAGGAAATGGAAAGAATTATTGTTTTATTCAGCAAGAAATAGCCAGAAAACTTAGTTCTATTAACTTTGATTATTTGTGCATGTGTGTCTGTGCGTGTGTGTGTGTGTGTGTGTGTGTGTGTGTGTTATAGTTTTGTTATTGCAAAATATTGTTCTATGGCTCCAATAGTTGCTCTGTGAATTTTGTGCCATCTTTATTGCCAGAATGTGTTAAGTTGTGTATTTTTCTTGTCCCCTCTAGGGTACACGCCACCGTGATACTCTCAAAGAGGAAGGAACGTTTGGTCCATGCACTGATTGACCCCAGCTGATCCAGGCAGGAGAGGCCGCAGCTGAGACTATGCAGCCTCTTTCCATGAGTGTCTAATGGTTCCCAGCCATCAGGACCCCAAGACCTTTGAGTAGTGGCAAAGAAAAAAGAAAAAAAAAATTCTGATATGAACGGAACACTGAAAATCTGCAGGCTCAGTTGTGTTCGATAGGTTAGATAGGACAAAAGTTCAAAGGTTAAGATGAAATTGAGAGTTGGATGGAGATGGTGGGCAATCGTTGTAAGTGCAAATGAACGGGTGAGTTTGGAGCTCAAATTAAGATTATTTTAACGATTGAAAAATATTATAAATATGGGAGGCCTTTCCTGCCACATGCTTGTTTAAGCACCGCAGCTACGCCTACGAAAAATAAAGAGGAAGAACCATGTTTGAAGGCATTGCTCACAGGTTGTTATTGGGGGAACATGATGTCAGTCTCTGTTTCAGTGTTGGTTACACTGGCTTTTGCACTCTGCATTGCCTGTACTCAAACAGAAATCAATAAACTCCATTCAACTACTGCTATTTAGATGTTTACAGTAGGCTTAATGGTGGGAATAATCACTGTCTTGAGAGACCGATGGGTCTGACTGTTAGGAAAACATTGTCGTCAAGGACTGGAAATCAGGAGACAGAACATTGTGTCATTACGCACCACATTGCACCTTCCACATTCACAGTATGGTATCGGAAAGAATCATGACGTAGTAACAAAGTAACGATGATGTGGTCACAGATCTGTGTCCAGAGCTTATGTTCATGGGTCATCCAAATCTATGGAGTCACTCAGTGCCATGCAAGATATTTTTAACGATAACATTGCAAGTTACAGTGTGGCATAGATACAGCTTTAAAGGATCCCTATAAGGGAATAATTTGCATCAAATTTCTTTTGTATATAAATATACATGTACATGTTTAATATATATTTCAACCATTTTTTTATGGAGACTTTAACATTTATAGAGATATTTTTGATATTGTGTTAGATGACTGAGGGGTATTTTAAAGGATCCTGACATTCCTGATGTACATCTTTATTTGCAGGGCATAACAGAATGGTTTATTTATACTGTATACAGTATATACTGTGTGTGCGTGTATATATACATATATATATATAAACAAAAATATGTATATAGATGAAATATCCTTAATTAAATATTCTGGAACTGGCCATATGGTGAGAAACAAAGGTTCATGTGGGGAGAAGTGGCATAAACCAAATACTTAGTTGTGCTTTATCAGAGCGGAGGCATGGAGCTGAATGCATGACTGACTTGTTCACTTTGTCCTGCCATCACTGTGTTTTTTTTCTATGCATCTCCTTGGAGAGACTGCCTGTCGGTGCTTGGGACACACGGGGCATTCTGCTTTCCATTCTATAGAGACGGAATTGAGAATCACTCCCTAACCATAGGGCTGGGGCTGGGCGATATTGACAAAATCAAATATCGCAATATATTTCTTGAATTCCGCCAGATTATTTTAGGAAACATTCACGGATTAGATATTTACACACAATAAACATTTGAGAAATCATTAGTAATGTGGATACTACGACCAATCCGGTAGAGGCATTGAACAGGTGACGAAGTCTAGAAATTTGCTTTTCTTTACTTAAGACATCCGGAAATAACGATAATTCTAATTGCAGACGAAATCTCGTCTGCAATATCACAACATCACTATCATCACGGTCCAGCCCTACCTAAGCATCCACTATCCTGAATGGTATCGGGTTATCTTGATGCTTTTCTAATTTAACATCTGCCTGGTTAAAACACAACCAGAGAGAGTACGTCTTGAACAATTGAACAATCCATATTCGCTGTATGTCAATCCACCGTCTCGACAATCGTGGCGATGTGGGAGAAAACATCTCTATGAAATGGAGAGCATCAGGCGTTAGTCCATTTTACACCAGGCTTGTATCCTCAACCCTTTAGTTCACACTGGACACAGAGACTGTAATCGTGAGTGACTTTCTGGATGAATCAAGCATCCGTCTGAAAGGGGGATAAAATGTCTCAAGAAGCTGTCACTGAAATTTTATTGTGAGTCTATAAACTGTTAGAAAATAAATTGTGAGAAGTACACACTTTGCAGTTAATGGTGGCATGTCTCTTTCTGCTTTTCTGGACTCTTCTCTGCACCAAATACGAGGCACAATGACGCTGGATGCACAACCTCCACTGATGCAAAATGTCCCTTTTAAAATAATCCAGTCTGGTGTCAGGACTGCGAACTGGCAGACAAATCAAGGAAATTAAACTGACGGCAACAGTGTCCCATTTATCAAATAAGGCATTACGAGCAAATGTTTCAGAGGGCAAAATAGATCTGACAGCATTAGCAACTGCATCAGTTAATTGAAGATTAGTGTCAGGAGATGCCAGAACGGCAATGCCAAAGGCCATGGGGCATCTTATGTAGATACTTTGGTGAGTGCATAACGGCCTGATATATAAGTACGCATTATAAAGGATCAGAAGTTCAGTTCCATACATGAGTATGGTGTTGGATGTTAAAAACATACCGAATAAATCTCAAAGGAAAATTCCTCTTTAAGTTTTATTTGGTGTTCTTTTAACACAGAGATTAAAATAGCCTCACAGCCATTTCTCCTCATATAGTTGGTCCAGAGATATTGGCCCTTGTGTTTTTGTTTTACTTTTAAAAAACATTTTGTTTCCGTATTCAACTTCGATTCTAGATTCTCTCATGTGTCTCTGTGTAGTTTTCTTTCTAAAATGTTCAGTCTGTCACAGGAACGTTAACAAGGGTTCTATTTCGCATAGGCTCTGCCCTTATAGCTTCATCCTTAATGGCTTCCCCCGGAGCGCGAGCGGGCCCTGCTGAAAAAATTTGAATGTACCCATCAGTCTATCACCCTGTCCTGCTGCTAAAAAAGGCCCGTGTGCCCGCTGTTCTGCGCCCATTTTCTTCAGCGACCATTCGCTAAAGAACGAAGACTGAAAATAGGCCCGGCGCCAGCATCAAGTGACTGAGGGGGCAGTTAAAAATGGCAAGGGGGCAAATCTTTTTATATCGTAAAACAGTGGGTTATCATCCTGCTATGCCTATTTCTGCATTTGTTTTTATCCTTTGGGTGGCAATATAGTGACTTTTGACTACTGTAGATGTGAACGATTCCCTACCTCACTTTTTTTTTGTGTGTCATGGCCATAATATAAAATAGGAATATTTGGGGCAGATTGCCAGGTCACCACCTCAAATTTTTTTGGTGGTAGGTTTAATGAAATTCATTGATTTAACCCTGCAAGAGCCTCTGAAAGGCAAAATAACAACAACAACACAAGACTACTGTTTCAAAATCAAATAAAAGATTTCATAGCAGTGGTGAAGCCAGTATTAGTATTAATCCTGGGTGTCCTTTAGGGAATCAAAGCATTTGGAATGTAGGTCTATAGGATGCAAAATAATATAATTTATGAATGATTCTAACCACTGAGAGATGACTGCTAAAGGGTTTTTATTGGTCTTTTTGCTCATGCCATGCAGCTCTCTCTCCCTCTCTCTCTCTCTCTCTCTCTCTCTCTCTCTCTCCCTCCCTCTCGTTGACCGAAACTCACTTCCCTGTTGTTTCCATTCTGTAGATTGCTCAAAGAAAAAATTAAATTACAGCCGAAAGTTCTATCTACAACCACGAAATGCGAGCAAGACTGAACAGAAGTGATTTGTGCTGTCTATTTATCCACCGCTCCATTCAGTACCGGGGACAGCGTCCCTATGCAAACAAACTAAATGTACCAACCCAGCAGAAAAATAAACCAGCGAAATTCTGTCTTACCTTTCTTTAGTGGTGTTTCATGTCGGGGCTTCTTTAACCAGAGCATTTCGCTGGAGGTGTCAGGATTTGTGGTCTCTCCTCTTGTTTTCCTTTTGTTTTTTCCCCTGTCTTCCCCTCCCCTACTATTTGTCCTGTCTGTGCGTCTGGAGGAGGGCCTGGACCTGGATCCTTCATTGTCGGCTCAACCACACAGCTGCGCCTCATCCACTTCAATCTAACAGCAGTACTTAATCCTGGGAGCTTCACGTCTTCATTGCCTGATTGTACAGTCTATGACGCGGTTTCCTCACCAGTCAGCCTGTCGCCAGCCTCCGTCTTCGCCCTCCGGTCATCAGACTTCGGTCTTCCGTCTCTTGAGGAATTCCCACTACGCCTGTCCACTATGGCCCCCAAACTCTCATCTTGGACTTTCTTTCTGGTGAACTAACCCTAATTGTCCACAATAAACCTGTTAAAAACCATGTTTGCTTTCGAGTCCGTCTTCTGCGTCCTTGGGTCCCAAATTGCATGTGTTATAAAAGAATGATCAGGCCAAATAGGGACCCAGCAGACACAGCCCCGGAAAAAAAATACCTCCAGCATGCAGTTTCCAGTCAAGGTGCATTACTCAGATGGCACGAACAGATGTTACAGACTCTCTTGGAAAGCAATCAGGTTGTGGCGGACAGACTCACAGACATTACACACCAGATCTCTCTGTTAACATCCCTTGGTTTGTCTTCGCAACTCCCTCTGCCAGCTCCCTCTGCCAGCTCCCTCTGCACCCACGCCATCGTCTCCCCAGCCCAGAAAATCACACGCCACCAATTCACAGCCCTTTTGAGGTGAGTTGGATAAATGTCAAGGCTTCCTCCTCCAGTGTGCCATGATGTTTTGGCAGCGCCCCTGGCGTTCATTCAGATACCTCCAAGGTGAATTACATTTTGGTCTTGTTAAAAGGGGAGGCTTTGGACTGGGCTCAGGGGTTATACGTGAATGAACCAGCATTTGCCTTTTCTTTTGAGAACTTTGTTTCCCGATTTAAAGCTGTGTTTGACCACCCTGCCTCTAACCGGTTGTTGAGTCTTCGGTAGGGAAGCAGGAATGTGGCAAATTACTCTGTGGATTTCTGCATTTATGCGGCAGATGCGCAATGAAACAAGGAAACGCTCATAGGAGTGTTTATTAAATGAATGGACGCTTAATGAATGGATGAAGGATGAACTGCCATTTCTGGATGAATAACTTAACCTCAGTTCTCTTATGTCCATAGCTATAAAACTGGATAATGGTTTGAGAGAGAGAGACTTGGAACGATCTGAACACTCTCATTTTCCTGAGACTCCGTGCTCCTCTCCACCAGCTTATGGGGATACAGGAGCCCCCCTCAGAACCATTCAGCTCTTGGGACTCCCAGTCACTCCGGCACCAGAGGAGCCCATGCAGTTGAACCGAGCTCACCTAACCCTTAATGAGCGCCAACTTCGATTAAGGGTGAATGAGTGCATTTACTGCAGGGTAAAGGGTCCTTTTCTGGCTGCTTGTCCCAAACAGCCATGAGACCGGGCTCATCAATGGTAATGGGGGTATTGACCAGCCAGATTAGTTCTTATCCCCCATCCAAGCTCAGACTCCAAATCCCTGCCACTCTGTGAGCCAACCAGCTCTCCCTGCCTCTGTTAGCCCTTATTGATTCTGGTGCCTCGGATCATTTCTTGAATCAGAGGATAGCTGCTCAGTCAGGAATCGTTCTCGTGCCCGTGGAGAAACCACGCATTGCCAATGCGTTGGACACAGGGTTTTTGGCCCGGGTTACGCACCAGACTGCACCTAGAACCCTGGTCCTGTCAGGTAGCCACCGTGAACCATGAAATTAGGTTCAAGGTGATATCGGCCCCCAGTACTCCATTGGTTATTGGCCACCCCTGGTTGCAGAAGCACAACCCTCACATCGACTGGTCTGCGGGTAGGATAATTGGCTGGAGTTCACTCTGTCACTCGGTCTGTTTGCATTCCGCCCTGTCTCCTACAGATCGTGCCATCGAGTCCACCTCACCACCAACGGAACCCCCTGACCTGTCTTCAGTCCCAGCAGCACATCACAACTTGGGTGAGGTTTTTAGTAAAGACTTGGTCCTGTCTCTGCTACCCTATAGACCTTATGACCGTGCCATTGATCTTCTGCCTGGACCTCTGTTTCCCTCTAGTCGCCTCTACAACCTGTCTCGTTTGGAAAGAGAGGCAATGGAGAAGTACATTAAGGACTCTTTAGTCGCAGTTATTATACACCCCTCTTAATCCCCTTTGGGAGCGGGTTTCTTCTTCGTGGAGAAGAAAGATAAGACTTATTGAGACCCTTATTTCCGTGGGTTAAATAATATTACCATCAAGAATAAATACCCTTTGCCCTTGATCAGCTCTGCTTTTGAACCTCTCCAGGGAGCCATCCTGTTCTCCAAGTTGGATCTGCGGAACGGTTACCATCTGGTCTGGATCAGAGATGGAAGACGAGTGGAAGACGGCCTTCAACACCCTGTTAGGACATTTCAAGTACCTGGTGATGCCTATCGGATTGACCAATGCAACCAGCCATTTTCCAAGCCCTGGCGAATTATGTTTTAAGAAACTTTCTTAACTTTTCCATCTTTGTGTACCTAGATGACATCCTCATCTTCTCCCGCAACCTGGATGAACACACGTTCCACGTTTGCCAGGTACTCCAAAGACTCCTGGAGAACCATCTGTTTGTTAAAGCCGAGAAATGTGAGTTTCACTCCAACACTATGAATTTCCTAGGCTACATCATTCAGAGTGGGCAGGTCAAGACGGACCCAGAAAAGATCAGGGCAGTGTTTGAATGGCCACAACCTGCCTCCCGCAAACAACTGCAGAGGTTACTTGGCTTTGCAAATGTTTCTAGGAGGTTAATCAGAGACTTTAGCAGAGTTGCAACTCTCATTACCAGACTCACCTCCAACCCATTTGTCCCGTCCCCAGAAGCGAACTCTGCTTTCAAGAGGTTAAAGGGGCTGTTCACCTCTGCACCTGTCCTCACCAAGCCTGACTCTACTCTTCAGTTCATTCAGTTGAAGTGGATGCTTCTGACACCAGAGTAGGAGCAGTCCTGTCCCAGCAATCTGGTCCTAACCAGAAATGTAATTCCTGTGCTTTCTTCTCAGATCGTCTGTCCCCGGCCGAAAATAATTATGATGTTGGAAACAGGGAATTGTTGGCGGTGTAATTGTCCCTGGGAGAGTGGAGACATTGGCTGGAAGGGACAAAACACCCGTTTGTGGTTTGGATGGACCATAAGAATATAGCTTATATCCAGTCTGCCAAACTTCTGAACTCTAGGCCCGTTGGTCACTGTTCTTCAGCAGATTCAATTTCACGCTTACCTGTTGATGAAGTGTTAAACCCAATGCTCTCTCAGCAGTTTGTCTTAAGAGAGGACAGTGTTGTGTTGGGTTGTGGCGGCACTTACTTGGGAATTTTAAGCTGTAGTTCATGAAGCCCTGCAACAGCAACCCGACCCAGGTAATGGCCCGGCTAACCACCTTTTTGTTCCAGATTCCGTCGGTTCCCAGGGCCTGCAGTGGGTCCACGGGTCCCAGTTTTCCTGCAATCCTGGGGCCAGACGAACCATGTCCCTACTCAAAAGGCACTTTTGGTGGCCCACCATGGTAGCCAACACCCAAGAAAAAGTGGCTGCTTGCTCCTGCTCATGGCAAGTCCTCTCACTGTCCACCAGCTGGTCTGCTGCGCCCCTTACCTGTGCCCAGTGGCCCATGGTCCCACATCACCTTGGACTTAATCAGTGGTTTGCCGCCATCACAAGGTAACACCACCATACTCTCAATTATTGACTGATTCTCCAAGGCTGTCCATTTTATTGCCCTACCCAAACTTCCATCTGCTAATAAGACCTCTGTCCTCCTGACTATCCACATTTTCCACCTTCATGGTATACGGGTGGATATAGTCACCGATTGAGGCCCCCAGTTTATCTCCCAGGTCTGGAAGGCATTCTACACTGCCTTGGGGGCCACGGTCAGTCTCTCTTCTGGTTTTCACCCTCACACCAACAGACAAGCGGAAAGGGCCAACCAGGATTTGAAGGCAGCCCTATGTTGTGTCGCTGCCTTCAACCCCTCCTCTTGGAGTGCCCACCCGGTTTCGGTAGAATACGCTCACAACACCTCTGCCAGCGCTTCTACAGGTCTGTCTCCCTTCGAAGCGTCCACTTGTTCCCTTCCCAGGAAAAGGAACTAGCCATTCCCTCGGTCCCATCTTCGCTGCTGTCGGAAAGTGTGGAGGGAGACACAGGCAGCCCTTCTCTGTTTGGTGCCCAACCCCAACTACTCTAGAGGTCAGACACTTTGGCTCTTTTCTAAAATAATTCCATTGAAGACAGAGTCCAGGAAATTGCCACCACGTTATCTCGGCTCTTTTGTCATTTAAAGGATCATAAATCCCACGGTCGTTAAGTTTAAAACTAAACTACATGGTTCCATGAGAATCCATCCCTCCTTTCACATATCACAACCAAAATCTGTCTCCTCCAGTAGTCTATGCCCGCCATACAATCTCCCTTCACCAGCCTGGATCGTGGGTGACCATCCTGCCTTCTCTGTCCACTGGCTACTGGACGTGAGCCGCCAGGGCAGGGGGTTCCAGTGCCTGGTGGATTGGGAGGGGTACGATCCAGAGGAACGGTCCTGGGTTCCTCGGTCCTCCATTTTGACCCACAGCTGGTAAAACAGTTCCCTTGAGACAATCCCAAGAAGCCTGGTATGTCGCCTGGAGGCTCCTTATAAGGGGCAGTACTGTCAGGGTTCATTGGCTCTCCCCTTGTATTCCTTTTGTTTTTTTTCTCCTGTCTTCCCCTCCGGCGTGTCCTGTCTGTGCGTCTGGAGGTAGGCCTGGTCCTGGATCCTTCCCTGTTGGCTCACCCACACAGCTGCGCCCCATCCACTCCAATCTAGCAGCAGTGCTTAACCCCGGGAGCTTCATGTCTCCCTTGCCTGATTGTACAGTCTACGATGAGGTTTCCTCGCCAGTCAGCCTGAGGCTCAGTCTTCGGCCTCTGGTCTTCGGTCTCCAGTCTCCTGAGGAATCTCCACCACGCCTGCCCATTCTGCCTCCTACACTCCTCGCTCGTTTTGGACTTCGGTGAACTAACCCTGATTCTCTGTAATAAACCTCTAAAAACAATGTTTGATTTTGAGTCTGTGTTATGCATTCTTAAGTCCCAAAGTGCACGTGTTATAACAGGAGGAGGCAGGAGGGATATCCTCTGCCTGCAGTTCCCTGTCATCAACACCTAGCTCCATCCAGGCGCCAGTATCCACCTACCTCCCTTTTACGGCCATAGAGGGGAGGGTTGACGTCGACTGGTTTGGCAGTGCTCCTAAACCTTCATGCAGTATGGCAGATGGACAGAAATCCGTCTTTCCTGGAGTACAGAATATAGGGGCCGATCTGATGCCCCAAAGGGGGTCGTCAGAGAGCAAATGGCTCCGGAATCTGGACATAGTTCTACAGATTCGGCACCATTACGGAGAAGCACGACTGAACCTGTTTACAACCGGGGAGAACACTCAGTGTCTGGTTGTCCCTCCACCACCAGGAGGAGGAACCCCAGAGAGCAGGTTTTGCACCTTGGTTTCCACAGCTGGTCCAGTTACTTACAGATGAACCATGGCCAATAACCAGGTTCCTGGGTGCCAACTCTCAGGCACAGGGAACGATAAAACAGCGCCCCATTCTCTGTCAGCCACTGGTTGCCAGGTACCTGAGAGGTTGAGGCTCCAACAATGGGGCTTCTCATTTGCGGTAATTAATACGAAACAGAGTGCCAGGGCAGCTTCTGCCAACACTCGGTAAGCTGGGAAGTGGAGGTCTTTTGAACGCAAGTGCGAAGGAAGGAATGTCATTCCTACCTCATGCCCTGTGGAGTACATGCTTTCCTATCTCAGGTGGTTATTGGACATAGATGCATTCCCTTCCACTGTTAAGGTGTATGCATCGTCTTTTTCTGCCTGTCATGAGGGTTTTGGTGAGAAACCATAGCCCTCTTAAACACTTCCAAGACGTTTCTGACCTCCGTCATGCTCCCTCTCCTGTAAAGGGGAATTGGCATTGGTACTGCTCTTTCTCACAGGTGAGGGCTTTGAACCGATCGACACATCCCTTTGAAACAGCTGTCTGTCTGTTACACGTGGTGGGTGTCTTAGGTGTGGTCGTCACCGGAGTGTTGACAACCACACACACACACACACACACACACACACACACACACACACACACACACACAGAGGGAGAGGTGGCTGGAGAAATCCAGACTGTGTTCCTCCCATCCTTCCTCCAGGGTGCAGCCCTCAGTGGGGACCAGTTCCAGGTGTAGATCCATGTTGTGGTCAGGGACAGGAAAGATCCTCAAATATTGGAGGAGACCCTTGTGAGGACATGCAAACTCCACACGGAAAGTCCCCCGCTCAGGAGAGGACCCACCTGAGAACGGCGCCAACCCGAAGCAGGAATTGAATCTGGGAGCCTCTTGCTGTGGGGCAGCGGTGCAAGCGCCGCACCACAACAGATAACAGAGCCAACTGAGTTTGAAGTGGTTTCAGAAGTTGTTGTTTTTTTGGTTTGTTTCTTTGTTTCGAAGCAAAATATATAACACACGAACAGAACGGCGATACTAACAGAAAGATATCTACTTTTTTTTTTTTTTTTTAAACGTATTCAGTTTCATAGCCGTTGATCTGGGGGAATGCAACTTATCTTGACGCTTGATAGAAGCTAACGTTGCCTCGCTAATTTCGCGACCGACCGCCGCCACCTGGAAGTTCGGCGACAAGGAAAAGCTTCAGGTGGGCGGGGCGAATGAGCGGGAAGTACTTCCTGTGCACGCCCCTTTTTAAACAGCCCGCGCGCTCCGGACACGTGGCCTTGGGCCGAGGATGGTCACGTGACAGGGAGCGAGAGGAGGAGGAGGAGGAAAGGAGGAAAGGGACCAGGACCAGGACCAGGACCAGGACCAGGGACCAGGGACCATGGAGGGGAGGAAATATCCCGCGGAGGAGACGGCGTTGGCTTCAGGTACCGCGCGCGAATAACCTCCGCCATGTCGCCGTGCTGCGCGGCGTGTTTGGAACAGCGCGCGAACCGTAGCCGTAGCCGTAACCCGCGGGTCCGTGTCGGACTCGCGCCCCGACGTGCTGACGGTGAACGGAGGACCGAGCTAGAGCTTTAAAGTGGCTAACGCAGGGTAGCTAGTGAGGAGAGGGGGGTGGGGTGCGCGGCCGGAGCGCAGCGTCGAACGCCAACACGCAGCGGAACCTGTTACGTCCTTTTGGGGTTTTGTTTTGTTTCCTCCTAAGCGTCTGCTGATGTGTCAACGGCTTGTGACCGCTGTCGCCGAAGAATCATTCCGCACGAAAATAGCTGCGCTAGGCGCGGTGCGGCTTTGGGTGTGCGTGTTTACTGTTTCTCCTTCTGGGGCTCAAACACAGTCTGTATTTTGGTTAAACAACCGGAGCTCCGTGGCTTTGTTCGCCGTCGTCGCAGCGTCGCCGGCGAGGTGAAATTCACCACGGATCGAAAGGGAGGAATGTTTAAAAAAAAAAAAAAAAAAAAAAAAAAGAAACCCACACGCACTCCGAAAGGGATGCGAGATGCTGAGTCGTGAGGAAATGGACTCCTCGGCGGATACGAGATAAATTAACTAGTAAGTGAAACATGTCATGGAGCAGAACAACGACTTTAGGGATCCAGGTTCAGTGGAAGGAAGGAAGGACAGCCAGACGTGAGCAATGTTCCTGACCCCTTGGAAGTGGAAGAAAAAAACAAAAGCGGATCAGTCATTTTATCAAACTACTTAAAACGAATCGGGAGAGTTAAAGAGCCTAAAACCTGACATCGTACGTGGCAATGCCTTCTCAGCAATAGATTCAAATTTAAGATGACTTGCATGTGGAAAGCAGGTCTGCTTCGTTTTCAGTGTTGATGAGGTTATGTAGAGGTTGGAGGGACAGACATGTTGGTGCATTAACTACTTATTTATACACTCATTTGAAGGAAATAAAAACAGTTCAGGTTAATGCTTAACGTTACAAGATATTCCGTGACGGTTTGCGCAGGTGTCCTTGTAGCACTAAGGCTAGAAATCTAAAGCTATTCCAGCTGCCCTTATCTGGAACCCTGTGACCAAATTTGTCAGTGCACATTCCCAAGTTAATTTCAAGCGATTGCATTCATTGAATTGCATATTTACAGAATCACAATGGGTTTCTATACATGTTGATGCCCCAGGTTATTATAAATGATATCAAATTGAGAGATCTGTCACAATCCCTAAACTCAGGGATTTCTGTTTTCAAATTGCTTTGAATGTAGTTATATAAAGTCTATGGTTTGATACATTTAACAATGAAGACACTGTCTATTCACTTTATTTATTGTAGATAAATTGGACAACCCATAAGGAAGAGGCAAAATGAAGCTGAATGAGCGCAGCGTGGCGCACTACGCCACTTGTGACTCCCCGCCCGACAAGACGGGGTTTCTTTTCAAAAAGGGCGAGCGCAACACCGCCTACCACCGCCGCTGGTTCATCTTGAAGAGCAACATGCTGTTCTACTTTGAGGACCGTGAGAGCCGCGACCCCATCGGTGTCATTGTACTTGAAGGATGCACCGTGGAGCTGTGCGAGTCGGCCGAGGAGTTCGCCTTTGCCATCAAGTTTGACTGTGCCAAGGCAAGGGTGTACAAAATGGCTGCCGAAAACCAAGCAGCCATGGAATCATGGGTAAAGGCGCTGTCCAGAGCGAGCTTCGACTACATGAGGTTGGTGGTGAAGGAGCTGGAGAGGCAACTGGAGAAGATCCAGGAGGCCGGAGTGGGCTCCTCGGTCGGGGCTGGACCCGAAGGGCAACAGGGAAAGTCCAAATCGTCGAGACCAAACCCGGTAGCACGGGCAAGGTCCGGTGCATCAGCTACCTCATCATCTTCCTCGTCGTCTTCCTCCGGCGGTCCTCCCCCACCTGTTCCCTTCTGCACCCACAAGAGCCTCCAGGAGGAGGCCCTGCTCCCTTCTGGTTCTTCCCGGGATTCTGGAGTGGCATGGAGTAAACCCTCCACTGCCTTGACCAACGGCTATGGAGAGGTGGCTTCTTCCTGTGTGCCCTGGGAGGGCTGTCCCAGCGCTGGGAATGGGAGTTGGACTGGAGGATGGAGTGAGGGGGTGAGGCCTCCGCCAGTGCCCCCTAGAAGGAGAGGAGCGTCGCTGGAGAGCCCTGTCTCCCCTGGGACGGGTTGCTTCTCCAAGCTCCATGACTGGTACGGTCAAGAGGTGGAAGAGCTGAGGGTGGAGTGGCTGCAGGGCCAGTAAAGTGATGGAGAATTTCCTTCCATTGTATAATCAATATCATTCCATTCTAAGCATTCTACAATATCCTGCACTTCTGAACATAATCTAAAGTTGAAATCAAACTACATACAAAAAAAATACAAAAAAAAAAGAATGGGGGGGGCCCACACCTCAATTGAATTCAACAAAGTTATTTCCTTTGTCTGGCACAGAGGGATCAAGCATAGTGTGTGTGAAAAAGTTGAGCACATCCATCTTGGAATGCAGACTCAAGGAAAAAAAAAACAAAAAACAATGCACTTTTTACATTTTTCACTACAAATACATTTTGCCAAGACCACTTCTAAAATGTTACTGATCGAGGATGAAAAACACTAGTCATTATTAGAGACTAAACCAGCTGAAGCGTTTCAACATGGTATTCTTTTGAGGTCAATCCAGTCTTTACGAAGGGACTAATGCAGAGTGTTATTTCCTCTTTCTTAATACACCTTATGTAGTAAATCATCTTACCATGTACATGATTTTATAGAAAATCATTTTTTAGTCATATTAACAACAACAACAAAAAATCTCTCTGGATGCTTTGGGGAAAAGCAGCACTTGTCTTACTCTGGACTCCCAACAGCACACAATTCAGCCCAGAGGACCTTGGTGCTTATTGCTTAGTGTCATAGACTCGCCAGGCTGTGGGGACCCGAGTGTAAGCTGGATGCCTCGCTAACGGCAACGCTCCCTGCTATTTTTAATCCTTTTTAGCCGTCAGCGGAATGTTGCTAGGTCTTATGAGTGCTTGTCACTTAGTTCTTTTTTCTTTCTTTTTTTTGTATCAGACTCAAATAGTAAGTTTTTAAAAAGGAACCAAATTGTGCTGCAATATCTTAATATTTCTATGTGTGTCGGAAAAGTGATTATAAAGCGTACAATCCACCCCATGTCTATTTAATCACACTTGTAGTTATTTCTATTCAAAGAAAGAAACCTGAATGTTACTGAATGAGTGTCTGTAACTGACACAGTTCTATATCTCAGCCTGTCAGCATCTACAGATATTACTTATTGTATTATCTATTATAACATAGATATGCAACTTAGAGAAGAGTAGCAATTTGACTTTTAAATGTTCAATTTCTTTTGTATATTCAATCACATAGGCCTTTTTACATTTATGTTTAATATGTGCCTTATTTCTTTTCAACATTTATTTTTGCACGTTAACATTGATACAGGGCTACAATGTGGGAGATTTTATGTTAATTCTTTATAAATCTAAATCTTTTTGTACTTTTGAAATCATTTTCTTGACCATTTATTTTTTTTCTTTCTTCTTTTATCAAGTTGTGCGTCTGTGCAATGAGTTTGTGACAATGGCTGAGTTCTCTCAGACACACTTTTGGGGAGAGGGAGATATAAAAATAAATAATTTCTCTCTCTCGAAAGTATGGGAAAGGTACTACAGTTTGTATTCATCAGCATTGGTACGATTGAAACAGTGTGTTATTAAAAGTGACATTAAGTAGAAATAAATTGGATAGTCACTGAGATGGATGATTATTTTATCCCGTTCAATGAACCTGATAATGATTTTAAGAATCTGTTGGGGGGAAAAAAACCCTTTTTTAAATTACATTATTTCTCACCTGTGTGATGTTAGTGCCAAATGAGGTGTCCAACCGATTAACTCAACTGACTTAACCTGAACTAAATTCCATCAAAATGTTGACTTCTATTATGTCTTATGTTTGGTATAAAATACAGAACCTTTTGTTTTAACACCTATGTAACCAATTGCACAAAAATCAGTGTACCAATAAAATACATTTCTAAATCAATAAACTATTAATATGTCTTCGTCGAAGCATGGACCGTTTTCTTTTACATGACAATTACAATGGCTTTGGAGTGAATTTATGTTGTCATTTAGAACAGAAAACAGAAAAAAAAAAATCCGGGCATTTTTGATTGCTGCATGAAGCCATTTTGAAGCCATTTTCACGGCCGGTTTTAATATCTTTATATCAAGAGTGAATTTATATGCATACCGGAGGAAATCCAAAGAAACTATTACTGATCTGTGTAAAAAAACAACAATCACATTGGTATTCCCGCAAGCGACCAGCGGGCGGCACTGCGAATCAATTTTAAATGTAACGCCGGAGCCACATTTGTCGCTTCCGACAAATGGGGGTCGCGCTTGACCGTGAAGCTGCTGAAGGCGTCGCAGCAACCACCGTTCGCGCCACTACTTTCAAAATAAAAGCGTGTGGTTTCGTACCGAGACCTGCGTTGTCATCGAATCCGCGTGTGGCACAACTATTGTGGGAAAGTCAAAATTAGAACAGTCATTGATTTGGAATACCATAGATACGCTTTGCAAATTTGATTTTTTTTTTGTGTGTATTTATTAAATGTTTATTGTTGCAGCGAAGGAAAACACAATTTAAAAGCAATTTAAGCGGAGTTAGTCTCAATATAAATTGCACGTGTCAATAACGTTTAAAATACATTAAATACAATATACAAACTGTAGTGTGTAATAGTAGTAGGCAATGGAAGATAGGAAATAGACGTTCTGGAGCAAACGAAGGGAGACTTTTACTTCCGCGGGCATTGACCAAACCGGAAATACCTCCAGCGAGGGACAGCTAGCTTTCGCGGAGCCGGAGTAAAGTCAGCCTCGTATCGGCAGCCGGCGATTCAGCCCCGGCGACCGCTGCGCCGAACGACCCAAGCCTCCTCGCTACGAAACCGACTTCACGGCGGTCCTGGCGGAGCTACGTCGAGGACGGGGAGAGTCGCCGCGTCCGCCGCCCCCACCCACCACCACCACCCCCACCCACCACCACCACCCCCCGGCGTATAAGTTTCCTTCCTGGGCAGAAAGTTTAAAAGCGCGGGGTCCGCTGCGTGCGTTTCTACCATGAGAGGGAAAAACGGCAGGCCACTCCGCACGCAAACACCCCCCCTCCTCCTGCCACAGCAGCCGCCGCCGCCGCCGCCGCTGCCGCTCGCCGCCGCCTCCGCCGTTGTCCTCTGCGCCGCGGCGGTTTGAGCTACTCCGCGGGTCCAGTTTTCCGTTATGCGAAGTGGGACCGAGCGCTGCGTCGTGCTGCTGCGCTGCGTGTGTGCTGCGCGGGATAACGGAGACCGTGAGTATGTTGTCAAGAAACAAAAGCAAAACAACAACAGCAGCAACAACAACAACAACAACAACAACAACAACAGCAACAAAAACAACAACAACAACAAAAACAAACGAAAACACTGTCAAAAACTATGACCCGAGCGTGTCCGGAGCCGCGGGTCTGTAGCGGGGGAGGGTAAGCGACCGCAACAGCGTCATTTTCACCGAAATGTTACTTTTTTTCGGTCGCGTTTGACGTGACGTGACGCGCGTGTGTGGGATGATGGAGTTGAAGGGACTCGGACTGACGCTGCTCAGTCTTTGGGAAAATCTTTATTATTATTATTCTTATTATTATTATTATTATAAGATTTGTGCTTTTTTGTTTGTTTGTGTTTCGAAAAAAAAAAAAAAAAAAGCGTTTTTTTTTTAGTTTTTTTTTTAAACTTAGCGCTATATCCGCACCGGATCAGTTGAACTACCAGCGCGCACCGACCATGTGTTTACGTGGTGGCTGCTCGGTACCTTTTAATCTTTATCTCTAATAACGGTTATTTGGGGAGATTTCTCTGAATAATGACGTAATTGAATGTCATTTGTTTTTCGCGGGTGTTCAAGAACGTTTACCCTTTTGACACGTCCAGAAAACGACGACCGGCTCTGGTTAAACGATTAAACTGTTCCAAAAGGCCTCAGTATTGAACGTTGGACAGTTTTACTTTATTTTTTATTTTTTGGCATTGACATCTGCTGCCTATGTGCCGCTCATTTGGATCTAAATTTGCACTAAAGTGATTGCTTTGTGACATGCGTCATGTCCTATGGCGGTGGTTGACATCAAGGGGCCCTCAATTTGATCAGATTTAGTCTTTGGGACCCCCAATCTGAGGAGATTTGTTATTGCGGGATACGATTTCATTCCTGTCTATACTAAAGTTAGTAGCGGTGTCACGATTCTTCAAATCCACGATTCGATTTGCGATTTTAAGGTCACAATTTGATTCAGTTTTTGATTTCACCATTTTTTTTCCAGCACTGACTGCTATGCCATTGTTAGATTATGGAGTTTTGATTTGTAAAGAAAAACACTTGGTTCTCAATAACTTTTATTTGAATATTAAAATATATATAAATAATAATAACAAATATGGGAATATTTAAACAACACACCTAAACAGTTAAGCGCTTTAGCAAAACTATAGACTTTAGAACAATAAACAAGACTTATTATTACTCATCACTACTTTTAAGCTACTCACCAAAATAAACGCGGAAAAACGGATGCTATTTTTGCCAGACGGGAATGCTGGTAGTAAAAGGCAAATTACTACCTGCAGCTCCGATCAGAGGGATCTTTTCTCCAAACAAAGCAAATAAAAACTCTACACTTATTTAATTTACTCCTTTTCCTGCTGCTGTTCTGCTGAGGCGCAGATTGCAGGTCACTCCTGAAAAAGTCCCGCCTGCGTTCTCATGGCCTGGTGGTAAATACCTCACGGCCCGGCACGGTCCGCGAGCCAGTGGTTGGGAACATCAGCACTAGCAGACATTCCCTTGGCGATGGTTGGGTCTATTTCCCACTTTCATTGCCGCATCTGTGGAATTACTGGACATTCTGGTCAAAGGTGCACTCTCCCTTGTACACAAAGTGAAACGCCAGAGGCCGACTTAGATTTTTCACACTGTTTCCTGGAATATTTCTCTCGAATGTGCATTAACTGTCCAACAAACTGGAGGGACTTATTGCAAACTTTATTGTTGTTGTTTATTTTTTTTTGTTGTAAAATTCAGATTCTGTTTTCGAATTTTGTTCCTGCAGCTGTAGTGCCAGGTGGGAGGGTGCAGTGTGCGTTGAGGGATGGGGTGCAGCAGACCCCTCCGGAGTGGACCACAGCACCCCCTACTCCCAACCAAACTTCAGCCGGGCGAGATTTCCCACAAAAATATGGATATTTTGAAGTTCGAAATCGAACGCTCATTTAGATCGATTTTGAATTGTAAATCGTGACACCCCTAATAGTAAGGCAGATACTCATTCTTCTACATCCTCCAATGGTGCCAACTTATTGTAAATTATATAATGGTGAAGTTGAACAATTAATCATTTGCTTGGGACCTCACAGGGAGGAATGTAAGTGTTTAGGTGTGTATGTGTGTGCACGCTTGGTGGAGGTGAGGGATGCATGTATGTGCGAGTTTCTCCCTTTCAAAATCACCAGCCTATTGTGTAGGATATTCCTCAAAATAAAATGTGCCCCTATTCTGTCTGTCTGATAACAACGAGCAGCAAATTCCTGCACTGCACAGCATTTTTCAGTCTAGTTCATGTCCTAGAGGTTGGTAGGTGGGTGGGTGGGAGGGTCGTGGTTCAAAATCAGCTCACACGTGAAACATGTAAGAAGTTATTTGATCTTATTTCGTCACACTGCTTTCACATTGAAATGCTTGGCTCCACAGGGATAGCCTCGGTTTGCAACATCCAAATGCCAGCAATTTGGATGTTACAAACTGTCAATAATGATGAAGTTTGGATAAAAGTTTCTCCTTGTTGGACTGTATTGCTTCCTGCTTTTCTCACAGAAGGATATTTTAGCACAGTCCTCACGTCTCTTTGTTGGCATTGTTTTTCGAATAACAGAACAGAATTGGTTTTAAGCTGACATTAATGTGTTAAACATTTAAACATAGTTAAGTCAGTAGATGAACGTGGCCTTCAGTGGGTCTGGAATTAGTCCTGCATTGATGTCTAGCATATTATTTTCCGAAATCTACAGCTAATGTTCTTTGTTATACCCCACAGAAAACCTCTAGACTTCCAAAATGTGGAGTTGCTGTGAAAGGGTGAAAGGGTTAGATGAAGGGACCTGTTCTCCAGCTCGGTAGTTGTAGCCTGTTATTTTGGTTTTCCATTCCCAGAAAAGGCTCGACTCGAACTCTGGGCTGGAGTTTATCCGACGGTCACACATGTAGAGCCAAATTGAGTTAATGCGAGTCCCGGGGACTTTATTTCAAAGAGCAGAAAGAACTGAAGGAAGTCTGCTACGACGTGGTCCGCTCCACTAATTCGCTCACGTCTTTGTAGCCGTGTGACGGTACCGGTTTAATTTGGTTTGGGATGGAAATTCTCCTTTTCGAGGATTGAGGATGGAGGAATGGGAATGAGGGGCGATGTGATGTAACCTCCTGTTCAACCTTCTCTGATATAAGTTTCTTGGTTTTACCAAGCCCAAATGAAGCCTCTAACAACCATAAACACAGTTGTCGAGAGTGGATTCGCCGATTCTGTTCACAAAGCTATAAAAAACAATGTTTTTTTTTTTAAATCCTTAATCGGATTATCTATGCGTCCGTTCCCACCGCAGAGTGAACGGCGGAGTGCAACAATAGCCGCTTTCCGCAGGTCTTCAGCCGTGGCTATCGACAGCAGATCCGACAGCGTAACACATGGTTTCGTGTCTTTAACTGAGATGTTATCTCATGCAAGCACTTCCGCTCGCCCCCGGCTTCTAAGAATTCCACTGATGGGACCGCCAGGGAATTCTGTGACCCACAGTGGCCCATGGAGAGGGAGAGGGAGAGGAAGGGAAGGTCGAGGAATGAAAAGAGGCGGAGTGGAGAGAGGCATAGAGTTCTGAATAAAGCGAGAACGAGAGATGAGGGAGGGAGGGAGGGAGAGAGAGAGAGAGAGAGACATCCAACTTGTGATTCGGGACTCCTCTGCTTGGAGAACATCATGTAATGATGTGAGCTGCTGATAGGGCAACCTCCTTAGCATGACGAAGATAACGACAGCGTGTTTTTGTGCATTTGCTCTTGTAAGAGACAGAACAGCAGATTGGATGGAGACGGGCGGATATTACTTAATAACGTCATGTGTCTTATAGTGAGGCCTGGAGTCTTTGACGAGCCCTTTGCTGGTGAAAAATGTGGTGTGAAAATACGTCCGTCTTTGCGCAATAGTGCATCCGTGTGAGTTGAAAACACATTCGCAGCTGTGTGTGTGTGTGTGTGTGTGTGTGTGTGTGTGTGTGTGTGTGTGTGTGTGTGTGTGTGTGTGTGTGTGTGTGTGTGTGTGTGTGTGTGTGTGTGTGTGTGTGTCCAAAGTGGCCGTGTTTTGTCATTGGAAGAATGTTGATTACAGGCCGGACAGATAGAGGTCTAGCAGCATGAGGATATTGCCTAAAAACAAGCGTGTGCATGTTGATCTGCCTCGCAGTCACAGTCCATAAGAGAGAGAGAGAGAGGGTACAAACTTAATGAAGGATGTCTTTGACGCCATCGCTGGGTAATGTGATTGACTACAGCAAAGTCTGTTGCTTCCATCCCAGGTCAAAAGCGATCAAGAAACTTGTTGTTCTGGATCAGCATAACAAGTAGTTTGATATCAGAGGAGTGAGAGAAACGCAGTCATGGTTTTATGAGCGCCCCCCCCCCCCACACACACACACAGAGGTATTCTACATCCTAAACACACATCGTGAGAGGCTGTGACTCATCCCCAAAGCGTTTCCAGAGTTCAGCGCGATCCTGAACACGAGGCGCGCTACATACTCAAAAACAGGAGGAGAGCTGTCAACTTGTCCTGACTCGCTTCTAAAACTACGTTTACGTTCAAAAGCCTCGATAACAAAGCGATTGCGCTTTGTTGTTCAGCGGGCGACTGAACCACCTTGGATCGGGAACTCCTTCAGCAATTCATTTATTATCCGGCGGCGATAAATGGAACGTTTGTCTTATTTCGTTCAATCGGGACAATTTAATTGCAATTGCGAAACAGTGTTATAATTTGCGAAGGCGCTGCGGGTCGCTTGGCCTGTGAGGATGAGGCTCCGCATTGTTCTCTCACTCCGCCTTGCCTCATCTCTTCTTCTCTGTCATTACGTCCGTTTGTCCTCTATTTTGGTGTTTCTTGGACGGGGCGGAGGTCCCGTCGGGCTAATGACAGAGCACGCATCGTGCGGCGGTGGTCTGTGTCACCGGGTAGAAATGAGCTGGTTCGATAAGCGGTTTCAGCCGAGGGTTGAAGGAGCGACACCTTCCTCTTAGGGTTTAAAATGACAAAAAAAAAAAAAAAACACACTTGTAGGCCGTTTCACACTGGCGTGGTTTGACCTTTGACCCTCCGTCATACGGCGTAAACAATCCTTTGTAACGATCGGCAAAACATTGCGGGCGAGTCTGGGATTTGTACGGGTTGTATTTCGGACGGGGCCGAGGTCCCGTCGGGCTAATGACAGAGCGAGCACCGCGCGGCGGTGGTCCGTGTCACCGGGGAGAAATGAGCTGGTTCGACAAGCCATTTCAGCAGAGGGTTGAAGGAGCGACACCTTCCTCTTCGGGTTTAAAATGACAAATACAGAACTGGGACACGGTGCGGTTTACTGGTCATGTCAGTAATAGTGGTGGTTAGTGCCGGGTAAAATAGAATGCCTTGAATTACTTTTAAATGAGCTTCTACAGCGCGTCCCACTGTCTCTCGTCTCCTTGTTTGACTTCCCTCATATTTTCCCTTCGCATAAAACCCTCAAAGAAGGTTGTACGGTAGATTTCTTCACTTGCAAAACTATCCGGCGCTGACAAACCCCCCCCCCCTCTCTTCTCCGTCTCGGGCTTTTTGGTTTTGCCTTCTTCCCTTCTTCTTTCCCAACCTTCGTTCCCAGACCACAGGATATGGCCGGAGAGTGGACGGGCCTCGCTTCTGTCGGCCTCAAGAATAGCAGCATTGTGTTGTGTTTAGGCGGCATTGTTGTGGAAAAGGAGGTCTGGGCCGGAGAGAATTCTCAGCAAAGCGCAGACCCGGCGCACATATCGGTTCATACTGCGTTGCAGATATAACTTGCTGTTTTCCCCTTTTTTTTTTTTTTTTTTTTTTTTTTAATGATTATTACTTTTTTTCTGTTTTCGTTTGCTTTGACGCTTCATCATTCCCCTTGACTTTTGCTTCATCATGAGTTGTTAGATGTGCTTATTTTGGAAATGACCTGTGTCTGCTGTAGTTTTACTAATATGCTTTTAATGACCAGATAAAAACAATTGCATTTACTGATCCCCTGTGAGGAAATCGTGGGCATTACAGCTGCAAAAACAGTGATATGGCATTGAAGGATATAAATATGTTGGCGAGAATTGGAATTTGAGACAACAAAATGCAATTTCACAGTGTTTATGAAAGGATAATTTATAAATGAACAGTAGGTTTGTGCAACAGAGTGAGAAGTATCTCTGAAATATAGAGACGCCGACCTACATTGACCATTAAAACATAACCAATAGAAATGATAGGTATACTGAAGAAGTTTTAAGTTACACAAACCCTAAATGCACTGTATCACCACAAAAATGCAGTGTATTGGTGATACAGTGAATTTCGGGCTTGTGTAACTTAAACTTCTTCAGTCGAGGTTAACTATGTTTAATGTTCAGCATAGTTGGGCATCTCTATATTTCAGGGGAACTTCCAGCAGATACTGTGGAGAGGCTACATTTACATTACATTTCTATAGGCCTTCTTCACCCACCCGCCCCCCGTCTGTGTTTTTTCCCTGAATCAGCTGATGCGTTCCTGGGGCTGTGGAAAGAAGGGCTGAGGTTATCTCATGTTTCAGAAGCACTTCCTCCTCAACAATATGTTCCTCAATTATGTAAGCCGTGCACTTCTTGCTTTCATTATCAAAGCCGATTCGCGTCTCACTTCACACCAATGCCGGCCCTCAGGTCCCGGGGCGTCAAACCCTTTTTATGCTATTGATAATAAATCAAAAAAATCCCATAGATCCGTCATCCTTGTCTGATCGATGTTTTAGCTTTAAAGCTACATGCATTGTATAGATATTACATTTGAATTGCTATTAGTGTTGTTCTTGGCCTTACCAATCCCAATTGAAGCCGTTGACAACCACGAATACTGTGAAACTTCTTATGTTTGCATATTGTTTCTATGTACTAGATAGTACACGGACCGAAAATAGTACTGCTGCGCGTGAGGTGATATGGTTTCCATATTCTGAATATCAGGAAGTGTTAAATTACACTGTTGGTGTAGGGTGCAAGTTTGTGTTTCCTTTGAATGAATGAACAAACCCATGTACTGTATGTGTGTCCTGTTTGCGTGTATTTAAGACAGGGCTGGACTGAGGAGATATTAAATAATCTTTTTTTTTTTTTTTTAGTATTGTAAAATTGTAATCTGATAATTTTGCCCTTTATAGGTACAGTATATGTTACATTCTGTGATTCAACACAGGAATCATATGACAAAAACGATCAACTATGTCACTCACACATACTGTATTTCAGGCCCTTTGGCAGTTTAAGCTCATATCTCCTCAAAATCATTACTTCAGAGTGTGTGTGTGTGTGTGTGTGTGTGTGTGTGTGTGTGTGTGTGTGTGTGTGTGTGTGTGTGTGTGTGTGTGTGTGTGTGTGTGTGTGTGTGTGTGTGTGTGTGTGTGTGTGTGGGCAGGGCTTCCTGTTCCCAGATAGATCAGTGTGGTGCCCTGGACGCCTTTTGTCCCCCGTGTCCCTCTGGGTTTTTGTCCCAGGCCACTTTCTCACTCCTCCCATTCTCTCATCACTCTCTTCTGTCGATCTATGTGTTTATTGTCACAATACTTAGGGAATTTTAAAATCTATCGATGTACGTCGCAATTCATTTTGAATTCTAAATTTTGTACTAAAGAATTCAACTGCAGCTCATGAGTTGTGGAGGATGTAATATTAGGATGCCAGATTTAGGATGATTTTCTTTTTTTAATTTCAAACCTCATATCATGACAATTTTTCTACAATGACGCTACAATGTTGTAATCTCAGTTCAAACTATAATGTTGGATTTTCCTCTCCCCTCTCCTTGCTTTTCACCCCTCCTTCTCTCACTGCTTGGGAGCGGGTGCCAGTTCTGTTATTACCCCCCTTTTCTTTCCCGTCTCGCTCTTCGACCACTATTATTTTCCCCTGTTCCTGTGGTGCCCCTGCTTTGTTAATGGACCCAAGCTCAGTGAGTCATTGAGTGATTCAAAGACTCAAATTCAAAGGTGGTAAGAAAAACCGCTTGTTTTTTTTTTTTGTTGTTTTTTTCTTCTTCTTTTTTACCCCAACCCCTGTTTTGCACATGTTGCTGCTTGTGTTTTCATTTCTTGTAAAGACGCTGTTGTCTCAAAGTGTCCCAACGCTATGCGGACTAATCGAATCCAAAGTAATAGATTTGATCCGGCTGATCTTGGTAATAAGGCCAGGGCTATATAAAGGGCAGGAGGATGTGGGCTATTGTAGGAGATAATCATTTACCTTTATCACCAGGTCTTTGCCTGTGCTCAGTTCAAACGGCTAATTGCATTTCACATAATAAAGGCGGCCATTAAGGACACATCCTCTCACACAGTAATGAACAAACAGAAGGCACATGGAGGGAGGGAGGGATGTAGGGAGGGACCGAGGGAGGGAGGGAGAGGGATCACCTTTTGTGTCTGGCCCATGTGTCACTCTACGGCCTTGAACACGAGCTGTTCCCAGCGGGGCATGACGGGGAGCAGCGAGGGGTGTGTAAGAGCTGATACCGACTTCTGAGATATAAATAGGACCACCCTAAAGCAGGGCTTCCTCCACCGGCACTGATAATTCCCTTCGCAAAGGTCACATTGTGCTTTTGCGTCTCCAGTGTTGACGAGCACAAATAATGTATCCTCTTTGACCGAAGAGTGTGAGTGTGTGTGTGTGTGTATTTTTATTTGTCATACGCATACAGGTATGCAGTGAAATGCAAGTGGCAGTGCCTGCAGAGATTATGCACATTTTCAGCAGCTACAGTTTGTGCGTCTGTGTGCCCTCGTTAAATGACTAATATGATCGGAGTCTGAGGTTTCAATTTGACTGGATCAGTGTTGTGTCGGCTCAGCTCGTAGTGATGTTTGGTTTCTGCTCGGCTAGTTTAGTATTTATCAGCTCCATATTGAATCTGCTCGTTTCCTCTGATCAAAACAGGTGAGTCACGCCACTGTTCTCAGGTTACCCTACTTTTAATATTACTACGTGGAAATATAACAGAGGGGCGGTGGAATACATGACAGGTTGTGTCAGATTTAAAGTCAGGATGTTCTGGCGACGAACCCGAGCGCAATTTGTTCCCCAAACAACAAAGATGCAAAGGTGGTGCAGAATTTTTTATTTTTATTTTTTTTTAAGCGTCTTCTATGTATTTAAACATGTTTTCATAAACTTGCAACTGCAACCATACTGTATGTATAATGTGACAAATGAATCTCAAAAGTTAAATCACAGATGACATTGATTTATGTCCTCCTCAGCACCATTGTAGGGTTAGTGCTTTTTTTTACAGGGTTTTTACAATTAAACCATGAAGTATAATAGAACTTCTCTTTATTGTACAAGTAGGATAAAACAAAATGCATCCTCTGCATTTGACCCATCCCGTACCTAGGAGCAGTGAGCAGCCGCAGTGCAGCGCCCGGGGACCAACTCCAGCTCTTTTGCCAGTTCCTTTGTCAGGGGCGTATTAACCCCTAACATCCATATCTTTTGATGGTGGGAGAAAACTGGAGCACCCGGCGGAAACCCACACAAACACAGGGAGACTGTGCAAACTCCACACAGAAAGGACCTGGGGCGGCCGGGATTAGAACCCAGGACCTTCTTACTGTGACACCGTAGTGTAATGTATGTTATTGTTACTAAAAGCCACTTGGCCTAGTTGTGGCTCTTCTGCAAGAATCCTTTATTTCTAGACAGGTTAGTTCCCATTGACCTATCACAGCAAACCTACCTTTTGTGACTCCACATTTGATCTGGAAATCCACATCCTGTCTTTTGTTGATTTGACCAGGAAGTGACAGGTGGGAGCAGCATATGGCGCACAGCAGTTCAACTGTCAGCAAAAACTTTTTAACTCACACTCAACTGATTTCCTTATGTTGCTCAATGGAAGACAACAGACAGTTATTTTTATTTTTCATGAAAACCATATGTCACATGGATTGAAAGATGCCTTGAGGAATTAGAAGGCGAGGGCGATCTAGTTGAACAGGGGAAAGTTTTGTGAAGCAATTTGTGGATCTACTCCAATAAAGAAGTTAAAAGTGAGATGTAGAGAGAAAATCCGGGGAGCGGCAAAGGATCATGCAGAAGTTTCCTTTTTCTTTTTTGCACCCTAATTTTGACACGGCCGTCGAGGTAGCAGGAAGAACCAAGTCACATCTGGGGACCCCCCCTGCTGGGGGGGGGGGAGGAGATGAAAAGTAAAGGAGTCCATGGGAACGGAGACAGCCAGGCCCCTGAGGGACAGCAGGAGGATGTGTGTGTGTGTGTGTGTGTGTGTGTGTGTGTGTGTGTGTGTGTGTGTGTGTGTGTGTGTGTGTGTGTGTGTGTGTGTGTGTGTGTGTGTGTGTGTGTGTGTGTGTGTGTGTGTGTGTGTGTGTGTGTGTGCTGCAGCCAGTGCTGAGTCATAGCGGGCTGGCCCAGCAGATAGAAAAAGCTTGTGGGGGCCGGCTGCAGGGGCCTGGGGGGGCTGCACTGAGCATGCTCTCAGATGGACAGGAAGGCGGCTGGTTGTTGTGGCATGTTCACATCCAGGAACTTTAGTGACGCAATATTTCACGATGCCAAGTTTTCACTCCCTCCGTGACGTGCGTGTAGCGTGTGCCCCGGTACACGTGATGGTAATTTCAAAACACCGAACAAAACAGCTCTGGAGCTCCATGTCCTCTGGTCTCCTCGGAACGCTGTCATGTCGTGAACACAGAGAGCGATTCATGGGGAGATAACAAGACATGTTGCTCCATGCTCGGCCAGACCACAACCCGCCCCCACCCCCCCGCCAACCAATGTCTCTGGTGGTTTTCTGTGATCACTGAGCAGCACACACACAAACACACACGCACGCGCATACTTCCGCTGGAATAGGCCCTCTTCTGCTGTACTGGAGAGAGAATGGTATGTAACCAGGCACACGCTGACCATTGCATTACATTTAGTTGTCTTAGGATGTGTCTTCTTTATTAATTTCATGACACTATCAAGGTCTAGGGACGTAATAGTGTAATTATACACATCCACCGTGTGAAAAAGAGCCATTTATTGAATGAACATAAATATTTGGTGAGACAATTTTTCTTTTCTTTTTTTTTTTTTTTTTTGCCTTAACCCAACGGATGGGAACACACATTAAATCATTTAGATGATGCAATGATTCTAATTGTTTCTTACCAAAACAACTTGCCTACCAAAGAGTTGACTCCCTTCCCAGACCGTGTGATTTTCATTGATTGAAATTCATTATAATCTTCAAATCTATTCAAACACATTGACATGTTTCAGGACTGCCAAGGTTATGAAAATGTCATGAATTGGGCGTCTTTCAAATTGTGCCTTCAAATTCCGGGTGATAATTTTTTTTCTTTTTTTTTTTTTACATCAGCCGGAGGGGCCTGTGGCAGTCTGCTGATATGGGATTAGAACACATCATGGACTGTCCAGGTCTTGCATCAGCCGTCTGTAGTTCTTTGAAAACATATCCTTCCTACCGCTAATCCCCCATAACTACGGTTTAAGTGAACCTGAGGTGTGCACACAATGGAATGGCAGAGGGAATGTTTTGAAGGATGATGGACAGAGACGCATGTTCAGAAAGGGGAAAAAGGGAAACTTTTCTATTCTGAAGTAAGTGGTTCATTTCTGTGTAAATTCAAGCGTAACTGCTGGTACGCTGCTTTTTTTTATTTTATTTTTTTACAGCGGAAAAAACACATTTAAACAACAAGTCCTACATGACCAATGGGTTCCTTCATTTGGATCTCGTGGGAAAGCCGCTCTAGAATAACAATTGCTGATGGTCGTGCCGCAAATGGTAACGGTCTAACCATTAAGATGATATTGAAAGAAAATCAAGATGGGGGGTCGGGGGATAGGAAATAAGAGTGTGGAGGATTAACAAACCACGCTTTTAAGCCTCAGTCAGCCAGGTCACATGTGCACCCAGATGGAGGAGGCAGGCTGTGTGGTCAATTGAGAAATATTCCTACCATACTTCCTCAATCAGGGCTCATTCAGGGTCTGTCTTCACATCACACTGAGCGTTTCATTCATCTGACTGTTGCTTCTGTCGTTATTATCAACATTAGAGTTGAGTCAATCTGATTTTATTGCCTTTTCTCGCTCCGCTTCCCCTTTTCTTGTTGTTATCCTTCAAGGCAAATTAGGTGCTTTGGTTGTTTTTCCTTTGCAACATATTCAAATTTCAACATATGGTTGGTGTTCAGAAATCAGAAAATGTATCTGAGGATACATTGCAATGTATCCTCAGATACATTGCAATGCCCTGTAATGAAATCATTCATGATCTTATATATTTAATTAATATAAAATGAAAATAGATTTTGTTTGGATTTAGATAAAATTGATTCTGCAAACAACAGTCTACAACTTTTTTT
Organism: Zeus faber; assembly: GCF_960531495.2. Lineage (NCBI taxonomy): Eukaryota > Metazoa > Chordata > Actinopteri > Zeiformes > Zeidae > Zeus > Zeus faber. The sequence goes on from NC_137203.1 coordinate 11,093,207, forward strand.
TGTTTTTTCTTTTTCTTTTTCTTCTTCTCTTCTCTGTTTCTCAGCAGTGATTCTCAGACGGCCTGGTTACTGCAATGAATGGTAACACTATCCATCCAGCCAACACAACCACCACGTCAGGAGGAGGAGGCGGTGTGGGTCTGGCAGTGTCCTCTAGAGGCTGGAAGGAGTTTTGTGAGCTGCACGCCACCGCCACAGCGCGAGAGCTGGCCGGACACTACCGAAGCTTCGCCAGGGAGCGTCCTCAGCAGGACGTGCTCCCGCCCGAGACCTTCTCCAAGCAGTTCACCGACCTCTTCCACCAGCACTTCTGCTGCGAGGTGGACAAAGATGGAGCCCCCCTCCACCCGAGTGTGTGCTCCAGCACTACTGAGAGCGCCTCCACCTCCACACCGGTGGCTCCTCCCATCCCGCCTCCACCCCAGGTGGTGGCCGGTGGGCGGCCACTGAGCAGCAGCATCTCTGGGGCGCTGGACTACCGTGAGGCCAGACGGCGGAGTTCGGGAGCCGCCATTTTCGCTGTTCTATCCCCCAAAGCGGAGCAAGTCAGCCGGGACCCAGAACAGCCATTGCGCTGTCCTGCAGCAAACTCCTTGGCGGGGAACTTGGCGACGCTCAGGGGCTCGGTGCGTAGAGTCAGCAGCGCGTCGCTGCTCATTCAAAGTCAAAGCAACGAGGAGATCTCTGGCACTGAGCGCTGCCAAGCGTCCGAACGTTTCGCCGATACTTCCGGCCCCAACCTCATGCACTCTGATGTGACGCACTTCTCCGTCACTCAGATCCGACAGAGCGTCAGCCGGCTCTTTAAGAAGCGGCCCCTTCCTGTTCCCAGCTCCCCCTCGGACCTGTCCCCCAGCAGCCCCCCAGACAGCAGCAACAATCCACAGACTAATGGTGACAGAGTCGGTGCTGTTTCCTTGATGGTTGAGGAGGTCACGCCGCTGTTGTCATCCGCCCCTCTCACTTCCTCTTGTCCCAACCCAGAATCCTCTCCACACGTCCCCCATACCATGCCGGCAGGACCGGCCTCCACCTTCCTGGAGCGTCTTCGCTGGTTCCGCTGTGGGAGCGTGAGGCAGAGTAGGCTGGAGGTGAGCGGCTGCTGTAAGGAGGGACTGCTGAGGTACCTGCTGGTAGACGACAATATTTCGGACACTCAGCCTCACTGGCAACGCTGCCGCCTACTGGTCAGGAGGACCAGAGACGCACAAGGAGTTGGAGGAGGAGGGGAGAGATACCAGCTTGAACTTTTTGATCCTCCAAAGGTAAATACTCATGTTTGTGTTCAAAATGTAGAATTATACGTATTTATTCTGCATATTGGTGGCATTTGTGGCTCAGTGGTTCTGGGTTCAAACTCCACACTGGGTTTTTTTGTGTGGAGTATGCATGTTCTCCCCATTATCACGTGGTCTTCCTCCAGGTGTTCTGGTTTCCCCCACTCCTAAAGACATGCACATAAGGGTTAGAAACACCTGCCGATGCCCTTGAGCAAGGCATCAGTCAAGATCTGGAATTGGTCCCCGGGCCCCATTATGTGGCAGCCCACTGCTCCTAGATATACATATGATACTAGGATGGGCAAATGCAGAGGGCTAACTTCCCCGAGATGCATTTCTAAATTACACAAAAAATGTTCACATCCCCTTTGCGCATTATATAGTTTGTGCACTATATTTATCCATCGGACAGATAAGATCAAAGACTCTTTCTAGTTGCGGCTGCCTGCGTGAGCGCCTTGTGTCGATCACGCACTTTTTAGTATTTTTAGGTTTCTTAGAGCTTTTTGTGCGTAATCACCGGGTGTCGTGACATTTCACAGCATATGTGTATGACCCTCTGTATATGTATGTGACAAATAACCTCTTGATTCTTGAATCTAGTTAATCGACTCACTGAAATCTAAAGAATGACACGTATATTTTTCAAATATTTGTGCCCAACACCCAAGTTCATAAATCTACTTATCCACAATAAATACACAATCCCTGCTTGATTTGCAAGGCTTTATTACAAGTAAATTCAAGTTAAATAACACGCAACCACACCTTTTTCGTCTTACACACTTTTAGGCTCGGGGTTATTTCTCTGTCTTTCAAAAAATCTGTCATCTCTCCCTAGTGTTATGTGTTTACAATTGACGGTGGCTCATCATTTTGAATGTAGAAAAGGCCATGACACAGCAAGAGCCAAGTGGCAACATTTGGTAGATGGGTGTTGTCATATCCTTAAGCCTTGAGTGAGTGATTTGTTCTTTTGTTCACAGTGTGTGTCATGATGTAGAGCAGGCTTTGTCTTTGACTATGTCAGCATTCTGTCACATATTTCAAGTCTAGAGATATTTACAATTTTGTGCATTTGACAATGTTTCTGATGAAAGGAAAATTTGGCTGGCATAGGCGGCTTGTTGACGATGTTTGAGGAAATGGAGATTTTTAGTTCTGTTGGTGCAATTAACTAATGTGAAAAAAGGAAATTTGGAGCATTTGATCATGTTGAGGCTGAAAGATTTCAACATCGTTGTGCCAATTGCGCAATTCTTTAAATTATTTTGGCAGATGCTCATGGTTTAGCACGTAGTTTAGTCACTCAAATTATGCCCGATTTCCTTAAATTTCCATCTGATGCCTTTCCGTGAGAATCGAGATGCTGCACAAGGCTGCAGGCCGGTTTAATGACTGATACTGATTTTTATGGTTTTACGATATGATTGTAATGTACAGTATGCATTGTTTTTTGTATAGAATTTATTCAGCATTTTATAGTTAAATGTTTTATTCAATCTTTTTGCAACATGCTTTTGTTCAACTTTATATTTGAAAAAGATAGTGGGGAGGGTGTGCATTTTAAAATCTACTGCAACAGTGAAAAATCCAACATTTCCCACTTGAAAGTGTTGGATTTGTCACTGAAAATTGGATTTACTCTAATGCGGGTGGTAATGCCGATGGTGAGCATCAATTACAGTAAATGTTTATCTCTTAAAGCAATGTGGTATCCTCACAAAACAAATTGAATCAAAATGAAAGCCAACTCTCACAGTGAACAAGTCTTCTGTAAACTGCTCCGAGATGAGTTTTAATAGTTCTGAGCCTGCCCTGCACTTGGCTCACGTTGGCTTGTTTCTTTTTTTTATTTTATTTATTTTCTTTAACCTTGGCTTAGGCATGCAGGGATATTGTGAAGTCAAAGATGCTGAAAGATGTTTGACGTGTTGGACTCAAATGTCCTCACACGACTCAAATGTCCACAGATACATTACTCCGCCGCTAGCCGCTGGAGTTTTCACAATACTGTAATCTAGCACAAGGCTGAATGCCACAGCCAGATCATGAATGTAGAATTTGTGTTTTTCAGCCTAGATTAAGAGTGGAACCGGTTAATTGCATCCATAGAAAAACCCTTCATAACCTTATCCTAACGTTGGCACAATATTGCTTTGAGATGCCAAAGAAAATGCGTTTTGGAAAATTGCAAATTGGACATTATTTGTCAAGAGGTGGAAACATGTCTGCCACAACCGTTTGCAGCGTTTATTGAAGTGTAATGTGAATGCTGTTAATTTAAAGTGTGGGTATTGGAAAATATGAGTTACCAAAGAGGGTAGTAAACAGCTGACCTGACAGCTCAACAAGAGTTACACAATACCTGCATGGACATATTCTTTCCAGGTTTCCGTCCCAGAGCTTGATGATAAGTGGGAGGCACAGTTGGCACAAATATTTAGCTCCGCCAACATGGCGTGACGTGTGGCTGTTTGCAATATGTATTTATTTCCGGGAGAAATAACAACCTGCATCGATGCGTATTGTCAATTTTGGTGATGTGAGGTCAACAGCATCATATTCTAGTCTGAATACATTTTTTTCAAGCTGGTCCATTGAAGTTTAAAGTTGACATTTTAATTTCCGCTCTTCCCCATATTGCAATTTACAGTTGAATGCAAAGAAAAACAAAAGTATTTACTTTCCCCCCAGAATTTCATTCAGGCCTGTTATTACCAACATTGTGCTTAAGCAGTTGATCTGCTTGAAAGAATGTCCTCTTCCTCCTCCCCTGAATAAGTTCTGTGCCTCCTACACTGTTTCCTGTTTGTTTGCAGTTCACCCCAGCCAAGTTTTAACACTTTATTATCCTCAATACATCAGAGAGTGTGACCACAGCAAGCAGAACTCGACACAATCCAATCAAATATGAGCAATGTTGTGTATTAATTTATTCATCATCAGGAAGATGGTTTGAGACTAATAATGTGTATTTGTGCCTGGTCGTCCCACTGTGGGGGCCGAGAACACTTGAAATATCTGTTTGTCCTGACAGCTCACAAAACAGCAGTTATGTCTTTGTCTTGGCTCTTCACATGACACCTCTCGGTTCAAGAGGCTGCAGCTGCATGTGCATGTGCTCACACACCCAGTCTCCACAGATCCCAATCCAGCATCCCAGTGTCCTCCCCACCACCATCTTTAAAGGTCACTGGAAGGAGGAGTCGGTCTCTTTAGGGTTTGTGCAAGGGTGTATTTTGGCACTGTGTGTGTGTGTGTGTGTGTGTGTGTGTGTGTGTGTGTGTGTGTGTGTGTGTGTGTGTGTGTGTGTGTGTGTGTGTGTGTGTGTGTGTGTGTGTGTGTGTGTGTGTGTGTGTGTGTGTGTGTGTGTGTGCGCGCGTTACTGGCTTCCAGTGTTATATATTTAGCAGCCCTGCGCTCTCCAGCCAGCTGCAGTCTTAACCATGTGCGTGAGGTAATTCAGTTGATGATGGAGCCAAACCTGGCCCTGTGTGTGGGTGTGTATTTGTCTGAGCAGCAAAATTTTGGCATTTTAGGCTGGTATTGGCCTGGATCATTGGAAGTTTTAGTGTGTGTGTGTGTGTGTGTGTGTGTGTGTGTGTGTGTGTGTGTGTGTGTGTGTGTGTGTGTGTGTGTGTGTGTGTGTGTGTGTGTGTGTGTGTGTGTGTGTGTGTGTGTGTGTGTGTGTGTGTGTGTGTGTGTGTGTGTGTAGTCTTGGCAGGGCCAAGAGTAGAAGCCTTGAGAATAGCCTTAAAAGGAATGCGAGCTGCGGAGTAGCATGCAGACATTTAAACATGCGCGCACACATACGAGCACGCACACACATACTCACTTATATAGACACATACTGTACTTACACACATGGAGCAAGCGTTTTTACAATAACCAGACGTTTTAGAACACACAGAAAATAACCATAATCATTATAGTTGTGTAACTTTTTCTTTATGGCTGGGTGTTATTTTTTTGCATACGTCCATGTCTTTGTGTGTTTAACTATTTACATACTTCATATAACATACATTCATTAGCCATGTGAGTACATGTGGCGTCTTATGTTTTGACTCATTCTTATGTCCTACAATAGTGACATCATTTCACTGAAGGAAGCTGCGTGGATGTAGATAGTGTCTGAGTTTTAATGAGAAGTCTGCTTTGCTTATATGTGCACACATTAAGCAAACTATCACATTTCAAACAAACCTTGTTGCTTAATATCACCACGATTAGACTTGGTGCAAACGTTGTGTGCAAACGTTTACATGATAACATAAATGATACCAGTAAGTACCAAAGACAGAGGAGAATATGATGAATAATGTTGACATGCACAGGATTTTCAGTCTGTAATATAATGTTTTATACATTAATTATATATTATAATGTGGTGTATAGGGAGGTGAGCTCCCACAACACATTCCATCATCAAACAAGTGATTCTTGGCCTTCATGAGCGATGCAGTCTTGGTCCTCGACCTGATTACATTTAGCCTGGAAGTTCTGGGGTGCGATACGGTCAGAACAAGAAATTAAAGCAGTTCTGATGGCTTTTATGTGTACACATGACTTTTCCTGATGCAAATCGCGCATGGAACGAAATGCATGACCAGATCAATCACTGACAGCCCACTGTGCAAACTACAGTACAGCTTAGCCTGGGACATGGTTCTCAAAAAAGGAGGAGGAAATTAGTGTTCTGTTTTAACCGCATTCTGTGGGCGGCTCATCTTGCAACTAAACAAAACCGTTCAATCAGTTGTGAAAGTCATTGAACTGTGTGAATTTCGACCGGGGCAGACAATATTTTGTGAATAGAGAGATTGTGCATACCTCGAGACTCGCTGCAGTGGCATCTGGAGGAGTTTAGGAAAGTTAGGCCTCTAGGCTCGCTTGGTTTTACAGCTGTAGAATGATGTGGGCTAAAAGTGGATATTAGAGCCGTGTACATACAGTAAATACCCTCTGTGAGTTTCCTCCTCCTCTCTCCCTTCCTGCCTCTGCACCTCAGAGCTTAATGCCAGGAAAATCCTGGTTGCCGCGTCGGTTCCCACAGACGGCGTCCGTCTGATGGAGGGTATGTTTCCCCGAGATGTTTCTCCTGTAGGCTACAACTTAATCACGCCGCCTCTCGTCCCAAGCCGCACGCTACGCTGGTGTCTGTTTGGTGTGTACGTGACGTGTCATCTTGCATGCTGGTTACAGTTTTTTTATTTATTTATTTTTTTGTACCTCTTAATTATTTCCACATGGTTTCATTTTGTGCGTCTCGGTTATATGGATGTGTGCCTGTGTATCCTGCTCCCCGTCCAATTTGTCCCGCTTTGTGTGGATGTACAGTATGCCGTCCGTGATACAAGATTACATTTGTCCTGAGTTGGCTTCCTTAGTTTTTCATTCTCTTCGCCTTCCTTTTCGGTCACGTCTGAGTCACAGTGATGTCTCCGCTCCGTGGTTGTTGGTTTTAAAAACGAAAACAAAAGTTTCCCTGTATAGGGCCACAACAACCCAGCGTAGGCCTACTTAATGTGAGGTTATGCCTCATTCGTTCTCACGGTTTAAAGTCAAACATGCGACACTCGCATTGGAGCGAGAGTTTCTACCTGCGTTCTGTAACGCTTTCTTTTTTCTTCGTCTTCATCTTCGTGTCGGGTTCTCCTCCTCTCTCTGACGGCAAAATGAGTTTGTGGCATTAGTGGAAAAAGTTTTCCAGCAAGCAAAAACCCTGCGATCCATCTGTTCCGTGTTACTTGGTGTGCTTCAATCTCTCAGATGGCAACACGCAGCGTTAATTTGGCTCTCGCTGCATACCACAACTAACGCTCCAACACATGGGCCTGGTGGAGCCGACCCAAAGCGGAATGAAACCGAGCAAGACAGACACAGGAAACACGCAGCGGGAGAGTCGAAACGCAGAGCGGCAGGCGAGGCTGGGAGGCTAAAAGACACAACAAGCAGCCGTGGGATGGCCTTTTTTGTTTGGTTGGTTTCCTGTACTAGGGATGGACATAGACGTAAATTGACAGATTCTCAATTTACCAGTCCTTTCCATTAATCTACTTCAACTGAATATTATGGAGTTTCAGGACATTAGACGGGGTCATTAGAACATAATGACTATAATTGGAACATTAAATGATGGATTTTTCTCGCTTAGGGGACATCTTACCTTCTTCTATCTGGACAAAAAGCATCAAATACAGCTTTTCCTTGATATGACTGAGTTTGGGATTTTTCATATTTTAGCCTGATGTCCATACTTATTGGTCCATCCTTAGTAGATAATGTGATCAAGGGGAATATATTGTACATATTATGTTTCATTGATACACATGGAGACAGATGGATTATAATATGCATCTTGATTTTGCCGCAGTTTATTTAGATGAAGGAATTTGCCCCCGTCTTTAAAATTCTGAGGCAATAATAGAAGACGTAGGATGTGCTTTAAGTTATACTCTGATTTAACATTTACAAACGCGTGTGTGTGTGTGTGTGTGTGTGTGTGTGTGTGTGTGTGTGTGTGTGTGTGTGTGTGTGTGTGTGTGTGTGTGTGTGTGTGTGTGTGTGTGTGTGTGTGTGTGTGTGTGTGTGTGTGTGTGTGTGTGTGTGTGTGTGTGTGTGTGTCCCCAGCTTTAAACACACAAATCGGGGTAGTTTCATTTTACATCACATCTGTCGTGGTATCACACCCACAAGGCCACTGTGATCTGCTTTCTTGTGTGTGTGTATCTGTTCTGATATTATGTCTGTTGTCCACATGTCTGTCAAAAATAACACATTTCCCTTTAATCAAATATGAACGCACAGAAAAGAGTGTCAAGTATATTACGGAGATAAAATCATGACAAAACTCCACAGATATGTAGACAGTTTGTAGTTTGTAAATCAATTTCATCACTAGTTGTAATTTAGCGCCGCATCTTGTGAATAGAAATTGGAATTTGAAAATATTATAAATTATGTGTGCGTATATATATATATTTTTTTCCACTTATCTACAATTACTGAACAAACAAACAGGCCAGGGTTGCAAATCTATATTTGGATCTGAGCAAGTTATGGTTTGACACGATGTACTTTGTTTTATGCTCATAAAACACAAGAGCTGTAAATATATAATTGTAAGCAAAGCAAAGGATCGAGATTCCATCTCCCTGTTTCTCAGAAAGATCGCCCGGTTAAACCGACAGCAACATGTTTCTGCTGAAGAGCTCACTGTGACAGCCGCTCGCGCGGGATTGATGGATTCCCATTCATGCCGCGGATTGATAAGCACAACTCCTGGTCAGACGACTTCTTAATCTAATTCCCGTTGAAATTGAGTCATGGTTGGTTTAGCCCTGTTTCACCCTGGGAATCACCGGGCAGGTCACCGAACTCCCCGGCCCCGGCGGTGGAAATATAGTCGCAGGGAATATTTTGAACAATGCCGTTAGTTGTTCGTCGTGGGTTCCCCCGCTTTCTGTGCCGCCACTCCCGCCCCCCCCGGGGTTCCACGTCACTCCGTTTAAGTTTTCCCCCTGATTGCTTTGTCCTCCCTTTGTCCGAAGGACTCCGATAGGGCCCGAAACAATGTGAACGGCTTGTGGCCAATCGACTGCAATCGTCATTTTTCATAAATCAGCCCACGCAGACATCTTCGCTCGAGTGGTATCCTGCTAAGTGAGAAACCAGACTGCGCATGGGAGGGAATCTCCTGAGTCTCGGTCAGAACGCCAGCGAGTCAGGAGATGCGGCCTGTTCATCTTCTACGGAGACGGGGCTCCAGAGCGTGGCCTTGCACTCCAGACCTGTATGCAAAATGTCAACAGAAACCAAGCGCTGTGTGAGCACTGCAGGCGATGAAAGAGGAAATAATATTTCATTGTGGAGAAATTGTTGTGAATCGCATCGTGGGGTATTGAACCTTGTGAATAGTTTGCAAAATGTGTTTGAATGTTGAAGGTTTTAAGATTTAAGTTATTTACCCGACAATCTTAGAAGATCTTAATGTTATTTACGTATAATAAAAAAAAATAAATAAAAAAAAAAAGGCTAAACACAACGGGAGAGCTGAGCCAAAGCTATCACGAGTCTCTTTTTTTTCCTCAGGAATACAGTAACTCAAAGCTCCGTCCCCTCTGAGTTGCAGCCCGACTTCCAAAGAAATAGTTTGGTTTAAATATAGCGTGTAGCCCTCAAGACCTCGTAACCACCACAGCGGCTCTTTTTGAAGCGGTGCGGTAGCTGCGATACATACGACACAGTTTGGGTCTTTTTTATCTGACTTCCAAAGAGAGTTATGCATACAGAGGGTTTTCATGTCTTTCATCAGACACAAAGCCAAGACCTTAACGTCGGCCTGCTTCTAACCAGATGTACTCACCATCGCGCTCCGTCTCTCATTTGGCTTTGATTTATCTTGGATCAGTGACAAAGGGGGAGGGTTTGCGTCTTGATTGCCCAGAGTGTTGTTTTTGTTTTTTTTTAGTTTCTTTTTTTAAAATAAATTAAAATATTTGTTTGTTTCCTTGCTGGTGTCAGTATTCTATGCCACTTGTTTGTTACATGGAGTAGATATAGATATGATAGGTGGCGGACCCTGCCATTGACAGTGGAAACAGCCTCTAGGGGAGTGCATTCATAGCCTCAATGCATTGATTATTATGTTTAAAAAGGTATTAGCCGTGTTTTCCGTTTTATCTCATGGGTTACTACTTTTAGATTACAGAATCAGTCGACTCATTGTGAGCGTCGCTTCGAAAGAAACCAAGATGCTTTAACCAAAATGTGGTGAGCAGCAGAGCCCAGGAGGACGGTGTCACTTTGATGGTTGGGGTTTGACAGACCTACGGAGTTTCAACGTGTTATTATTTGGTCATTTAAGACCGGAAAAGACCAGGGTTTTTCTGTATAATTTTTGCAACTCAGCGCGAAAATCGCGTTCCTTTCCCCCCATGAATGTGGGACTGTTGTCATGTTTCTGTGGAAAAAAAAATAGTGTGTGTGCGTGTGTGCGTGTGTGCGTGTGTGCGTGTGTGCGTGCGTGCGTGCGTGCGTGTGCGCGCTTCAGTGTGACAAACCTAGAGAAACCTCTAGAGGAAGTTAAGTGGTTAGAACCATGTGGACAAGATGTTTGTCAGATCTCTCTGTTTTGCTCACTTGTCTCGCTGCAATAAATTGTGTGTAAAATTCTCCTTTTTATTTGTCGCCGGATGCAAAAATACTGTACATCAAAGTTCGATTTGTTTTAATGAGCGAGCGGATATGTCACAGATGTGCACTTTTTTTTTTTTCTTTTTTTGGCGTGTGTGTGTGTGTGTGTGTGTGTGTGTGTGTGTGTGTGTGTGTGTGTGTGTGTGTGTGTGTGTGTGTGTGTGTGTGTGTGTGTGTGTGTGTGTGTGTGTGTGTGTGTGTGTGTGTGTGTGTGTGTGTGTGTGTGTGTGTGTGTGCAATCACATTGTTATTGCACCTGACCCTGCTGTGGAAAGCCCCAAGAGGAAGGCGAGCGACGTCTTTACCTCCAGAGGTGTCTCCATCCTGCGGCTCCTTATGCTGCATTGTTTTATGTTTACCAATATCCACGAGCAAAGGAGACAGATTGATATCGTCGATCAATCAATATAATATCAATATCGTGGTCTGAGACTAGATACGGTCTGCAATATAGTTAAATGTTGTCTTCAAGGATGCATTACAGTAATGTAATGCAGCTTTTGGACCTTCGTAGACAAGTCTAATCAATAGCTCTACATGTGCAGCCCTAATACATTTTTAGTAGAATCTTCAAGCCCTCTTACATCCGATATATCCATCAGCATTTTTGGTTATTTTTGGTTGTTTTTGGTGGGGTTTTTAAATTTTTTATTTTATTTTATTTATTTTTTTTGTGTGCGCGCTTTTATTTATTTATTTATTTGTTTGTCTGCCCATTTATTTATTTTTTGTTTATGATTTCTCAGAATTTATCTATTTTTGATCTGTTTAATTTAAAATTAATTCTTTAAAATCAACTCCCTTCCAAAAAATTTGAATTTGTTGTGCAGCAAGCGGAGGTAGAGTTGCTATTTTGCCGATCTGGACTCTGTTTAAATTTTTCGTTATCGATTCAATACTTCTTAATTCCCTGTTCGCTTACTACGGTGTATGTACTGCAGTAGTAACAGGGATCATGACGTCACGCTCTCTGCGAATCCAAAATCCCATAACAAAACCTAAAACAGGGTTTGTCAGACAATGCAAGTTGCCCCAGTAGGATTGGTGACTTTTTAACAATGATTTTATGGACGGAACTTGGTGACGCAAATGTAGAAGCACGATGGGAAGCAGAGGAAGAGGCTTGAAAAGAAGTGAAACTCCAGTCTGCGCCTCGTCTTGTTGTGCAAACACCGTTTACGTCGTATTTGTCGGGTTGTGTAAGCAGCGCATGGAACATTGAGTACCACAGAGCGTAAACGCGGCCTAAACCGGCGGCTGAGTTTACACCCTGAGTGGACCACACCTGCCGGAGTGGACCCTGCTGATGTTCGTTGACGCCTTTCAACCTATCAACTGTGTTCTGCCACCTCAGGGACGTGTCTATTGGCGTCATCGTGACAAAGACGCTTTAAGAAAATACATTTTTTTTTTTTTTTTTTTCGTTTTGTTTTTCTACGATAAACCACATTCATCATGTTACTTGGAATCTGATCCATTTCTGTGAACGGTAGTTCTGTTACTTCTGCTTTCTGTAGGCGCTCTATCAGTACTTCTGAGAAGTAGGTAAGGAAGGGCAGCGCGATGAACCGGTGACACATTTTACCCTCCACACAAGGCGACATCTTTGATTGTCTGTCTGTGACAGGGTTCCTAGAACCCCCGCGCCGCGTCAGGCTCAGTAACCCCAGCGAGCGTTTTGGCACTGCGTGCACGCGCCCTCCCCACATCCTTGACTGATGCCACAGACCGATAGAGGCGATGGCGATAAGACCCAGTCAGGTCTACTATGTGTCTGATGTTCATCTTCAAGAGCAAACCAAAGGTGGCACCCTGAACAGTGGTCTGTGTGTGTGTGTGTGTGTGTGTGTGTGTGTGTGTGTGTGTGTGTGTGTGTGTGTGTGTGTGTGTGTGTGTGTGTGTGTGTGTGTGTGTGTGTGTGTGTGTGTGTGTGTGTGTGTGTGTTTGTTGTTTTGTTTTGGATTTTTTTTTTTTTCTCAACTATTTTCTATTGCAAATTAAAGCTGAGTTTTGAAAGGCTGCTCGAGCAAACAAGGTTGTCGACAGACTAGAGAACAAGGTCACAAAGTCTTGTTCTCCGGTGTGGTTGTAAAGTGTGTGTTGGTGAATTTAGAACTATAACATAGTGATTAACCATTAATACCGTATTTGTTAATATGCCAAATGTTAAATAGTAAGTGTGAATATCTGGAACTTTGTGATTGGTAGATTTAATTTTTTCATTTTGTGGATTGCCAGGTGTGATAGGGTTCCAATGAGATAAAATCTAAAATATGTCAGAAAGCAGCAATGAGTCAGCCGGGGTAAGAGCTTTGTTGAATAAATCCATTTATTTTCACATAGATCAGGCTTTTATCAAGCAACAATTGATGCCTTGTACAGAGTGTTTTTCAGTCAGATGCGCTTTTGCTCCATTTCACAGATATTGATAAACCCTATAGAATAATTATAAGTTGAATTACTTGATTAGTTTTCCTTTTGAAACATGATTGTCGTGAAACAATGAAATGCATGAGCAATAGTCTACAGTTGCCTAATTATGTTTCAATTATGTTGCTATTGTCAGTTTGCATAAACAAAGCGGTGAGCTGGCAAATAAATAGAAATGTACCAAAAACTGCCCTGTAGGTATGTATTGAGTCCAGTTGATCATTTGACTTGTGAGTGATCATAAACGCCTTGCGGCAAAAAGCGTTGTGATCGTCCTTTGAAAATACTTGAAAGCTCTATTTGATTTTTTGGTCTCAGTGCAGATCCCAAAGTTTACCAAAGCAACTGGAATGGCAGGTATTTTAGCTTGATTTTTGTGGGGGGTTTTTGTGTACGGAGTTGCCATTTGAATTGCGTATCGGACTATTATTATTGTTACTCTTAATCTATTTAATCATAGTTTTGCAGACAACTGATGATAAACAAAAAGGTGCACCCATAAAGCTCCCTGTGTAGACTTTTAATCTGAACTGGGAGGAAAAGCATTCTGCAAAAATTATATAAATAAATAAATGCATTAAAATAAAAAAAAAATAAAAAATGGCGAAGTTAACAGAAGAAAATTGCTTTTATTGTTTTTATTTTTTAACAAAGATTGTATTTAAGATGCCCCCCCCCCCCCCAATTTGCGCTGAATGCTGCATGTCCATCTTAACCAGAAAGCTTAATGATGGATTCCAATTTTATTATCCTGAAAGAACTTTGTCTCAAAAGTCTGATTTCACACGACTTCTATTACTATCTGCATATCAGAAACGCTTGCAAAATGTTCGTATTTTTTATACTTACGCTCCAGAGGCTAGTTGTTAGTTGATCTAACGCACACGCTCGTGCACACACACACACACACACACACACACACACACACACACACACACACACACACACACACACACACACACATACACACACGGACAGTGCTGGCTGTGGTGACCCTCGAAGGGATAGTGGAATGTTGAGTGTCAGTTAGTTGCCATGGAGATGGCCTTGAGAAAGGGACCCTGGGAAGAGCGTTTGGGACCAAACATCCTGTGCTTCACCCGTGTGTGTGTGTGTGTGTGTGTGTGTGTGTGTGTGTGTGTGTGTGTGTGTGTGTGTGTGTGTGTGTGTGTGTGTGTGTGTGTGTGTGTGTGTGTGTGTGTGTGTGTGTGTGTGTGTGTGTGTGTGTGTGTGTGTGTGTGTGTCCGTGTGTGTCCGTGTGTGTGTGTCCGTGTGTGTGTGTTAGATCAACTAACACGTGGCTGGATTTGTATCCAAGGTTCCTTCGTAATAGTTTCTTGTAAAACTTGCATGTGCAAACGCGTTTTTTCTGTTCTGGTACTTTAACTGCGTGCTTGCTGTTAAAATATTCTGGAATTTTGAAAAATGGGATCCTCAGGTGCACACAATTACTTTCCAAAGGACAAATAAGTGTTTTGAGCGTTTCAGGATCTCGCTGACCGCGGCGACCTGCGGGTGGATGTGGCGTGTTGCCGGTGCGGTGCCGAGCGCCGTGGGAGAGGAGCGTTCATTAGTCGGCAAACTCCAACTTGTTAAAGGAAGGAATCAAAGTGAAAAGTGGCCATAAATGACTAGAGGTCTAACAAATAAGAAGAGCCTCAGGATACAACGGCACCAATCGCTGAATGTTTGAGTGGGATCCAGCGCATCAGATCTAGATAAACATCTGAAAAACGCTTCCACTTCAGTTTGTTCAGTTCCTGGTTGAAACCGTTTGGACTAAGAATAAATTAATCCACAGATAAAGCACACTCATGTTTACTTTTTCCTATCGACTAAAACTGCCTTTGCATAAATAAATGTGCACGGAATATATCTCCATGTCCAGTCGTGTCCAACTGACATTTGCTCAGTGAAGAGGCCAATTCTCCTAATGATCAGTGGAGAGATACTGGCCGTCTAAGGTGCGAAACATTGAAAAGTCCTTCCAGATTAAGTGTAAACTACTGCTTTGGTCGGGCGAGAAGAACCTTTCATTCACTGGAGCTTGGAAATAATTGTTAGAAAAAAATGTTTCTTAAGGCTGCATCGAAGCACAGAGAGTACAGAGAGTAGAGTAGTACACAGAGTAGTACGTTTCTCAAGAGTAACCCGGGCTGTTAAATGCATGATATCTGATGATTATACGCAGTTTCTTTAGCAGTTTACTACTACGTATTATTATTGTTGTTGTTGTTGTTATTATAATAATAACACCTTAACACCATAACAGAGTGCCCCCAGCGATGGCACACCCTTATCGCAAGCCTCCCACCAACCTTCCTCTTACATATCCGCTCTTGGGTCATTGACATTATTTGAATGTCAATGTGTCAAAATAAATAAATAGAATATGAATCATGAAACTGATGCATACCAGAATATTGTTTGTCTCCTTTTTCCTGTACCTGTGAAAAGTATTGTAAGTATCATATCAAAAAAAAAAATTCTTAAGGGCGAGCGCAGAGAAGCCAAAACCCAGAAGTGAAAGCTGACTAAGAACGAAAAGCCTCGTAGTAGTGAAATACGACTTCGCATGGTCGTGATATTACAGACGAGCGCTGACTTTTACAACCCGCTCTGCAGTGAAGAGATTTAGGATCCGGATGTGCATTAAGGACCCCGGGGTCACCGGCTCGAACTCAAGCGCATCTCGAATTCAACAACAATCCTTATTAAATAAATGTATTTTTTTAGGATCTATTCACTGTCCTGTGGTCTTTGTGCCATGAAAGCTCTAGCTTGACAACTTATTTTCGTCAGGTGTTTTTTTTTTTTTTTTATTAACATCATTTCACAGTATTAGGATTTCCCTCATGTTCTAGTCCACTTTTACAGCTTCAGGTTATAAAGCAGTTGGACCACTGGCCCCAAGTCCCAGTGCGGGGCTGGAATCTGGACAGAGGCATCACAACTTCCACAGCAGTTTGCATTGTAAGGATGTGCAGCACTAAAGAGATAAAAAATTTAAAAAATACCGTAATCTGACAGAGCGTCTGTCTGTCTGTCTGTCTGTCTGTCTGTCTGTCTGTCTGTCTGTCTGTCTGTCTTAGACTTCCTTCTTGTCTGCCAGCTTGGGGGCAGGGAGATTAGAAATCAGTTAAATTAGTTTTAACTGTCGTTCATTTAACCGCAAGAGATTGTCTGCTCATGTTTTCCACGCTCGGGTGCATGAATATGACATTTTCCAAATAAAAACAAACAACTGGTAATTATTTAAATGTGCAAACACAATGGATTTCCCCCCTGGGGGATTTATAAAGTAACGTCTTATCTCGTAAAACATTTTTAGAAGTAAAAACTACATGCACTAACTACCACAGGCTATATGAGCAAATGTATGTTAAGATCTGCAAATATATAAAACCAGATTGGTAAAAAGGCTTGCAGTGTACAATTATGAAAATTGGAAAAAAAACAAACAAGCAATAACAATTATTAGGACAGATTAGTTGTCCGGTCTTGTTGTGCATCTCCTCCTCCTGGACAAAAAAAAATAAAAGTTCAATTAGCGGTAAAAATGAACTGATTATTGTGAATTGTTTGTATTTATTTATTTTTAACTGCGGTGCAATTTACTCTTATTGTATTTTGTTTTATTTTGAAGGTGCGATTTGGGGTTTTGCAAGTGCTGTATTTACAAATGGCATTTATAATTTTTTCAGTCCTATTTTATTTATTTTGTGACTCTTATTTTTGAACATTTTATTTAATGTAAAGCAATATAAGAAGACAGGGAGTTGTCCATTTACTGTAATTTCTATTGGTTGAAAACAGTGGTATACGTCACTCAGGTTGTCTTTGGTGGGGGGGTAATTATTTCAAATGTTGCTGAAGAAAACGCATTTGGAGCCTTTCCAAGAAGCAGCAAATGACTTATCCCACTTTCTTGGGCTCAAGCACAAAAATCCCTTTTAAAGGTGACATTACTGTGTGTGTGTAACCTGCTTTCAGTCTGCGTCATTGTCCTACACACGATTGCAGTTGAATTCCCAGTTCCTTTACTTTTGTTTAATACCTTCTTTAAGACCTCTGATTGGCTGGAAACAACAGACCTCCACAGAAGTCCATGAAAATGTTTCTGTTACATGTTACGAATGCAATTAGATTCTGTCCGCTGTCATGATTCTGTCTCCATTAGAATAGTGCTTGCTTGCGTGCTTGCTTGCTTGCGTGCGTGTGTGTGTGGTACACGCAGGGAGTATTAGAACGAAAAGAGTGGAACTCCACGGAACTGATTCACAGATACCAGGATTTGTTGCTCAACCAAGACACATCTGCTGCCCCGCGCGCGCGCACGCATACACACACACACACACACACACACACACTCACACTCCACACACATGGTTCCTCAAAAGCCGTCTCTTAGTCACAAGCCATTCACTTACTCATGAAACATTCCTCTCACTGAGTCAGGTTTATCTCATATCCTCGCTCAGCCGCCGCGTCGTGATTGCGCGTTACTATTAAAACTTTATTCGACGTCTACGAAACAATTTTTGGAAATTTCTTTTTTTTTTTTTTTTTTTTTTATATGAAGTGTTCCCAGATTTTCTCAGAATTTCCCTTGTCGACTTACTCATAACTCGGAATGAGTCACTTTCCTCTAATCTCCTCCTCGCTGAGCATTTTATTAGAGCTGTTAGCCACAGAGAGTGTTTGAAACAAAGGCTGTCATTAATGTCGCCGATAAACTCAGGAATAGGAAAATGAAGTCTGTAATCTATTCTTTTGATGTGTGTGTGTGTGTGTGTGTGTGTGTGTGTGTGTGTGTGTGTGTGTGTGTGTGTGTGTGTGTGTGTGTGTGTGTGTGTGTGTGTGTGTGTGTGTGTGTGTGTGTGTGTGTGTGTGTGTTCGTTCAGGATTAAAGCAGACATTCCTCCGGCTCACGTGCTGTCACATAGGCTCAAACCCATCCGGGCGCAAAATCTGCGGAATCCGGAGTCTGCGCTCTTTCTTCTGCTCCTTCTCCTTTCCCTCCCTCCTTCCTTTTCCCTCCTCCCACCCGGAGTTTCTGTCTTTCGCTGTCTGGTCTGTTTCCTGCGTCCGTCCCGTGGGGTCTGTCCATGCAACCGCCTGTCGTTGGAAGGGATCTGGGTCTCAAACGTGCACGTGTAGAATCTGTGCGGAAGCCAGGTTTGGTGGCGGAGGGTTTCGCTGTCGTTTCTAGGGTTGAAAAAGAAACGTTCCTTCTTTGTCGTCCCAAACTCTGTCGAGTTTCACAATACGAGACGGTATTTTATTTATGGGATGATAGGCTGAACATGATCGGGACGGTTTGCAGTATATACAATATTCCAGTGTTGCGTTTTGAGTCCGGATCCGGTGTGTTCTCATGCATTCCACGGCGTCGGATTCTTGGAAATGCACAACTGGACTGAAACTCTAAAACTTCCTCCTTCGGGCAAAGCTGCCTTCCTAGACAGAGGCTTCTCAGAGAGCGACACAGGATGTTCCTACCCAGTTTTTAGGAATCAA
Source organism: Zeus faber (assembly GCF_960531495.2). Taxonomy (NCBI): domain Eukaryota; kingdom Metazoa; phylum Chordata; class Actinopteri; order Zeiformes; family Zeidae; genus Zeus; species Zeus faber. The sequence continues at coordinate 11,111,638 of NC_137203.1, forward strand.
TTTACTTGTTACCTTGTTACACTAAAACACGGAATGGAGAGATTCCTTCCTTCCTTGGATCAGATGATAAGTCACTTTACTGGTTGTCCAATGACTGCTTTGAATGGTGGATCCGGACAGACCCCTTCCAAAGTATGAAGGTGTGTTGGTGTCTTATGTGCAATTATAGCTTTCTGTCTTATTTGTACAAATGTACAGTGAACATACAAGCATTTACACACACACACACACACACACACACACACACACACACAGGACACAGGACACATTGAATAGTCGCATATGACATACACTCTAGTCATCAACTCTCAATAAGAGCCCGGTGGTGACTGTCACCACATTTCTAATGGCTGTCACCCCGGCTTCAGTTCAGGCGTGACCTCTGACCTCTGGCGTGCCACAGGCGCGTGTGTGTGTGTGTGTGTGTGTGTGTGTGTGTGTGTGTGTGTGTGTGTGTGTGTGTGTGTGTGTGTGTGTGTGTGTGTGTGTGTGTGTGTGTGTGTGTGTGTTAATCATGGCTTTATTAACAAAAGGCCTTTCTATCTGGAGGCTAAGAGGTTCTGCAGCGCCAGTGATTTTTCCTGTGTGAGTGCTGGTGTGTGTATGTGTGTGTTGTTTATAGTTTAGGATTAAGTCAATTACTCCTCTAAAAGCTAATTGCATTCAAAACCTAACTTTTACTACACCCAGCTCAGTGCACTTACTTGCCTTTTTTGCGCCAAACTCAATTTAACCTTTTCTCTTACGCCTTTAAGGTTCCAATCTTTATTCGAAAAAGTGAAAGTATGGTGACCTTGTCCTTTCGAACAATGTATAAATATCATCTTTGCCCTTCCGTGTTAATTACGGCCCTCTAGTGCCAAGCCCTCGATATAGACTTACTTCAATAACTTTGGTCTAATTAGACACAGATATATTCCTCGATATTCTCCCATATGTGGTAGGTATTTTAGCTTTTATCGCCATCCAAAGCCCATTAAAATAAGCATGTGAATAACATGTGTGTGCAGGTGGGGCAGCGGAGGTTCAGACTCACACCGCTACAGGAGGGGCACAGCTCGTTCGGTGTTGTTCTATTTCGCTGTTACTCCACCCAAGCGTCTTCCCATCACGCCTCTCTCCTGCCCCACGTGGTTCCGCTCGCCCCCGGAGGCTCCGGCTTTCTCTACGGAGCAGAGAATAAACTCCGCACAGCACACACGGATGAACGTACACATGCAAACCATAAACACAGATGCGCGCACACACACACACACACACACACACACACTCCAGATAGCAGCGGTGGGGAGGCCATCTGCACCGTGTCTTGGTTTTGGGGGGAAAGACGTGCGGGGAGCTTCAAATAGACCGTGGCCTGTTTACTCCGGTGGAACTCCAGTGCTGTAGGTGCACCGGTCAACCTTAAAGAATTACGAGGACAAACATTCATCTCATTCTTTCCGATCCGGCCTCACGAAAGGGGATTCAGTTTTTTGGTTTTTTTTTTTTTTTTTTAATTGCTGTATTTCTTTTTCTCTCTGGACTCCTTCCCCATACAAAGTCATTTTGAGAGATGACTGTGCTCCTAATCTAACACCAAAACAACTTTACTTTTAGACTTTACCTGCTGTACGGTAAGCAGTCTGCAACACAATCTGGGCGTTTTGACAATCGGACACAAGGAGTCGTGTAGAAATGTGTAGGATTTTTCTTTCTTGTATGAACGCAAAGCACTGTTTCTTACTTGGACTGGGTTTAAAATACAACGTTCAGATCAGATACTTATCAATATATTTCTCAAAATATATTTTTGGTATATATTTTTGGTTATTATATCAGACTTCATTTGGATTTAAAGAGCACTCAGAAAACTACAAAATGAGCCTGTTTCAACTCATGAAACCATGAACCTCTCACAGTGTTCCTCATTTTCCCGGCTTTTACTTTCTCCTTTTTCTAACCGGTGTCATTTGTATTCTGTATTTGACCATTTTTGAGGTTGTCTTATTTGTGTGTGTGTGTGCGTGTGCGTGTGCGTGTGCGTGTGTGTGTGTGTGTGTGTGTGTGTGTGTGTGTGTGTGTGTGTGTGTGTGTGCGTGTGCGTGTGCGTGTGTGTGTGTGTGTGTGTGTGTGTCCCACAGGCCTCCAGCCCCAAGCTGACCGCCCGCTGCTCAGACATCCAGGAGGTTCGACGCTGCAACCGCCTGGAGATGCCCGACAATCTCAATACGTTTGTTCTAAAGGTAAACACACACAGATACTTTTCCATCCCTGGAGGGAAATTAAAATGATTCGTAAAAAATAAACCAGGGTGGAAAACAAAATTGCAAACAATATAGTATATACAGTATTGCGGAAGATGAGTTGAATATGAGCGCACACCATTTGGTAAATGCTGGGCCCGGCTTTATCGGGGCCAAATTCAAAGATTAAAAGTTTAAATATAAAATGTCATCACGTAGTTTGGCAATCATTCATCGGCCACCTCCTGGTTTTTGTCTTAAAAGTACATTCGTGCAGCTGCAATCGGTACAAGGCAAGTCTGTAGCCGCACAAATTGTTCCAGATTAAACTTTGCGCTTTGTGTTATGAGTAATAAGTTATTTTTAAGACGCAGAAGACGCGTCATTCTTCATCCATATGTGTTGTATTTAGAAACTCATGGAAGTCGATGACTCAGTGAGTGGTGCATAGCAAGGTACTGCGTGGATGCTCTGCAGCTGTGTGCCGCACATTTTAACACATGGAATTCAAAATGCGTTTGATAATAAACACAGGTAAGATGGGTAGATTCTTTGTTCATCTCCGGTTCACATCGTCAAATAATAATAAAGCAATACAATAAAAAGTATGAAGACAGAAAATGGCAATAAATGGAAATGTCGGAAAATCTACAGTAAACCATTAACTTTACTGTAGACAATAGATAATCTGCCAATAAACCTAATGATAAATAACAAATATAACAGAAAAACAATCAAAAAATAAAAAGGAAAAAGACCTGTCTATACAGTCCTAGAAGGTATCTGCTTGTTTGGTAGAGTCCCAGATGATGGAGGTTTTAGGTTTGAACGTAGATGGATCACTGTGTTTCTCTGTTGTTTATTTTATTTTTTTTATAATATTGTAAGATTTTGTAATGTTGAGGAAAAGAGAGCAGAACGGACGGCGCTGGCGTTTCCAACATTGCGACGTGATAAATTTTTTTTAAATTTTTTTTTTTAAACGATCCTCATGAAGCCGTAGGGTCGGAAAAGCTGCGGAACGTGAGTCGGGTGGTGTTTTTAACAGGCGTCCTGATGTTCCTCTGTGCCGCCAGGTTAGCCACTATCCTGGAAGTCTGATCTTCGAGACGAACAACGACCAGCAGGTCAGCTCCTGGACCACCGAGCTCAAGGAATGTATCAGCAGCAGGTGAGGGAACGAACGGAACTCAGAACACGTCCCTGATGTCTGACGTTCACGGCTGGAAAAGGGCATATTAGGGTGGTTCCACGATTACGGTGCCATTTGTAAGCCTTTGTAACTCTTGAAATTCCACTTCATTTGTAATCATTTTTCAACATTGAATCAGAACAAAATATGCATTTAACCATTCCAAAAAAAAAAAAGAAAGTAATAGTATTTTTGGTTTTTTTTTACAAGGTTTCTGTGCTGAAGATGGCTTGAATGAGTAACTGTTGAAGTAACAGGTTTGAGTTTTTAGCATAGAATTTGCAAATATGCAAAATGTGACTGAGACCATTCTAATGATTTACCAATATATATATTTTTTTTATCAAATTAAATAAATTACTTTCAAGCTATAATTTTGGTAACAGGTTTATATTACAAATATTTCACAGCGGTGAATGTGTTCAGGTCACAGGGTTGAGTAAATTTTATGCGACACAAATAAAATGTTAGTTTCATCATAACATTTTTCATAATCTTTAATGAATTACTCACAAAAAAAAGATGTTTCATGCATGACATATGGAATGGATTCACACAGTAATCCAAATTTCTGGAGTTCTTTTATGACTGTTTTGAGGTAAAGTTCAGTTGCAGTGGGTTGGGACAGGTTTTAATTAATGTTGTAAGCTGTTAATCAGAACTTTACATGCATATTGGTACATTTAATATCAAATAACACCCCAATTGTGGAATCTAATTCCGATTTCGAACAACTTGTCAATGTTGATCTTTTTAACCTGACAAGCCCCAGACAAGTGACTGCAGCTCTTGAAGGAATATATTATCTTGCTGTTTGATTGGTGTTAATGCGTCTGTTTAGGCTCCTGAGAGCATTTCTACGATTAAAATTGGAGGCGGCAGACGTTGCAGGAGAAGCTTCGTCTGTTTCTCAACGGCAAAATAAAAACGGGAACCAAACACGTCAGGGAGATAATTAAAAGTTGAAATGATGTAATGAGCGTGGGCGCTTGGTCGAAGTCAAAATCGGTGACTGCCCCATTCCAAGTTCACACAAGTACTGTAGATAAATAAATAACAGCATTCTAACATTTGCCAGCTCCGCTGACCTGGATTTCCTGGAGTTTCTTTTGAGAAACATTTGATACCTGAACCTGCAGCTCGCTCTTTGTGCACATGTGTAGCTGCAGTTGTAAAAAGTAAATATTTACTTTACTACACGTGTGTAAAGGAATTCCTGGACATTCCTGTGTGTGTGTGTGTCTGTGTGTGTGTGTGTGTGTGTGTGTGTTGGATCATTTGTACACCAATGTGTTAACGGATTTCAAGGCCGTGTGAATATAACTCGCAAAGGATTTAGGAGAATTTTTGGAGAATTTATTACAAAAGCAAATTCTGTAGTCATTTTAGGAAATTAAACCTGAGAGTTCCAACAAGATATTTCAGTGTGTTTCTAACAGGCCACTGATCGTAATGATAGTAACATATTCATATAAGTTCATATTGTCAAATGTCACTAAACAGGTTATTTGGAAAATAAATATCGATATAATCACGAATAGTGAGTTAAATGATTTGAGTGGATTGGGAAAAAAAAATGAGAACACCAACAGCATGCCCGTCATCCACGCGTACTGACAAGAAACTCAGTTCAAACATCCATGTGGAGAATGGTACAAAGTGTAGTGGAGATCCTCAAAAGGTTTCAGTTATGAACAGGACCGCTGGAGCAATTGGGAATTTTAATTTAATTTCTGGTTTTGTTGGTAGCTCATCTAAATTGCTCTTAAACAGTTACATGCATTCATGTCTTCAGCGATGCAGGAAGCCGCGGGAGGTAATATTAAACTGTTTAAAAGTAGGATGGAGTGCGGCGGCGTTTCCCAGAATGCATCTCTCTGCGGAGATGCTGCGACCCTGCGTGCTGTTCAGCAGATGCACACACATCCAGCTCAGAAGGGAGTGTGTGTGTGTGTGTGTGTGTGTGTGTGTGTGTGTGTGTGTGTGTGTGTGTGTGTGTGTGTGTGTGTGTGTGTGTGTGTGTGTGTGTGTGTGTGTGTGTGTGTGTGTGTTAGGTGGTGCCCTGTGAGAGGAAGTGTGGGGGAGGTCTGAGACTGAGAGGGGGAATCTCAGGACCTTTTTTTTATTTATTTTTTTCTACAGATGTCTACTCTTACTGTAATGCGCACCACACACACACACACACACACACAATGGAACCTTCCATCTGGAAATGAGGATTTGAGGACCTGGTGTTTGTTTGGGGATTCCTCAGGCAGAGACAAAGTGACATCGTGCTGAGTTCAGCCAGTTTATGCTTCTGTGAAGCTGCGCGTAAACGACGACGCGGCGCAGGGGGTTCTGGGTAAGCGCAGCTCGCAGACGAGCCGACGCGCTCACCTTCCCAAATCCCGACAAGGTGCCAAACACGCCGATGGGTCGAATTGTCCAACTTCCGGTCGGCAGGCGGGTTCCAAACGGAAAAGAAAGCTTGGCGGGTAGAAGCGCGTCTGATGACGTTGGAAGACGTGTTTCTGTTCGAATATCCGTATTTATGAGTACTACAGTTTAAAAAAAAAAAAAAACAGAAAAAAATGTATTTCCTCTATGTTTTCCGTACATTGTAGTCAGTGGATGTGACACTGCCCCCCGGTGGACACGTTACGCCATACACACAACCCGCGCGCAGGTAGAGAGGCGAACGCCCGCGCAGAAGCAGGATCCGGCCTCGTGCGCGTGTGCCGTCGGGGGTTCTGCGAACGTCGTCTACTCAGCATTTCCTTCAAACACCTCGTCCTCTTCTTCCTGTTGTGGTTCTCTCCTCCTCCTCCTCCTCCTCCTCCCTTTCTGTTTCTCTTTCTCTCCTGGTGTTACAGGTGTGTTTGTGTTTTGTTTTGCCTCTGCGCCGGAGGGCGATGGAGTGGCGCTGCGTCGCCGCCGTCATCGAGGAAACGTCTGGCACGGAGACGTTTTTTTTTAATATGCATGAGGAGAAACGCGAGCTTCTCATCTCGGCGTATCGCTCCATCTTCTCGTGCGCTCTCTCTCTCTCTCTCGCTCTCTCTCTCTCTCTCTCTCTCTCTCTCTCTCTCTCTCTCTCTCTCTCTCTCTCTCTCTCTCTCTCTCTCTCTCTCTCTCTCTCTTTTACACACGCACGCGCACAACACACACATTCAGGAGACTGGAGGCTTGTCTTCCTGTTATTCAGAATTCTGTGATCTTAAGTCAGCATTTTAGCAGGATTTGCTCTGGCTTCCCTTATCTTACCTTCCCATTTTCATTTATACACACACACACACACACACACACACACGTAAATATCTGAGAATTGTGTGTGTGTGTGTGTGTGTATGTGCGTGTGTGTTGCAGAACAGTGGGGCTTAGTTCAGGTCTTGGACTGGACTCCCTTCCTGTCTGGGCTCGGTGTTGCTGCTTCCTCCGCTTGGCCGTCGTTCCTCTCTCTCTCTCTCTCTCTCTCTCTCTCTCTCTCTCTCTCTCTCTCTCTAGCTTTTCTTATCTCTATTTGTTCACTCCCTTTCATCCGTTTTGATATGTTTATTATGGGGTTTTTTAAATTTTTTTAATTTTTTTTCAGATATAACACTGCAGTAAGGGTTTGTGTTATATTGAAAATACCCAATACAAATAAGTCTCCATTTTATGAAGTTTAGGGATGCAAGTCATTTTAATACAGGACGTCAAAGCATATATTTATTCACTTTTTCCAATATTTGAGTTATACATATATAATTACATACACATATTTTTTCCCATTCCAAAATCATTCATTTGGTTACAGTATTTTTCCATGCACCTCCTTCTTAAGATCAGATACCGGGGAGTTCCGCTGTGTCAGTGTGTCGTTTATCCCATTAGTGTGCGCGTGTGCGTGTCCGTGCGCGTACGTGCGCACGGTTATTCCCTGATTATTTTTGCCGATTCCATTCCTCCTCGCATCATGTGAATCTACGTCTTCCCTCCAGGTCGGGAAGCGTGGACCTGGAGCTCCGCCCCTCCCCGGACGACACCTCCGTCCCGGCCACGTGCAGAGGGAGCTCAGAGTCCGGAAGTCACGGTGAGGGGCGGCAGCGTTGTTTCTTATTTGAGTTTGTATTAGTTCCTTTTTTTTTTTTTTTTTGCGTTTCGTGTTTTGTGAGTCATGTTCTTTGAATTGATAAAGACTTCCACTGAACCTATTGGTGGGTTTGGTTACAACAAACATCAAGTTGAAGAGTTTATTATCACGGTAATCGTGTGACTTCTAACTCAGTGATACCTGATAAATTGGAAATGGAAATTTGTATTGAAAAAAGGTGCAGTCCTGCCCAGGGGGTCAAAAAAATGTTGTCCACACTATGTCTCGTAAATTGCCATGTACCATGTGCAGAGGCCACGCAAATGTAGAATTTAACTTTAACTTTCGCTGAATATACATATTAGAATGGTAAAATAATCAGTGAGGAAACTCATCCGGAATCCTTCCTCTTCTCAGGCTCCGGGAGCTTTGTCCTTCCGGAGCAGATGTACCAGAAGACGGATCACTTCCTGAGCTCGTACCCCTGGTTCCACGGGCCCATCTCCCGCGTCAAGGCGGCCCACCTGGTGCAGAGCTCCGGGCGGGAGGGCCACGGGGTGTTCCTGGTCCGGCAGAGCGAGACCCGCAAGGGGGACTACGTCCTCACCTTCAACTACCAGGGCAAGGCCAAAGTACGTCCCCAGAACGCCGCTTATCTCCCCCTCTCTCTCTCTCTCTCTCTCTCTCTCTGTGTCTTATCGCTTCCTGCGTTCACATCCTGCGGTGTTTCATATCGTACCAAAGAATACGATCTTCATCTTCCTTTTCTTTTTTTAGAATATCCAATACCCCCCCCGCCCCCCCCCCGCCCCCACCCCCCCAAAAAAAAGAAAAAACCTTGAAATTATCTTATTCAAACTACATGTCTATTTGATTGTTTTCCAGATGTAGTTTTCTTCAAAATTTCCGTTGTATTTCTGTCATCTTTCCCTTTTCAGATGTGTTTGATCATGGCTGCAGTTTCATCAAAGCCATAGAGGGAAACTGGAGTTGATAAAAAACTCTAATAATAAAAGGCATAAAGTCCACGTTAAATTAAAAAGCATTTTCGTTTATTAGAAAATGAAAATCACATCCATCTGTGTATGGCCTCAGCGCTGTAGTCAATTTGATCAAAACCTGTTTTACCGAAAAGAAGAAATGAGCATTTATTACGTCTCTATCGGCATTTTCCAGAGTGTGTAGGATGTTGGCACCGACTCAAGCTTTGGATACTGACGATCTTATTGGTCAAATATTAACCGATCAGATTATTTAATTGATCCGCTTTCTGCCGGTATCTACGCCGGAACAAAGTTGACCGCACATCTCCATGGCAACGGCTATTTCAAGGCCAGATTCTGTTGAACAGTTTTTTTTGTTTTTTTTACTTGTTGAAATATGAGATTAGTCACACTGACGTAGATGAATATTACTGACATTGATGTGACTTTAATACGGTCCAAACCAGAAGTATCTTCATCCTCCTCCTCCTCCTCCTTCTCCTCCTCCAGCACCTGCGCCTCTCCCTGACGGAGTGGGGGCAGTGCAGGGTGCAGCACCTCCGCTTCCCCTCCGTCATGGACATGCTCAGCCACTTCCGCCTCTCGCCGATCCCGCTGGAGTGCGGCGCCGCCTGCGACGTCACGCTGTCCAGCTTCGTGGTGGCGGGGTCCAGCCCCGTGCCGCACGGTGAGACCCTCCCTCCTAACCCGGATGGATTTTGGGGAATTCCGATTCGATAACGACGATCAACAGCGATTACAATTTTGGCAAGAAAAAATACATTTCCCGATCTCCTCCACCCTACTCTAACTTTCTAGTATATATTTTTTAAATGTTTTAATGCAATATCTGCCCATCAAGGCCACTCCTTTTAATTAAATGAGTAATATTTTATTTTCATAAATGATTGTGGCCCATAGTGCCCACCAACCGGGTAAAATTAAAAAAAAAGTCCCCAAATGAACTCCCAATCCTCCTCCTTTCCTGTTTTGAGTGCTTTGCGGAGGTGGAAATCACTCAGAATGGAAGTGTCCGTCCATCTCCAAACGAACAACCAAAAGTCATAGAGGAGCCACTGAGCCTCCATCACCCCCTCCTCCCTCTCCCCCTCTTCCCTCCTGCAGGGCAGCTCTCGGGGGTCGTCCTGGTTCCCTTCTCCCTGCACCGCTGGAGCTCGGAGCCCAGTCTCGCTCACTGCAGCCTGGCCCGGACCTCCTGCGCGCTCCCCTCCACCTCCGCCGCCTCCTCCTCCTCCTCCTCCTCCTCCTCCGCCTCCACGCCGACGACCGCCAGCGGCGCCGGCACCGCCAGCACTCCCGGCTCCCGCCCTGCGCCGCCGTCCCGCTCCGGCGCCGTCCCCGACCCCTCCGCGTTGGCGCCCGCCCCCCTGCGCCGCAGCGAGTCGGTGGGGAGGAGACCCCCCCTCCTCCGTCACCCCCACCCCCACCTCCCCCTCTTCCCCCAGCGGGACTCGGACTACGAACTGGAGCCCGACAGGGGTCGCAAGAGAGCTATAGACAACCAGTACATGTTCCTCTGACCAACAGACACACACACACACACACACACACACAACTCTACCAGGAGTGTCCATAATGAATGTATTTTTTTCTGGGGCGGGGTTTCTAATAGCGTTTTGTATTCTGAATATTCCTGGGTTATGTAGGTTTGGGGCAGAAACCCCTTCAGCCACGCTGCATCTTCAGCTTCAGCAACTTTTGGGGGAACACTTGGGAGTGTTTCTAGGTGTCCGGTGAGGTGGTTTTGGGGTGCGACGGCGGGCGCTTAACAAACATCAGCGATCAAACCTTGAAGCTCAGACTCGGCCACCGAAGCCGCCGGGGAACCCAAAGCGCCGGGCCGAGCCTTCGGCCAAATAATATTTCTCGCCGGTGAGTTAATTTGCCGACGCTTCGGTGCTCGTTTCCGCCGGCGTTGTAATCCTTGCTCCGCTGGTTCTCCACGTCTCCAAGTGCTCTTCAGAAAGCCGCGCGGGATGGCTCCCGGGTTCGCAGCGGAATTGCGCTCGTGGCTTTGCGTTTCTCCTCCGTCACTCTGCGGAGTTCTCTTACACGACAGCGAACCAAAAGTCCTGCATTTCGGCCGATTCTTTCGCCGCCAGCCGCAAAGTGCCTTCGGACGTCGGATGAATGTCCGAGATGCCCCCCCTCAAACCAACATGGCTCTCGGCATCTAGTTGGGTGGTTTTTGGGGGTGCGACGGTGCGTGTCGCCACTTCAGTCCTCTATGCAAACTTAGGATTTGTACAAAAAGCCGTTTTTTTCTTTTTTTTACCATCATTAATAGATCACAACAAGATGCCTTGATATTACAACCGGAGATTGAAATCACCGACTCGGCACTTCGGTCCCGGGGGAGAGGGCGAGTTTCATTCTGACGAAACCCTTTTTTTTTTTTTTTTTTTTTCACCCCCCCGTAGTCTCCAAATGAGCGCATTTTTCATTCCGTGATCTTATCGAACAACATCTGAAAAGACGAATGGAATCAAATAATGGTAACTGGGATTTTTGCTCGGAACTCAAATAAAATTCCTTCTGACTCGCGTCGTCCCAACACTCAAGTGTCAGAATACTTTTTTTTTTTTTTTGTTGTTTTTAGCTCACAAAACAGCTTAACCCTAATTTATTTGTTTCTTTTTTTTTTTGCAAACAGCGTGGCACATTGAGTCGATGAGAACACAAAACCAACATCCAGCAAACGAACCGTCACTGTCGCATGAAAAGCTTGAATGGAAATATAATCTAATTTAAAGGTGAAAATGTGTATTTACTTCTATAAATCTACTTCCGGGTTTAGTTTCGTAGACAAATGTGGCGATGGTTCCGGGATGCTTTTGGGTGACGGGGCCTTTAACGCGAGCTTTACTTTCCTTTGAGTCTTTCTTCTGTCCACGCTTAAACACTAACTTAGCAGTTAAATGATTCCCTTCTAATAAGTCTGATGAATTCATGGGAGAGTCTTCTTCCCCTTCTCTATCGTTGCGGTGGTTTTGTTTTTTGTTTTTTTTATCAACTGACGCCGCAGCCACGACTGACAGTATTTGGGTGTCGTTTACTAACTTAGAAATAAGAGAGGACGATGGGAACAGAGACGAGACAATTTCGGCAAAAGTACGGTTGGTCTACCTTTTTTTTTTTTTTTTGCTTGAGGCTTCATTAAATCCCCCCGTTCCGAGCCACATTTGGATCTCCCTTCTGTGCATATTCCGACAGGAGAGCAACGGTAATGACGACCATCTAGACGTGGGGAGGATGACTGTGCCTTCCCCCTCCACAGCTCAGGGTGCGGTGCAGACCGTAGTGCAATATCCCACACCTCCAACGCTAGACCCCACACGAACAAACATTACAACACATTCAAGAGAGCGCTCATTGGCTTTAATCCATTTGAACTTAGTAGCTTTTCCTGAGGTAGATGCATACCTTCAATCGAGGGGAGGGGGGCGACGCCCGCCGAGAGAGAGCATTAACTTTTATTTTTATTTTTTTGTACTGCGTAGTAGTTCCTGTCTTGTGGACGGTGTTCTCTGCCAGCGTCTGGTTAGTTTCCTACTAGAGAATAAATCCCGGTGTACCTCAGGTGTTGACGCCCTTCCACTGCGCCTCTCGTTTTGTCTCCCGCTGTTTAAATTGTCCAGTTGATGAATGTAATGTGTTCTTGATACTGTTCATTCTGTGTTTGTTATTCAGCACTGTAAACATTCCAGTTCAGACCCCCCTCCCCTTCCTCTCCAATGACGACAGATGTAAAAGCTTTGTTGTGGTTTCAATGGCTTGTGTTCACATCCCACTCAGTTATGATAAGCCTTCTAAATTATATAAATATATATCAACTGTATATTTGACATTTTGTAAAATAAATCTAACCAAAACTGAGTCATGGTCGTGGTTGGTGTGTACGCTGATAAAACTCCAGCGCGTGAGTGACATGGTGCTGCACGCTGTGTTTAGAGTGTGAACATAATGTGCTGCATGAAATCAAAACCGTTCAAATGAGGAAAACACTTTACAAATTGCATCCAGCCTCAATCTGTTGGATTAAAGGGACGGTTCAAAAAACTAAAACAAATTCACAAATGGTTCATTATCCCGTCCAAATAATGCTCTTATGATGGAGCCTGTTCAACCTCTTGTGGTTTCCCATTTACCGCAAATTATTTATAACGTCTTTCTGTTTGTAAGTTGTTTAAAACCACAAAAGAGACACAGAATTTCAACTCACTCAACCACTAGTCCAGCACAGATGGAAGGCACACACAAGTCATCCAGTTTTTAAAACTTTTTTATTATTTTTTAGATTTTTTTGCTCATTTTTTAAATTATTTATATTATCTACAAAGTAAAAGTTTCTTTTTAACTTAAAAGTTACATGATGGTCAGGTGAGAAGTGGGATCTGATCACCTGGACCATCGGTTTTTTTTTTTTGGTTTTTTTTTCCATAAATAACGTTTCTCCTGTCGTCCGGCTGCTCATTTAACTCACAGGAAGCTTCTCATCGGGATTATCTCTTTTTAGTTTGGTTAGAAACCTGTCATGTAGTCTGGAAACAAAACGCAGCACATAGCAGCAGCAGCAATAGTTAAACAGTAGGATTAATACTGTCTAAAAAGTTGGAAGATTTTCTTTTTTCCCCATAACAAGGTGCAGACAAAATACAAGTTCCAGTTTTATTCTTCACTCGTCATTCACTGCCCACTCTCTTTCACTCCTCGGTTGGCAAGCTAACTCTTATGGGACCCTCCGGAACGGTGTGTGTGTGTGGACGTAGCTTCATTGTGTGTGTGTGTGTGTGTGTGTGTGTGTGTGTGTGTGTGGATGCAGATGTTTCCTTGTGACGAGGGGCAGAAAAAAAAAAGGGGGGGGGGGGGGCGACGCTCCCTTGTTAATATTAGAAATTCTATCTGGTTAAAAGGCTTTTGCCACTGCATCAATCTGTTAACATTCTCTTATTGCCTAGTCTTTGAGGAGGGGGCGGCGGGAGGGGGTGGAGGAAGGGAGCTGATGCGCATGTCTTGTGTGGATGGAGGAGGAGAGAGGAGGGGGAGGGAAGGTCGTCGGCCTCGTCTTCTGGGGGGTGTAACGGGCGAGGGGGGGGGGGGGGCGGAGGGTCCGTCGGCTCAGCGGCGCCCCCTGTCTACAGCTGCTGCTGGTGGTGAGCTTGCACTGCGGAGAGGAAGGACAGGGTTCAGCCGGAGCTCACACGGGCGAACACGGAGGGGAGCCGAGCTGGAGCGCCGCTAAAATCATAGCATTTATTTTCAATTTACCGTTTTAACCATAGAGCTTACAGGCGACTCGACCCTCCCAGGACGCCGAAAACCTACGTCTGGTCAAAAATGACCTGGCTTAAATGGGAGTTTTGCTTTTATTCATAAGTTGAGTTGGCACATGTTATTTCATTTAGCCAGTGGAGACACAATGAGAACGCGTCATCAAAAACACCTTCATTATAAATCACAGAATTCCAGGAATTTCCGGTGGTTAGAATATTTTTGAAATATTATTTTTATATTTGCACATTCCTGCACAAACTGTACAGCTTTATTTAAAATAATAATAAATAAACAGCCTGAGTTTACATATGCTTATATATTTCACTAATATTTTACTTATTGTTTTACATTTATGTTTCATGTATGCACTGAACACCAAGACATTCGTTGTTCGTGTAAACTTACTTGGCAATAAAGACTATTCTGATTAAGAAAACAATTGACCAGCTCATTTTTGACCCATCATATGGGTTCCAGGATGGATTCCACCCATCAACAAATCAAAGCCTTTAAAGTTTCAAATATTCTCTGATAAATGTATCACAACTAAAAACCTATGATTTGAATGTCTCCCAGTTACAGAATAGCCCCCCCCCCTCCCCCCAAAAAGACCATTGTGTGGAGGCCTGGTGTACCTTGTGGGTGTGTCAAGTAGGAGAAGTGTGTGGTGGAGGAGACTGGGATGGGGTTGAGGGCGGTCTGGGGCATGGGGGGCTGCGGACCCCCGGGGGGCCCCTGCGCAGCCATCAGCATCATGGGGTGGGTGGGCGTGGCGTGGTGAGACTGCACCATGCCAGACTGCATGTGAGCCTGGGTGAGAGAGAGGAGGGTGTGTGTTACATCAGGCATCTGTGTGTGTGTGTGTGTGTGTGTGTGTGTGTGTGTGTGTGTGTGTGTGTGTGTGTGAGTGAGTGAGTGAGTGAGTGAGTGAGTGAGAGAGACAGTCAGTAAGCATGAGTGAGAAGGAGCGAGAGGGAAAAGACAAAGAGAGAACAAGTTAAGAGATGCAGCGCAGGAAAGACAGACAGACAGCTGACAGTGTTACTCTCATCTGCTGGGGGCGTCCGTGGCGCTAATTACGGTACTTCAGAGGAGGAACGGGGCGTGTCCACCTTAAAGGACGGCTTCGGCATTTTTTTCAAGCCAGGCTGCGGGGGCGGACTAGCGGGGGCCTTCTGCACTGTGATCAGCCACTCAACTAGATGCTCTCATGAGCCCCGCTCCGTAAACAGTCATCAAGTGAAACTCCTGGGCTTTGATAGAATAGTTATATCGTCGGACAAAAAGTCCCTCGACTCTCTTCCTGGCCAGAAAAACAACTAACACTCGTATTGTTGTAAGAAAAAGCATGGCTGAGCCTTAAACGGCCTCTGGGGGCGAAACCCACTTCTACAGGAAACACTAGAAATGTTGGTGTGTAAACACGAGAAAAGTCGGACTTACCTGCTGTACGTGTGCCATGTGGTTTGGGTTGTAGCCGTGCTGCACCTGCTGGGGGTGGATGTAGACCGTCTGCTGGGCAGAGGGGAAGGAGGCCTGGGGAGACTGGGGGTTGGGCCCCGGGGTCATGGAGGGGGGTGTCGGGGCCAGGGCGGAGTACATCTGCTGCTGGGGGGACTGGTTGGCAAGGTGGAGGGCCTGGGCCGCTGCTGCCGCTGCGTGACAGGCGCGTACAACATCAATAAATAGGGTTGTAGATGAGAGTACACACACACACACACACACACACACACACACACACACACACACACACACACACACACACACACACACACACACACACACACACACACACACACACACACACACACACACACACACACACACACACACACACACACACTTTTTTTGTCAATAGTCTTAAAGTGATCTGTAAAATTATGGTTAAAAAACAAAGAAATAATACATTTGAAATTGATCCTTCATTTCTTTAGCTGCCACTTCATAACAAACATTCCATGTATTCGCATACAGATGAGAACATGTGTAATGCAGTTTTCAAAATACACTTTTTTTTTTTTCCACATCTTTACAATTTCCCTGATCGCATTGATTTCCGCTTTAAGGAAACTCCCAAAGGAGGCTGACCAAGCAGTGCAACAGTCATTTCTCAGAATGCACTGTTTAACTTTGCAGAAATGATTAATTTCATCTTTTCAGCGATGCACCCAATCAGTGGTGTGCAAGTCTGTAAGTTGAGCTGCTAGAGGAAGATTTAGGGATTCTGCTGCTCCATTGTGTTCTGCCAGGGTGGAGCTACCTGCTGCAGCTTGCTGGTGCTGGGGGTGTTGCACTGGGCTCTGGGCCGGGTGGCTCTGGGGTCCTCCGTGTTGTGGCGGACCGCCCTGCTGGGCCTGGCCCGTGGGTGTGGCAGAGGGCTGTGGATGCTGCGGGTGGGGGTGGAGGGTGGCACTAGGGTGGGGGTACTGCTGCGGCATGGGCCCTGGGGACACTGCAGCGTGGAGAGAAAGCCAGAAATGAGAATTAAAGCACCAGGAATATGAAGCCACAGACTGGTGGGTACTGAGCAGGATCTCACAATCCGATTTTGATATTAGGTGTTGAGTCCACACTGATATATTTACATTTCATTAGGCCTGTCAATCAATTAAAATATTTAGTCGCACTTAATCACATAATTGTCCATAGATAAGTACGATAAATCGCAAATGAATCGCACATTTTTTATCAATTCAAAATAGCTTAAAGGGTTATTTCAAGTGTTTAACACTCTTATCAACCTGGGAGTGGACAAATATTCTTGATTTATGCAAATGTATGTTTATTGGAAATCAATTCACCCAAAAACAATGATAAATATTGTTCAGAAACCCTCAAGGGTACTGCATTAAGCGTAAAAAAAAAATAAAGTGATTGTCTATCATAGGAGCTGCCTATGACACTCGCAGCTCTGTCTGACAGAATCTGTCTATCTGCCTAAGGTGCATAAGCGCACATACCTGTCAACCCTCCCGTTTCCCCCGGGATTCTCCCGTATTTTACCCTTCTCTCCAGCTGTCCTCCTGTACAAATATTTTCCCGTCAATTTTCCTGTATTTTGAACCTTTAAGGCTGCACACTTGGAGAAACAAAGACGGGCGCGGAGCGGAGGCTCTGTGCCCGTCTTTTTTTTTTTTTTTTTTTTTAAACACAGCCTTAAAGCCCTGTGGGGCGACGTACCGTACATGGTGTGCGTCTGTTCTGGATACTGTGTGGTGGAGGAGGAGACCAGGCCGGGCTGGCCGTGTGTCGGGGGCGCCATCATCCTCGCACTGCCCTGCATGACGGGGCTGAACACATGCTGGGCCTGGAGGAGAGGGCAGACACTTGGTGAGTGAAGAACCATTGAGTTAAACTCCTACAAATAAATGCACATCAAACTCATCCAGGGTCGTTTATCAGGATCTGCACTTGCCCTTACAAGTGTTCTCCAAAACTTCCTTGACGCCCAAGGTTCATGTTCCAAAATACAGTCGAGGGTGCCTAAAACACCTAAGCTGCTTTCACACATGCACTCTGGGCAATATCCAGATAATGTCAGGACCTGATTATCCGGATTTACCCTTTGACACATGTATCAAAAAACTGGAGATTGTCTGTGTTAGACGCGTTTACACTACCTGGAAATAATCCGTTTGGTCTAGATGAGGGGTGGAGCCTGGGTTGAGCGTGCGGGACGCAGGATGTGATGCAATAATGCTGCAGAGTTTTACAGCACACCCAAGATGGCGGACGAGGTTAAAGATTTATCAGTAGTTAGGCCTTTATTTGCATTGATACTCCATATATTTGGATATATACGCAATATAAATGAGAGAGTGGTAAGGAATAATAAATAAAGCAGAAAGGAGTATGCAGCCGCTACGCTCCATACATGAAGATCTGCGCGAAGGTAAATAACTACCGCATGACAGACACATCAAAACGCAACGTGCCCACTCACTTGCTGTGAATGATCCGGACAATTACCTGCTCTGTTCACACATAACACTCAATTGGACATTACCTGTACTTTGTACAAGGGTGCTGGCTGGGTAAAGTCAGCTCAATGTCCGGGTCAAATGATTTGGACATTTGCGTTCACACGGGTAATTGCAGCTCCTCTGGGTAATGTCCGGATAATTTCAGGTTTACAATGCATGTGTGAAAGCAGCTCTAGAAGGTTCCTCGTGCCAATCCACAACATCAGCTCACTGAATTTACACAAAAACCCTTTCAATAGCTTTCAATATGATAACACCACCACGACGTCAGGAATCCCAACAGTTTATTTTCCCAGAGAAAACAACTGGAAGGCCATAGTCGCCAAAAAGGCAAATCCAATTTTCGGGTGTCTGGCATTGTTGAATGGCCAAGCTGTCAGATCTGAGTCACTTTTTTGACAAACTGTTTACTACAGAATAACACAATGCCCTCCCAAATTATTGGCACCCTCAATTAATGAGTCAAAAATGATGGATGAAATTAACTTTTATCAAATATTTTCTCATGCTCACTTCTCAAGTTATATTGTGATACCATTACTCAGAGTAAAACAAGAATTTATAAGACAAAATCACTTATTCATGACCAAGAGCTGTGTCAATTATTGGCAGCCCTGCATTTAATTCAGCACTCCCTTTACCAACATGACAAAAAAGTCTGAGAAGAATGAGGGATCTGAAACTGTTCCTCCACATCCTTGGTCCTCGCATGTGGACTCTAGCTCATCCTGCCGGCTTTCAACGGGATGTAGCCCGATTCTGTGGTCTCCCAATTCACACTATTTCTGTTTGGATTTGGAGGTTGGCTTTGGATTGTTGTCCTGCTGGAAGACCCAAACACAGTCCAGTTTTAGCTTCCTGGCAGAGGGAGCAATGTTTTTGTCCAAATACGAGTCCACAACGACTTGGAGGTAAAACAGCGCCACAACGTCACAGATCCACCACCGTACTGCAAATAGGTTCTTTTTTGCACGGCAATCCCTCCTTTAGCCCCCCACCAAACCCACCTATTTTTTTTTTTTTTTTTTTTTAGATCGCATCTGATTGTAGAACCCAGTTCTAGTCCAAGTTCCAGCATCATCTATCAAACTCTAGGTGCTTAGGTTTGTGGTTTACGGAGGCTTTATCTTGGCATGCATTACATTGCATTACAAGACATTGGTCACTTAGCAGACACTTTTGTAAAAGGTGTTTCACAATAAGTACATTTTGCCGGCAGTATCAAACCACTTTATATCACAGTCACAGCCAGATACACATCCTCTCTCTCACTCCCAACATTCTCTCACAGTCATCCTGGAGGAAATGTTTGCCTCCCCAAAAACCCTCATGGAGCACAGGGCCAAAGTACATTTGTGTCCTCTACTAGGAGGGTTCGTGTCAGCTCCAGTTGTTTTACAAATATTAATTATTTCTCCAGTAGTCGAGATGGGCATTTCCAGATTTGTTATAGCCACTGCCTAATTTGTGAAGGTCAACATACGTTTGCCTGATTTAATGTGTGCACGCTCTGATCTAGATGTTGTTGATGGATGACTGGACTGGAATGTTCTTCAGTTGGATTTTGTTCACAAAACTTTCAAGGGGCGCCAATAATTGTTAGACCTGTGTTTTTGAGAATATGGTTTTTGATAAAGACAATTTTTCTTCTAATAACTTACTTCAGTTAATGTGAGACTCAATGTTCGATTTCTATCCAAGGTAGACAAGATAACCGTTCATTGTCTTTTTTGCTCATCTTTACCAAGGGTAAATAATTGTGGAAGACAGCGTAGACCTTAGCATTGGAGGCAATTGCAAAACAACAGACTTGTTGCACCACAGTCAGTTACATTTTTAACCATTACTAGAAATGAGATATCCACTGTAGTGAACTATTGAGCTGAATTATAGTATATACTAGTAATTATAGCAATAATTACCTGTGACTGGTAGTGTTGCATCTGCTGCACCAGTGGCTGACTAGTGAACTGCTGCGGGCTGCATGTGAAATACTGGGCAGAGTAGGCTGGGCTTGGTGCTACAATGGGGGGCGCTGCTGTTGCAGGGTGCATCATACCGGGTGTGCCTGGAGGGTGGTGTTGGTCTGACCTCTGCTGGGGCATGTTGGGTACTGGAGGTCAGTGGGAGGTTCGAGAAGAAAGGGGGCGGCAGGGTGTTAAGGTTTTTTTTCTATGCTTGTACCAATAGTATAGTATATCCTGTAATAGTATTGATTTATAAGAAATGAGAAATGGTAGTAGTTGCTCTCACCTTTACCTGGTCTGTAGGGTTTCGACTGGCTGACCGTCATATGAGGCATCTGAACATGGTACATAGCTGGACTGGACTGGACGCAAGAAGGACAGAAAAGAGACATTTCAACGCCACTCAACTCATTCCAGCCGTCATTTCCATTCACTGTACATTACTAAATGTTAGCGTTTGAACTTGGGGACTGGATTTGAACTGTGAATGGGGAGCTGCAACAGTTTCATGCTGGCCTGAGCCTCCAGACGCTAACCGGTGTTTGCCCATACACACCACAGCATGCCTTGTGGACCGATCCCTTACATGAAGTTACATGCATTCTCTCTGTCTAGCTTTGGGCTGAAATGTTGTTTTGTCAATAACACTGAAATAGTGTCTGCCACGAGTCTGTCGATATGTGCCATGTATTTGTTTGCATATCAACCATTGCTTATTAACAATAACATCTGCTCCTATTATAAGATGAAAAAAAGTAGCTTAATAGAATAGAAGTCTGTTTTAAAGCGTAGGTAAAAAAAATGTCATCTGTACGGTAAGCTAATGAAACAGACTGCAAGTAGAATGAGGCTGAGCGAAGGCCCTCTGCAGGCCGTTTGGAGGAATTGCAATAAGAAGCTGGCTAACCATCCCCTGATGGGCATTAAATGATAGATCAAACAACACCTATGAGTATTGATTTTTGGGGGGCAGGGGGGGTGGAATAAATAGATAGAAGAGAATTCTTAGAAAATTTCACAAACCTTCCAGATTATGCTTTTCTAATGGAGAGAGAGAAAGAAAGAAAGAAAGAAAGAAAGAAAGAAAGAAAGAGAATGAAAGGGAGAAAAAGGGAAAAAAAAAAAAAGAACCATTCTTTAGTTGGACACAAACGTTACTTCTTGGCTTGATTGATGTTGGATCACCAAGTATTTCTTAAAGCAAGTTGGAGAAAAAGGGAAATTGAACTACAAGAATTAAAATGAATTTTCACCAAAAATGATTGGCATAAACAAATAAAACATTCTGTTCTCTTCAAAATAGTAGTACTGCACAAACTTTTGAATATAATACTTGATCAAATAAGTGTTATATTAAAGCATCAAACAGCAATTATTCACATTCTACTACGATCAATCGACGAGAATCCCAGAGTTCAGAAGAGGATTGTTTCCCTTGACCAGAGAGGAAAAAACATCAGGATGTGTAGCAGTGGTGGTGCAGCCCGCAAAGGATGATGAAGAAATTACGATTTAGTCTAAATTAATTCACTACAAAAATAAAATCTAGATATATATAAATGAAATGTAGAGCAAGGGTTTTTCTTCATATTGGTCAAATAGGATATTTGGGCTAGTAGTTGCTCTGTGAGCTGTGCAGTATAAAACGGCACACTGCCCTCCATGCAATTCCATACTGTGTGGCCCTTACAGCAATACAAGGGCCACAAACACACATGTGGCCCATGGTTGAACACCAATGATGTGTAGTGTGTGTGTGAGGGGGGGGGTGCGGAGCTCTGCTAATCAGGCCTGGCAGATGAAAGAACAGCATGAAAAAGGGACATCTCTCTCTAAAAACAGAACACACACACACACACACACACACACACACACACACACACACACACACACACACACACACACACACACACACACACACACACACACACACACACACACACACACACACACACACAAATCAAATGAAGTTGATAAAAGAGGTCTGCAAATAGAGACTAATGGTGGGATGCATCAAAGATCAAATAGATAGATGAGGAAGAGTGGAAGAAAAAAAAATAGAAGGAAGGACACTGCAAGACCTAGTGTCTGCAATACTTTAAGACCTTCACTTGCTTTTGTGTCGAATAGGTGTACATCAAGTAGACTTAGCAGCGTGCACCCGTTTCTATGCATGTATGACAGTTTTTCCTCACCTGTACTCCAGGGCTGACAGGAGTTAGGGGGTACATCTGGGGGAAGCAAACTGTCTGGCCGTAGACTGCTGGGGGCTGCTGGACCATGATGGAGGGGCTGGGCTGGCCCTGAGGTCGGGGGGGTGTGGGGGTGCTGGCTGGCTTAGGCTGTAGAAGGAGTATAGTGAAGATGTATTTTACACTGCTAAGTTTAATATTGCAACATAAACATTTAGCAGTAAATTTCAACTGATGAAAACCTTAGGACATTTCTTACACAAAATTTGCCACATTTGGATGGAAATGATGAGCACAATTCGCTCAAATAATAGTGATGAATAGCACAACAGCATCATAGCAGACTGACCTGCGTGTTGAACCTCGGCTTAAACTCATGGGCGTTGGGGTTCAAGGTGGACTTCTTCACCTGCCTGCATCAGGAAAGGAAGAAAAACAAAAAGAAATTGGACTGTCTTGTTACCGTCTGCTCCCACCTCCCTTATCCCTCCACTTACTCTTGCACAGCCTCCTTTTTCTCCTCCTTGTCGTCGGGTTTGGTAAACGTGGACGTGGCGGTCGTCTGGACCCCCTGCGACGTCACATCTGGACCGGACCTCTTCTGCTCGAGGCCGGAGGGAGAGGAGGAGGGAGGGGCGGCGGGGCTGCCTGGCTTACTGCCACTGCCACCGGGGGCTGGGGCTGCACCGCCACCGGCCACAACCACAACCCCGTCCTCATTGCACTCCTGCCCCACGGTGGAGGCCTTGTCCAGGGGAAGGTCCTTGGGCTTGTCCCCCTGATCTCTGGGAGGCTTGGTCATCATCTGGTCAAAGACGGGGTCTGGGTTGGAGCTGGACTGCAACTGGATGGAGGAGAGGAGAATGTTGGAGTTAGAAAACTGCAGTAGCCCCCACAGAGGAACAGGCGATACAAGTTGTGTTATTTTCGCTGTACACCAGTCGCCTTTCTGTTACAGTATCATAAAAGCGTAAATACCGTCACAAAAAATAAAATAAATAAATAGGCTCACTCAACTTACCCTAAAGTCTACGCTAAATTTCTTTAAATTGTCTATTTGTTTTCTGTGGTCTGGTGCCATGGAAGGGGGTCCTACAGCACAAGAAAGAGAATGATGGACAAAAGCAGACTTTTAATGTAACGATTAACAATCACGGTAATGATAAAATGTCAAATCGTAATCAGATCTTCAGCCAAACAGTGAGCGTCAATGCACTTTTACCTTTACAGACTGGTCTGGCGATACTAGGGGAGCTATCGAGGGGCTTGATGTTCTCCTTGTTGGCCGTAGGCGACGTCTGTCTCGTCTCCTGGACACGGCACTCTTTCACTTGTGAGAGCAGAGAAAATGAGCGTTGAGAATGAAAATCAACGGTTCAACCGTAATCTACTTTGCCTTATAGTTCATTTCCGGTGCGTTCTTGACTCACCTTCTACAGATGGACTAGCAGCCACGCTGGGAGCGGGGCTAGCAGCGGTAGGAGAGGAGGCAGATGTTGGCGGGGCGACCGTTTCCACGGGGGCCGTCCCCGTTTGGTGGGACGGGAGGGAGGAGGAGGCGGGGGAAGCTCCACCAACACTATTCTGACGGGGTGAACGAGGCCTGTGGGCTAAGGACGGAAGAGGGGGGTTTGGGGTTTGGACTTTGGATTTAATCACATGCTAACCCATTCACAAGGGCGGATTGCAAAGTCAGTGAACAGTGCTGAAAACAAATGGGATATAAGGGACCAATAATGCAGCGATTGTCTAAAGTGGTAATTATGAAAAAGGACATTACATCGTCTTAAAAAAAAATAAAAAAATAAAAAAAAAAAAAGACAAGAGAATCTTACCTCCACTGACCACTGAGGACCAGGTTCCTCCAGAGGAGTTACTCCTGGATTGTGGGGGCCCCTGCACCTCTCCAGGGGCATGCTGGGAAATGAAGTCCACGCCAGAAGAGACCGTGGTGGTCCGGCAGGGTGGCACTCTGTGGGCACGAGGTGTCCGCTGGGACTTTGGGGACATCCTGGGGGGGCCTGAAGAACACAAGGAGGAGAAGCAGCAAAAAGACAGAATGTAATGTCAACACACCGATACGGCAAGTGGGGGGTGGGGGTGTGGGGGGTGTCTTCCCTCATGTTACAGAAATCTGCACTAAGACTAAATTAAGTCTGCTCTCTAGGTCAGTTCCGGACGTAAAAGCCGGTCCTCTTAACGTTTACAACACACCACACACCACACACACACACACACACACACACACACACACACACACACACACACACACACACACACACACACAGATATTAACTTGTCACAAGCACAGCTGATGATGCTGTTAGAGAAACACCACACTGTGCACACATCAGCCAAAGGGACTCCAGAGCATGAAACAGAAGATGATGATTAGATAAGAAAGAACAAAATAAGTGAATAAGGAAATGGAATGTACAAAGCAAGAAAGAAGGAAAAGTGACCCAAAAACCTGAGTTGAGAATACAAGGCAAAAACAATAAGTGTAAATATTTTTGGGGGGAAAGCAATTAGGTAACAGAGTAACTACTCTAACGACTACTCCCCCCCCCCCCCCATGAAAATCTATATCGTTGTGTCTATAATCTCTCACTTTCTCTCTTCACTTGGTCTAGTGCATAGTAAACCTCATCTTAAGGAGGTGTGCATGTCATCTGTGATCCATTCCACATCCCTGCAAAGCCTTTTATCTAAAATTAGTTGTTTATTAAAGAATCTGAATTATTTTTAGGCCTTCACCAAAAGAAATATGTCAATTACATTAGTTTTTTTGGTGTACAAAGTAAACAGATACTCTGCTCAATAGACAACATCTTTAAATTGACTAGTAATATCAGCTTTCCAGTAAGAATAACTGTTGGGGGCATGATGCCGTTAATGGCATATCTCTAGCTAGATAGAAGGCTCTGTACTCTCCTGGTGCTCCACCACTCAAAAACAACGTACAACGTCCTTTAGCACTGACAAACGATCAGTTTCTCAGTGACAAATCCTCAGATGGAGAAAATGGCCCCTGTGCGTCAGTCATGAGGGCGAGGCCGCCCTGCTGCTTTGTGGTTCCACACTAGGTCTGGGCAAAAACACTGGCTGACAGGAGATTCAAATATCTTAATTTAAGTCCCACGACACCTTGAATACAAAAAGGTGTCATCAGTTTAGTAAGGCTTGGGATTTGTGTTATCGTATTATCGCAATATAGTTAAATATTGTCTTTAAGGTTGTATTACAGGAAAGAAATGCAATTTGTTCAAGCTGTTCTAATCAATGCCTCTACATGCTGGGTCTCAGCCACATAACTAATGATTATTTGTCAGATATTTCTTACATGTGAATTTGTTATGAAAGCACCAATAGTCATCCATACATTATTGTGAGATTATTGACAGTGAGGTAATCTTCAAAAATAAGTTCAGATATTTGATTTTGTCAATATCACCCATTTCCACATAAAGACCAATCCATCCACCTTCAGTCAGTGTTTTTGCCCAGGTCTGCTCCACACGGCTGTGGGTACCTTCCGAAGACATGCGTTTGAGCAGGGTGGAGGCAGGTGATGCGGGCCCATGGTGGGCCGAGGAAGATGAGGAGGAAGGATAGGAGGGGTAAGAGGAATGGGAGGGAGGCCTGGAAGGTCGGGAGGGGGGTCTGGAGGGAGGCCTGGTGGGCGTGGCCGCCCGAGGAGGCAGGGAGGATGGGCCCGACTGGTAACGAGGGGGGGGACGGGAGGAAGGAGACGGACAGGGCGAGGGCCAATGGGATGAACCTAAAAGAGGGATGGACAAATGATAAAGGATGATTGGCAGCAGATGACAACTAATTAATGAGGAGGAGAATTAACAGTTCAGTAAAAGGGAAAGGGAGGATGAATAAATGAAGAGAAAGGCAAGGCTGTGATGAACTAACTGGAATAAAAATAAATAAAGGATATTAATTAAAGAAATTGTGAGTCAATCCGTTAATACAGCAACTAAAAATCCTTTTTCTTCCAAATCAGGGATTGTGAGGAAAAACCACTGTGCTGACCTCATTTATGAACAAATGACCCTTTGTATGGCTCTGCGTATTTGAACAACTTTATTTATGATAGCAATAAAAAAGGGTAATAAAGACAGAACCTGAAGAAAAAATGCTAAAAATGCCAAGCTCTTCTTTAGAAAGGAACCTTGTGTTGTGTGTGTGTGTGTGTGTGTGTGTGTGTGCGCACGCACACACGCACGCACGCACATGTGCTCCATATCCATCCGTACCTCCGTTGACCACCCGCTGGTCGGCCCCAGAGCTGGGACTGTAGTCGTGGGTTCCTGGGCGAGGGTTGGGGGGTCCGGCGGAACTCTGGACCAGGCGTGGAGAGTTCTGACGCCCGGCTCCCCAAGACATGGTGTCCCTGTTCCGCTGGCCAGGGGGAATGTACTTGTTCTCTCTATGTGCACACACATTGTAAAACATGTGACGTTCATAAGGGTATTGGGTTTTTTATAACACAATGCATTCTAGTGTAGCTTACATGCATAGAACACACATACACGCGAAAAGCAGGGGAAGGAATCTCGCGACAGCCCACAACGCCATTGGATTTTGATTTTGTGCACCACAATGCGATTATGCAGTCTTTTGGAATAAAAAGGAGACCTGGTAATTCACCTCCAAACTAAGTGGACATCTTGACACTTTTTCCTTCCACTTCTGTCTGTCTTCACTCATAGTGTTAGCTTAGCATTCATTTCAATATACACACACGACACACGTTACTGTCGTATGGTTGTCAAGTTTCACCATCCAGCTGGTTTCGTCATATTTGTCTCAGCATTCATTAACTGAAGCACCATTTTAGAAGATTTTCAACATGATCAACATGTCACAAACAGAATGATAAAAGTTTAACAATGTGGTTTTGTGCATCGATTCAGAATCGTCAGAGAAAATCTCGAAAATATTGATATTACTTTAGTGAATGTTTGAGAGGCTCTTACCTGCTGAGTGTGTGTGGCTCCCGTTCTCCTCGCACTACAGCGGTGTATTTGTCCTCCTCAGAACGCTCATCGTTCTCCAGCGCGACGCGGGCCTTATATGTAGCGCTTGCCTCAATTTCCTCCGCCAGCTGCGCAGCCCGCGCCTCCCTCTTCATGAACTCTTCAGAGTTATCCCGTTCCAGGGGCACCCTGGAGGAGAGGGGGGGGCAACTTCAAATTCATATGAAGTAGGGTGACATATTCATAAGTGAATCTCAGTGACGGTGAATGAAGCACAAAAATAGAACAACTACAGTATCTGGAGATAAAAAAAAAAAATCCATCAAAATCATCCTTTCAATGATGGAAATGGTAAACTGAATCTCCATACTGAAGTTTTGATTACACTGTGAGGTGATCTGCATGTAAACAATAAGTAGGGCATGGACGATATAGAGACAGACAGCTTACGTATATGTGGACAGGCTGCTGTCGTATGTAGAGAGGACTCCATACTTCTCTTCATTGTACTTGAACATGTCGTTGGCATCCCACCCATTAGACTAGCACGACGGGAAGGGAGAGAGGAAGAAAGAGTATCACCCATGAGGTCTTAAATGCAGTACATTTTGACGCACAAAAGGTATGTGTGCACACTGCACATTCTCTGACCACATCTGTGTCCAGTGACTCCAGGCTGTCGGAGGCGTGCGTCTCTCCTCCATCCCAGGGCTCCAGATCTTTCTCCTTGTGCTCCCCGTTGATCCTTCCGCTCACAGCAGAATCCGTAAAGTTGTCTACGGCACACGCACAAAAGAAATGCAAGCATTTATACAAAGCAGTTAAAGCCGCGCAAAGAGACCCATGATCCAACGCAAACAGAGAAGCTTGTGCTGATGTGCGGCACTTGATACTTTTTGGTGTTCAGGCCTGAAGCTGGTCTGAACAGGAGATAGCGCCGTGACACCAAACAGGATTGAGATCAAATCCCTTCAAAAGTATTTGAGGAATCGCTTGAGCGGGCCTCAGCAACGCTGGATCTAATTGAGTTTATCGTACGTGTCGTAAATAAATGGAAAAGACTCCCAAAACACCGCTAGGATTGAACAAATCTTTTTTTCTTTTTTTTTTTAAACTTGTTTGAGAGGAGCGCAGACAGAACACGTCCACCGTCTAACTTAGTTTGGATTTTTGTTTCGAGGCACTATGGTGTATTTACATTTTCCTTCATTTCACTTGTCGCCAAGACTTAGAACTTTGGCTGTGAGAAGATATTGTTTCTTGTGGTCAAATTTCAGTGCACTATCCATCCACACGGCTTCCATGTGTACTCTCAGGAAATCTTAATCAAACCAATTGAGCCAGGGAGAGGCAGGATAATTAAAACAAAACAAAACAATATTTGATTGTAATATAACCTCAACCCAGATCTGATCTCATTCCAGAGCTGGCCCATGTGGATGAAACATATCAGGCTCCTGGACTGACGCTCGGTACACCCAGCTTATCCTACATGCTCCAACATTCAGCTGGGCATTTCTGGTATGAAGAACACCAAAATATGACCCATAAAACTAAAATAAAACTAAAATGCTGGATCTGCAAGGTCCTGCAAGAAGGGCTGAACGCTGTCAATCAAAGAGGCTGCTATGCTGTACGCTCACGGTACATCATGAAGGCTGAAAACAGACACACACACACACACTATATTTATACATAATACACACAAAAATATAAATGTTTCATAGTTGGTACATCAGAGACATTAATTTCAACAGGAATTTAAAAATCAATGACCTTAAATGGAATCATGCACATGGTTGCATCACATTGATTTCAGATCTGGATTGTTATTTTTATATATATATATATATATATATATATATATATATATATATATATATATATATATATATATATTTTTTTTTTTTTTTTTTTTTAACCCGAGCCAGGTCATGTAGGGGTGCTTACTCATTATTTATTCATGTATTTTTTCTTGGGGGGGGGTTCAATTTGGTAATTTCCTATGCCGTTAAACTCTTTACAAAATGCGAAGCCAAGTTTAAAGGCGTATTGTGTAGGTATATTGTGTGCACAGATACTGAAATCACTAACTGTAATATTTTATTGACCACAAAAAAAAATACTTCATCACATTTTTAAAGCATTCCAACAGTTCCTACCACTACTGGCTTATCATATCAATTTTAATTAATTGTTTTTCTTTTTTTGTCACACTGTCTATTTTGGTACATAACTTAATGACACAAATTTATATTTATTGATTTATTTATTTATTCTGAATTCATCTGAATTTACTTTTAACAGGGGCTAGTTTCCATTTGTAGTGACATCCTAATGAAGTAAATGTAATTTCCTCTGGAGAAGGAATGCAGGTATAAACAACACAGGAATGACAAACATCCACGGTATAAACTTGGCTGCCTGAGACAGATCTGCAGGGATGATCCTGTATATAACAACCTTGACTATTCTTCCCCATATTCGGACATGACTTGGATGGATTCTCACCAAAATTGAATTCAATTCAACAAGCATTGAGGGATTTAGCATCCCACTGTTCTCCTGAATATCTTTGGCGAAAGCTCGCCTCATCCACAGATTTTCAGGTTGAGAAATACGGAACCCAATCCTTCTATGAGTGTTTACTCACATACTTGCAACTCAATCTTGTAATATAAAAAAACTCAACGTAAATTACGTTTGGAAACAGATTTTTAAGATGACCGATACGCCTTGTTTTTAATCTTAAAATATAAAACCTACAAACAAACAAAGCATGTGTTTCATGCAACACTGGGACATTCCCTGCTTTTGCAATTTTGTATTGTGACTGTGAGAGACAGGTGAGAAGGCCATACTGGAGATTTTGGTCAGAATCAATCGATTTAATGACCAAACAACAGGATTAAACAAGTGGAATTATCCTTAGCGAGCCATAACACTGCGAGTTCCAAAAGAAAACAAAAGGTGATAAAGACGTAATCTTTAAGTCATTTAAGTGAGAGAAATAGTTCTGTATTAAAAACCAGAGATATGACTCCTTCGTCAAAGAATTTGCTGAGATAGAAAATATAGCCATTGCTCTGGACGTCTTGAGGAAGTGGGCAGGGCTATTGGTTGTGAAAGTATTTCCCCCCACTGTTTTCAGGGTTGCAGTGTAAACAATAACTTCTAAATGACACAATAACGAACTGGACAGATCAAGCTGAAAGGCAATGAAGGTGCAGCTGAAAAGAGAGAATCTAAACCATACTTAAATGTGTCTCTTTACTTCCAGCTAAGAGATAGTGTCCATTTCACAATCAGATATCAGTGTTTTTTTCAGTAAGATAAAAGGGTATCTTGACAAAGTTAGGGCTGCAAAATTTATGTTTGCCACTGCCATCCCCCCATCTTTAATAATAAACCAAGCATGTGAATGTGCACTAAATGTGTAAAAGAAGAAAACAGACAAAATTACCTGTGTCAGAGGAGACTACATCATTGGAGAGGAGAGACAGACAAGAGAGAGAGAGAGAGAAAGAGTCAGAAGACAGACTGTTCCGCCCATCCCAAAATAAGGAAATCTAATAATATTATCAGATAATTACAAGGCTAGCTGTGCTTTAGAAATATAAACAGGCTTCTCATTCTGTAGAGATCCAGTCATACCACAACAATGATAGTTAATGATATTGATATTGCTGCAAAACAAAATTAATCTAAAATAATTCACAGCCGATCGGTTCAGTAAGATTATTTAGGCTCAATAAATATGTGAAACTGCGCCTTAGAGGTATCAAAATTGCAGAAACCTTACTGTGCATTTCAGTGCCTTTGCTATACCATACAAAGCATCAGACCAATCAATAATTCACATTATATTTAAATGACTGGTCACTTAGAGCAGACACACAGGATTTAACTGAATGATCAGCCTCTTCAACACAAGTAAATGCAGGCTAAACAGGATCAATATGATGTGTATATAAGTATATAAAGGCACATGTGTAGCTAAATGCTTATGATGACATATTACATATAAAACACAATAAAAATAATCAAGAAGGCTATGCTACATTTGGGCACACAGTGAATCCAAAAGAGGCAGTGAAAAAAAATACAGTGTAGTCCAAGGCTATACTGATCTCAGCACTCCTAGTCTCTGTACCTTTCCTCGCAAAATTGAGGTCCACATCTTTGAAGGTCACCACCACGACGTCAGAGGCCTTAAAAATGATGCTCTCCACAATATCTTCCTTCCTCGGGCCGACAGTCGGCTCAGGGCTCTTTCTATGGGCTGCATCCAACACCAGGTCACACTGACGAGGAAAACCAAATTAATTGTCATAATTTAAAAATAATCGACATTTACATTCATTCATAGTCATGTCTAGTTCATTATTTAACCATAAGACCTGACATAATAAATCATAATAGCCTTAAAAGAGGAAGATGAACATCAGTTCTGCCGATTGTCAAAAAAATATGAAAATAAATGTAATCAACAGTGTTCATAAACCATAAGGAAATAACACCAATGCCAAGCTCTACCATCAGGGAAACATATAAACATAACAAATCAAGTTAAATGTTTCACATAAAGTCAAATGTTACCTATGGGGAAGCACTGAGAAATCCCCTAAAAAGGAAGAACGTGGGACGACATACCGCTCTTCCATAAAAGGAGAAAAGGATCTTTATGTAAGCCACGTTAAGGGTGAAGCTGGCTACAAGTGCTGACTAGGCATTATCCCCCCTGCTTACTTAAGTAGAGCCATTACAATCACTAAGTGAGAAATGACCAAATCCATGCTTGCGCTTAGAAACAACTTTAAAATTCATGTTGTTCTTACCTCCGGACCATATGTCTTGAACACTCCTTCATAAACTGCTCCGTTCTTCACTTTCAGTTCACACTTGGTCCCCTGCGAAGAAGTAAACTCAAACTCACAGAACGCAACACTGGCTGATGTGATCTGATATCAACCACATACTCATAAACCTGTTTATAACACACATCTGCTGGAGAATAAAAAACAATAGCAGATCAATCTCCACTTTGTTTTGCAACCAGCTGTCTCTTGTACTTCAACAGGCTTTGTTTATCACAGTGCAGATATTTTGGAAACAACAGCATGTGGCACATGACAGGCTGCATGACAAGCAGCTTTAATCAATTTATTTACAGTAAGTATGATTCGCATTACAGATTCAAACAGGCAATGCTTCGAGATATTGTCACCATTAGACACAAGAATATATCCAAAAGCAAATAGCCGTGTTAATGCAAATACATTTACAAATGTAGAAGACATACCACGACTGATGTCAGGACGTGGACCATCCTCATATTTGCATAAACGCCATTGAAAACTACCTGAGGAAAAATAACATATTTTAATGATGTAGTTCTCAACGTGTAAGCAGAGAATAACAAAGAAGAAAACTCATCAGCAGCAATGTGTCAATTTGTATGGACTGTGTGGTTAAATATCCAAATTTCCCAGAGTGTACGATTATTGAAAGGTTTTCTACAGTTCCACAAATTGCATTAAAAAATGTATTTATATAGTCGGTGTAAATCCTCAACTAAGTGAAATGGAAAAAGAAAATTGTGTTCAGCAAGGTTATATAAAAATTGTTTTCTTTAGATTGAGAAACATTTAACAATATTTCTCCCATATTTGCCTTCAAAACAACTGGTTATTGGCATAATTGTAAATCTATTGATTATTGATTGATTATAGTGTAAATATAAGGTGATGAGGTGCATAGTTTCCATAAATCATCACAAGGGTGTGTGTGTGTGTGTGACTGTTTGTTTGAATGGTATCCAAAATGGATAGCTCTACATACAGTATGTGACGAGCACTCAAGGAAAATGTCTCCAGCGAGTTGGACAGAATAAATACACAAACATAAATTTGTTTGCAGACCACATCTCAATCTGGTACGGACCTCATCTGGCCAGTTTGACACACGCGCTGAAGACCAAAATCGTTTTTTTTTCTTTGTAGAAAAAGCATTTCATGAAGCAAAGGCGCAAGGTCTGTTCTTATTTCCTAGGATGGAAGGTTACACTTGAATAACCACTTCATCGCAATTACTTGAGGTCACCACAATCATGATTTTACAAAATCGTTACTTCTTTCCAAAATGGTTAGTTCCAATGTCATAATAAGGTGGTTATGGTTTAACATAACAGTATAATAGGATTATACTACGATAGCAGCATGAAATTAGCAAAACAAATACTTTAAATGTTAATCACAGTTCATGAATGGCAATTCAATTTCAACAAATAATTAGGACATCCCTAATGGAAGGAGACATTTGTGATACCATTGTGTTTTGTGTTACATATGGACTACAATGCAAAGCAATAACCTGAAGAGTGATTAGGGGTACTTACTGCTGCAGAAGGACCTTTGCCACTGTGTCTTCCTCTGAAAGATTAAGAAATTGCTGTCAAAAATCAGCCTTCACATCAATATAAGGATCCTACCACCAGAATTTTGTGACAAGATGGCGTTGGGGACAATCAAATGTGTTACAATTTCTTGGATATTGTGAGTTGGGTGGGTCATAAAATAATCCTTGTCAAATGAGAATCTTTAAATCTAAAGTGCCACCACGGTATGCCATTGGGGAAATCTTAACAATGGGCCTTTTCTGGTCTATATACATCTTGCATCTTATGTGAATTCTTAAATGTCCTGATTCAACTAAAAAGATATCGAACAGTATGTTAAAGAGGCTCACTGCCAAACACTGTGTAGCCTACATCTATTCAAGCATGTCCTAAGATGCACCTTGTGTGACTGCTGGCCAAATATGCGCGTGCATGGACATGCGCACAAGCATTCTCACGCTTATTTCGATTGATGGAATGCATGCTTCCCCTCAATACATCTTTAGCATTAGGGCCATTTCTTCTTGTTTGTATATCTTGTTTGTATATCTGCATATTTTATTACATATTTATATTTTACTGCATATCCCATTCTTTGAATATTTATTTTAATGCATGTTAGCAGCTGCACCAAGAGAAATGGCTTGTGCATCTTGCACTTGGCCAATATAGACTCCGATTAACTTAAAACATGAGCATAAAAGCGTATCTATTCACTGAATGCAAATAGTCTCAGTAACACACATTGTATTTATACATGGGAAACCTGACTGTTAAACCACAATTTGTGACAGTGAGCGTGACCCTATTGGCCAAACCCTACGCAATAAATGGGTGTTTCTGTCGTAGTGATCTAAAAACAGGCCAAAGCCTGCAACGTGCAAACATCTGCTTCTCTGGGGTTTTGGTTTTGAGGCATCCCTTAAAATGCCAAACTATACAAATGACACATTTCAAGGACATTTTCTCCACAAGCAGCACCGCCAACGTCAAGGTTGAAGCCCGGCGGTCTCTCCCCTCTCTGCCCCTCCGCCCATCTCCATCATGCGCCCACATCGCTTATCACATTCTTCGAGCTATTGCAGCATTGTTGCGGTAAATGGCCGGACGGTGCCACCGAAAAACAGCAGCATTGTTGCCCCAAAATCCGTTGATATGAAACCCATCAAGCTAAAGCCAGTTAGCTCCCACCGGTCCCAGTGAGCCTCGTTTACCAGCACGGACTGTCAAACGGCTGGTTAGCTGCTATCCAGCTATGAACTTCAGGCGTTGATACGTTAAAATACATGACAAGTAACGGTGATGCCAGGAACCCGTTAGAAATGTGCTATCCCGTAAAAAAAAAAAAAAGATAAGTCGAAAAACATAGTGTTTTATTTCTCACGGATGAATCGCGGCGAGGGTTGGTCGGAGTTCCAATACGATCCGCGCAGAGGCCTAGTGAACCCGTCTCAAGGCCCGACCAAATACGCTCTCATTCATATGCAAGTCAAGGTTTGGACCACGTTGTAAAAAAAAAAAAAAAAAAACCCAAAAACAACTGTCACCTCCTTAAACCCGCCCAAAAAAACGTCAAAAACACAGTTTACTTCAAACACAACACTGTCTGCAGTGCGTGGGGTTTCGAGAGAGCGCTTTCGTTCCACCGACCTGCCCAGGTTGTGGCGGGCCCCGCCGCCGCCTCCTCCGGCGCCAGAAGCAGCGGCCCCGCCGGTGCTGCTGCCACCGCCGGGCTTGCGATTTCCACCGGCCTTCATTGACATGGTGATCCCATAAACCTCGACCTTTGCAGCGGTGTCTAGCGGGTTGAAAAAATTAAACCCCCCCCCCTCAAAAAAAAAACCCCTAAAAAAAAACCCACGACCAGCTCGGTGCTGCTGTGACGGTGTTGACTGATGAGCAGCTCGGTGGCTAATGTCAACCTGCTGAGACGCGATGCTAGCCCTCTAACGTGTGCTAGCTAAATTAGCAATATGTACAACGGCTGTTAAAACAGGAAAAAAATAATATTTAAAAAAGGACAATGAGCGGCAATTACTCTGCAAAAATAAACGTTTGCGTTGCACCTCTTGTCAATCTGTTTTATGAACCTAACGGTATTTTCTTCGATTATCTCAAAGCGGGCTTCGCGGCTGACTCGGCTTCTCTCCGATGCTAACAGCGAAAAGACCAAAACAGTCTGAAAGGGGGACAAAAACCCGCGGAGGGATATGCGAGAGGCGTAGCGGTGTGGCTCCCACCGAGCGTCGCTCCGCCGCGTCCCCGCCGCCGTCGCCGTCGACGCGCTGCCGTCACCCCCACCGCCCCCCCACCCCCGCCGCGGCTCGCGGGAGCGTCGCCGCCGGCGCACACGACCCGGTGGAAAACGGAGCGTTCGCGTTCGTCCGGGGACAAACGGGCTTGCGACCGGGGACTATTTGCAGGAAGTCCGACGCCGCCGAGGCTGTGGTGTGGCGCGACCCACGTGAGCCGGCGAATGCGAGGCGGCCACTCACGTTGCCGTAGTTTGTCGGTGCGGGTCGGATGGAGCTTTATTGTATAAAACCTGTTTATTACTTCATCGGTCATTCATGAGTGGGATCCGCGTGTGGAAGCGCTAAAGTGCAACAAGAGTGCAGGAGAAAATATATTTACTCATTTATTTATTTCACCTATAATAAGAGTTGCTCTCGGTTATAATATGACCGTGCGCACGGACGCGGCCGCGGTCCGTGTTTGCAGCGTGTTTTCCGGCTGTAAACACACGGTTCAACGGGTCTTCTTCCCGGGACGGCTCCCCGACCCGGTTGGAAAGTCGCTGCCGCCTTGAATTGTTTCCAACAGTAAAACAAAGTGTTGTTTATTTTGTGTTTTTTTTTGTTGTTTTTTTTAAACAGAGGGCTAGCAAAAAAAAAAAAAAAACACCACCGCCACACCGTCAATGACAGTTCATTGACCCGTCTATGTCCTCCACGGCTGCGTCCTCCGGCGACAGCACAACACGCCGTTTGCCGTACAAGCGGACACCCCTCCGAACGACATCCCGTGTATCCGCGTTCGAACGCCTAGGACCCGAGAGCGAGGGGGGGGGGGGGGTGGCGCGACATAATCCGTTTTACATCAACGCGTCGTGTCGAAACAAAACCGGCTATTTAAACGGGAATCGAGCGCCTGGTATTTTGTTCCGGTCTATACAGTAGCACAAGTTGCGCGTAAACGCAAAAAAAAAGGTTGAACCAAAAAGCGCTGGGGTAGTTTCGATCAGGCGTTCGCTCCGGTCGACCCTGGGTTTGTGTATTCTCTGACAAGGAGCCATGGCATT
Source organism: Zeus faber (assembly GCF_960531495.2). Lineage (NCBI taxonomy): Eukaryota > Metazoa > Chordata > Actinopteri > Zeiformes > Zeidae > Zeus > Zeus faber. Next base: position 11,148,215 of record NC_137203.1, read on the forward strand.
AGCACGGTAGCCTGGCAGCCTGGCAGCCTGGCGGTGGACGTCTATCCTCGGTTCGCCTCGCGTCGCCTTCTCTATCAACGCTTCTCGTACTGAGACAGAGTCCGCGAGTCGTGCGGCCGGGTATCACGCCGTGTGCGGGCCGCGGTTCGCGCGGTGCTTAGCTAAGTCGCTTTAGCACCCGAGCTAGCTGGGCCGTCGGCAAACCCCGCTTCGACGATAGGGGAAGATCGCCGGCGCTACTCTGCGTCTCCGGTCCGGGACCGCGATGCGCCGATGCGCGTTTAAATCGACCGCGCTCCACGGAAACCTCGAGCCGCGTTGACCCCGCGGGGGTTGCTAACCTCTCGCCGGGTGAGTTTCCCCTCGGACCGGGTGAGTTTGTTTTTGCCTCGCACCGTCGCCCTTCGCGACGCTACCAACGCGTCGAAATGAACGAACTTTATTTCCCAACACTTGTCAAACTTCCGGGGCCTGTCGAGCTGGCAGCCTGGGTCAGCAGCTCAACACCTACGAGTTTGAATTGTCTGTTGTCTGTCTATTTGTTATCTAATGTCTCTTAATTTATCATTTTTAGCTTTATTGCATCTTGCTATTGTCTTGTTAATTGATGGGTTTATCGTGTATTTTCATTTAAGTTCACCATCGGGGTTATTGCATATTGGAAATTTACCTACTGTTGTTTTTATGTGTGCTACTGTAACTAGTCAATTTCCCTCCAGGGATGAATGAAGTGCCTGTCTGTCTGTCTGTATCTATCGGTCTGTCTGTCTGTCTGTCGTGCTAGCTCCCACTGCCGTAGCGTTAGCAGAGCAGCACCGGCTAAAAATACCCCGTTCTTGTCCCCGCACGCAGCGCCCCACCGGGAGTGCTGTCTTGAGCCTCGTCGGCCTCCGTCCTTGCGTCTTCTCTGGAGCAACTTGCGTGGAGTTTGACGCTATACATGGTCGCAGCGGTGAAGTCAGGGCGACTGGAAAAGAGAGCCGGGACCCGAGGCTGCGAGCCGAGCTGGCGTGATCCGCATTGCCCGGGCTGGGTGGCTTTCCGTCGGCTTCCCCGAGGCGACGCATCGGACTGTGGCCGCTCGCCGCTCGGATACCACCAAGCAGTCCTGGCCGAGTCCCTCCCCCAGTAGACCCAAGCCTCGGGCCGGCTCCGATCCAACTTTACCGGGACAGAACTCGCGAAAGGTCAAAGATAAGCCTTCTGTTTGGACACACAACCATATGAGATCACAGGACAAGCTCCTCCGTGAAACGTGAAGCACAGCCATGTCGGAGGACAACAACGCAGACAAATTCATCAAGGTAAGAAAGGAAGACAAGGTTATATTTCTTGTTTTTTATGTCTATAGATTTATTGTTGCAACTTGAATGCACGTGTTGCATTTGATTATGCTTATTGATTTATTTATATTAACACAAGAACATCACCTGTGCTTATCTTTGAATTCAATTAATCCACTAGTTATAAAGCCAGTAGTTTGTTGCTGTAGCCCCTTAAAAACTGAACGTTGATTGTAGAAACACACATTTTCCAAGTATCTCACCTCCAGCGTAGAGGGAATACGTTCACCTGTCAGAATGAGTCCTTGGCTTGAACAACCTCTTGTGTAAACTGGATTCTTCTGAATTTGAGGTTGACGGAAGGAATCCTTGACTGCTATTTGATATGATGAAGCAATAAAGCTGCTGTGTTGACATGCCAGGTCCACCTCCATGATGGAACATACTGTTACTTACTATCACTCGGTGACATTAATGATTAAAACATAGGTGTTGGACTCTAGCTTTGGGGTGTAAGCATCAGAATTTTCATTTTTATTTTAATGTTAAACTTAATGACTGTATCACTGTGTCGGTTTTTTTCGACACGGTCCAGGTTTTGATTCCGCATTGTGGCGATAGCTGTTCAAGTGCAACCCCGTACAAGATTGTTACCAACCGTTTGAGTGAAAATCTCCATTTCATTAAATCTGTCCAATCTGTCCGATTGTAGGAATAAGGGGTGGATTCTACTGAAATTGCTCTAGGATTTGACATTCAGATTTACTTTTAAGTAAGGTTCTGCATTGGATAACCAACTGCTCCCTGACATATTTCTGGCCTCATTTCTAAGTGTGTCACTGCCAAGAGGCCTGGTCATTAATGTCAGCAGTGCTAAAATGTGATCCTAAATGGCCTTGGCTTGATGTTTGCATTCACAGCCTAGACAGAATGCACTAAAAGCCTGGAACAGCACAGCAGTGGAAATGGGGACGCTGAATTGTCTTCAGTTAACTGTACGGCATGCAAACCCAAACCACCGCTGTCGTATGCCCTGTGTTGTGGTATATGAATGCATTCGGTCAATGTGTGTATTTATACAGAGACTTGGCTGAAGCAGTGGCAGAGATGACAAACTAGGTTAGGTGGCAATTCTGGAAAAGCTTTGACTTGACAGACGGCCGGTATCCATGGAAATTACATTGGCTTATCTTGGACCTCATACTATTCTCTATGACGGAAGTGTAACTTGTGATATTTCCAATAATTCCTATCCCACACAATTGGGTAGAGAATTGATACTGCACCCCCCCCCCTCTTGAAAACCACATTGACAAAAGCATGCATGTACTTGAGCTCACCTCAGAATTCTGAGGTTTCTTTTGAAACACTTTGCTCCTTCCTGTACCCACTCTCTACAGAGACAGTGATATGTGATGGACAAAGGAGGTAGAGTGATGGGGAGGTGCTGTGATATAGTAGTTCAGACAAGCGCAGCTGATCGACATATTAATAAACTGAACCCTTTCTCTTCTATCTAGGAGACGTCAATCCTGGAGGAGTACAACATCAACTGGACCCAGAAGCTGGGCGCTGGCATCAGCGGGCCTGTAAGGTGAGCCCCACAACACTTGCAACACATACCAACGGCTGGATGTGAGGGGCGAGATGTTTACATGTGTTTGCACGTGTGCATTCATCAGAATAAGGGGGAATTTTGAATGAGGTGTTCGCATGTCTTTGCATTATGTTGATTGAACTAGAGGAGTTTACGTTAGAAATGCACCGATTGCAATTTTCTTGGCCGTTTCCCTTTTGTCTGACTGAAAGTCTGACTTTCCGATTCAAGCCCGATCCCTGATTTTTCATTATGTATGTTCATAATAAAACATTGACGATCAAATAACTTTTACATTGTTGTCCGAACATTTTGAGTATTTTGTCCGTGATCGGAGAAATCAAATTTTCTCATCATTTGGTTTCATTTGGTATATCTGCTGTACGTCAATGACAAATACATCTTGTGATCTTATCACGTGCACGTGATAGGACAGCTGCACATACGGACTACCGCTGCAATTCAGTTACCACAATAGTGGGATTGCTGTTTTTGCCACTGTGTTTATTACTTTTCATTAGTCACTATGGGACAACAAAAGAACATGAAACTGTCCCTGAGTTCCTGTAAAATAGAATATGGGACTGTCACCAAGTTTCAGTACAATGAAACCTTTAACTCTCACTGAGTTTTAGTAGGACCCAACATATCACTTCAAATTAAAGTCTCTTTAACTTTTAAATGCAAATAACTTTCTACTATATTCATATGGTACTTGCCATTCCAAAGTAAATTGCAATCATTGCAGAAAAAAAAGTAATAATAATTAATGACTGACTCTTCTCACTCCTGTTCTGGAAGTCCTCCTTCCCTTACCGTGCATTAAACCAACTGAATCAAATCGAATGACTGTTTTTATCCGAGTCTAATAAAAGAGTCAAACCTAACATCATGATCGGAGCTCATGCACTAGGAACAACCAGAGCAGACACTCGGCTGTAGTGACAGTAGAGCGAGTCTGTACAATTTTAGAATATTGTCAGGCGGTAGATAAATCAAATCTTTTTCATGCCCGATTCCGGTCACTGGCTGATCGATCGGTGCATCTCTAGTTTACATGGCTAATTTATTAGTTGAAATATGGGAATATGGTCAAATTATCTATCACTCAGAAAACCCTCCGGGATCCTTCGAATCAGATATTATGAACACTGTGTTTACGTAAGGATTGCAATATTGAGAATATTGTGTTATTCGGAATACAATTGCAACACTACCGGTCATGTAAACACACTGAATACACTGAACTCAAAATACAATAAACAACGTGGGGTTCATATTGTGTTTCACAATTCGATACAGATACAGTGGTACCTCGACTTACGACTGCATCTACTTACAACTAATCCAAGATACGAGTAGCGATAGTCGCTAAAATTTGTATCGACTTGCGACCGACTGCTCCCAAGATATGACCGTGGATATTTGTAGTGGGCGTGTCGGCGGTCAGTCAGCAGTCAGTCAGCAGTCAGTCAGCAGTCAGTCAGCGGGTGACCTACATCGTGTGTGCACGTAGTTCATGGCTTATCGATATTTTTTTCACATTTATTGTGTTTGTGCTGTGTATTTTGTTTATTTTCACCCTTCATAATTTCATGATTTATATGGGAAAAATTGCTTCGACATACGACTGTTTTAACATACGACCGTTCTTATAGAACGGATTACAGTCGTAAGTCGAGGTACCGCTGTATCTGATATGTGAAGACGACAGCGATAGAGCATAAGCTATATAGATGCACTAATGCCTACCTGTTATGTTTGGATTTAATGCTTGGTACATCTGTTCATAATTTATTATTACAAAGTATTGTGGTTGGATTTTTGTCCCAAAGTGGATGTAGGCATACAGACAAATGGGGTTATGTGTTGGGAGAAATAGATGTGAAGAGCTTGTATTGTTTCCAGTCTGCCAAATCCACAGTCCGGCACCCCATCGACAGAATGCACTCTCCACATAAAATTTCACTTTGTACTTTTGGTACTTTTTTTTTTGGCTCTTGACAAGATTGCACTGATGATTCTAAGTGTGTCTCGCTGCTGCATTATCTAATATTTCATGTTCCCTATGTCAACTGGATGTAACCTGTTTCTACTTGGATGATGTTGTGTCCACAGTCCTCAGGGGCGGTGTCCTCAGTTGGCATGGGCTGCTCTGGGAGGTCCGTCCTCGCTTGTCTGAGCGCTGAGGCTCAGGGGGGCAGCCGCCGGACGAGGGCTTAGAAAGCCTTTAGAAACTCACCGAAATGATAAATTACGACGCAAATAAATTTGACTGGAGTTGCCTTGCCGTGGAGGCGGAGAGACGGATGCGGTGCCTGTGTGTCTACATACCTCTAACTTGAGTGTCATTTTCTCTTCGGCTGCTTTACCCATTAACCGTGGGAGACCACTAGACGTAGAGCACCTGGAGGAGCTAGATGTGAAAACATCACAAGCTCTAGGAAGAAAATGAAGCCGCGTTACTGTGTTTGGGACGTTGTAGTTAATGCACACACTTCTTTTCACAGTTTGAGTTTGTTCAGAAGATAGGAGTTTTACTTTCAAGTTCAGCACACATTAAAATGAATATAAAGGCTCCAGGCGAGATGAAAACTTTAAGAGCGAGGTAACATAAAGGCTCAACTCATACATGTATGTGACAAATAATCTCTTGAACTTGAGCTTGAACTTGGGGTTTCTTGGGGCACAGAGGACGGTGCGGTCGATCCTGGCACCCAACCAGATCCAGGGCAGCTGATTGTCAGGTTAACTGATCAAAACAATTGAGTAGAAATGTGAGCCCCGTCATGGTTTCCATGTGAAAGCTGACTTAAAGAAAGTTGTCAAAACTGAGCCTGGCATTATGGTCGTTTTCAGTGATATTTTTAAATAGTGGTGTATTTTTTAATTTAATTAAATTTTTTATGTTTTGGGCACACAGCCGAAAAAATATGGCTGTTTTTTGACAGCACTCCAAATTGTTGATATGTTAATAAAATCACCCAGATCGCTGATTCATTGCGGCACATTGAAACCAAACTCACATGGTGACCTTGATAAACCTGATCAATCAGGTTTATCAGGTTTATCAAGGTCACCATGTGAGTTTCACTCCTTGTTTTTGGCCCGAGAGACTTGGGATTCAGCTCCAGAGTCCCTACGTGTTGTCTATGTGAAAACGATTTTTAACACAGTCTTCCTCCCTCCCGTCCTTGCGTGCGGTGATTCGTGGTGTGCTTTAGCTGACTGAAATAGTTCTGACACTCTGTGAATCACTGTTACTCATCCCTTTTCAAAATCACGATACATTCATGGCCCCAACACACACACACACACACACACACACACACACACACACACACACACACATACACACACACACACCCCCTCCTGGTTGTGATTCATTGGGTAGGCATTACTCTGTAGTAAGCGAACTTTGGTCGAAGCAGAATGTTCCTCGTGCTAACGCTTTAATAGTGTAATCTGAGTTTCAGGGTCAGAGGTCGTTGTCCACAGTGACTGGTTGGGTCCTCTCAGTGAGGACAATACTTGTACTTTCTCGCCTCCGCCTGTTACGTTTAAAGAATATCTATTCCAGAAGGCACTCGTTGAATTCATTTAAATTAAATGTTATTCATTGTTGTTTAATTGTTAAGACTCAACGAGAAAGTCGGAGAGAAAATCATGCCACCTAATTGCAAAACACCGGCAGCTCCCAATTACGGACAAAGAATATCTGAGGCAAACATCCACGATAAAGAATAAACTCACACAACAACTTAATAGATGTAAATGTGAGAGTGTGAGAGTGTAAGTGGTCAAGTAGATTTTTAAAATATCTATATTTCTTACAGAGACACAATAATTAGTGACAGGCGGACGTTTGGCACTCCACTTGGGGAAGAGTTATAGTGTATTATAGATGAATAAATAAATCCTTGGAGATGCGTCTCAATAAATCATCCAGGATGATGAAAAGTATTCTTGCTGACGGAGATGCTTCTGCTTTTGTTTTTTGTGGGGTTTTTTTGCCTCCTCGCGTCCCCAGAGTTTGCGTGAAGAAGTCTTCTCAGGAACGACTTGCCCTCAAGATTCTCATCGATCGCCCCAAGGCCAGAAACGAGGTAAGTAACAAACACTTTTTTTTTTTTTTCTTTTTTTGGAATGATTAATGCTTGTGGTATTTGCTGTCGTCTTCTGTCTGTCCGTCTGTGCCTACGTACTTCTGTTTTTCCACCTGTTGATTCACCGCCCTTGTTGTTGTTCTTCTGTATTGTGTTTTTTCACCTTCCACGCTGTTCTGGTTCTGACGCTCTTATCTCTTCTGACTCCTCGTCGGACTGCGTGCACTGCGTTCTGTAACAATGTCTTCCTTTGGGTAGCGGTGTGTCTACCAGCCTCTCCATGTCATTAGCAGCCTCTCCCCCTCCCCCCCCCCCCCCCCCCCCCGCTTGGATCAAGCAGCTCTCAGAGCGGTTGAGCAGTGAGTCATGCAGTAGAAACAAGAGACACAGAGCTACTTCAGCCAAGCGCACGCTACCAACTCAGCAAACAATACCCCGGAGTCAAATTGCATCATTTTTAGAAATACATTTTCATGTTTGTGTGTCTCTTCTTTGGCAACCCTAGGACTAGCAAGTAGGTAAGACACATGGTAAGACTATCTTGGGTCTGGCTTGTAAATTGCTTCCCCAGTGACTTGATAGAAGTTGCAAGTGTGAATAAGATGAAACCCAACCCGCTTCCATAAACCAAATGGAGAGTCAGATGCAGTATTTTTCAACCCAGTCATAATAATAATAATAATAATAATAATAATAATAATAATAATTATTATTATTATTATTATTATTATTATTAGGGGGGGTTCCGTGGAAAGCAGCATCAGTTCAAAAAAATTTCCGAGTTACGTTTCGTCTTGACCTGGCACAAATCCTGCGCGAAGCAACCGACACACACTAATGGGGGCTACACCGCGCACATCGCCTTATGCGAAAGCCCACCCAGAGCCCCCCCCCCGCCCTATGAGAATATTTAAACAACAAACCCTTACAGTTAAGAGCTTCATCAAAACTAGTCTTTAGAATGATAAACAATAAGTTACTTATTATGTTACTTTTAAGTTACTCACCAAAATAAGCGTAGTAAAACGGATGTTACTTTTGCCAGAGGGGGAACGACGGCAGTGAAAGGCAAATTACTAGCTGTGTCTTGTCTCCTACGTGCACTGAAACGAAATCGGCTCGGGCGTGAACCTTATGCGTCCGCACGTCCACCATATTGTAGCGGTGGAGATCCGCTGGTGGGCGGGTGCACTGTGCGCTGAGGGATGCGGCGTGGCGAGCCCCTCCGTGGAGCCGAAAGTCTGTTCGGAGCCAGGCGAGCTGCCGCTTACTTGGGGCCCGCACCACCCAGCGCACACTGCATTTGTTTACCGGTGGATCTTGACAGGCCCGATATGGCGACAGTGTCGGACAATATTACCCACAAAATTACAGGGAGAATCGCGAACCTGCTTGTGATTTCCAGGTCCCTAATCCAACGCTCATTTCGCTCGATTTTTGATTTTGAATGGGAATCATGACGTCCCTGAATAACAATAATAATAAAAACATAAGTTAGTAGCACAACCTCACAGAACACTTGACTATTGAGAAACCTACTGCTTTGCTTCAGCTTCTCACAGTTTTTAAATGTAGTCCAACAGGGCAAAATAATTATATTCAGTCAAATAGTGGACAAAATCAGACACGTAGAGCGATATTGTGAGCTTCCAGTTTTTAAAAGAAGATTTAATGTTCAATGCTTCAAAATTTGCCCTACACAGTGAGAAGCTGCGGCAGAGTGGTAAGTTTCTCAATAGTTTGCCGAAAGCATTCAGCGAGGATGTGCAATGAACAGTTATAAATGTTGAAAAAATATTTTCCAGTCGATAATGGAATAAATCACCTGGCCAACAACATCATTGCGTTAGATCATTAACAACAATTTGCCAGCTTTTTTTTTTTTTTACTTTCACAAGAAAGAATTGCACTAAGTGCTCTTGGATAGGAAAAACAGGAATGTGGTATTGGCTGTATTTTGTTAAGAAGCGCTTGCATGTGCTTATCTCTCCCACACAGGTCCGTCTCCATATGATGTGCGCTGGCCACCCCAACATCGTCCAAATCCTGGAGGTCTACGCCAATAGTGTCCAATTCCCCCATGAGTCCAGTCCAAGGTGTGTGTGTGTGTGTGTGTGTGTGTGTGTGTGTGTGTGTGTGTGTGTGTGTGTGTGTGTGTGTGTGTGTGTGTGTGTGTGTGTGTGTGTGTGTGTGTGTGTGCGCGCGCGCGCTTTCCTCTGTTTTAATCCTTCCATTCCCTTCATCTTCCTTCCTCCCATTCTTCCAGAGCAAGGCTTCTCATCGTCATGGAGATGATGGAGGGAGGTGAGTTGTTCCACAGAATCAGTCAGCACCGACACTTCACTGAAAAGATGGCCAGCCAGGTCACCAAGCAGGTACACGAACGACATATCTTCACCCACAAAACACATTCACCAAATGTCTTTTTTTAAATTATTATTATTATTATTATTATTATTGAATCTTAGTTTGACGAAATGTGCATGCTCAGGCCAACAGTATTTGTCATCTGTCTATGTGTATTTTTATTTTTTGTCTGTAACATTGTATTGTCGACCTCCTCCTCCGCGTCATTAACAACCTGGATGGAGCCGCTACCGCTCTGCTTCCTCCCACTCTTTCCTTTTTTCCCCCCCTTTCTTTCAGCATGTACCGTGGATGTCTCAGAATAATAATGTGTTTTTTTTCCGACTTGTCTCACCCCTTAGATCAGTCAAGCTTTGGAACATTGTCACACTCTGAATATTGCACATCGGGACCTGAAGCCAGAGAACCTGCTCTTCAAGGACAACTCTCTGGTGAGGGTGTGAATCAGAGGTTTTGGGGGTTTTTTTTAGATTGAGTTTTTTTATTTTATTTTTTGGGGGAACGACGTTATGTTTATTGGATTTTTCTTTTTTTTTTATTCAAAAAATTGTTCCTAGACAATACTTTTTATTAGAGATACACCGGTCGACCAGCCATCAATCCAAACCGGCAGTTTCTTTTACACATTTCTCATTTACACTGTTTTTTTTGTTCATTTCAACCATTTCTTTGGGTTATTTCTCGGTTTATTCTCATCAAGTCAAGTCTATTTATAAAGCCCTTAATCACGATACAGTCTCAAAGAACTTCACAAACCCACATTTCACAAACCCACGCTCAGGAGCACCAAACATGAACACGTAGTTAAAAAAGTTGAAAAAAAGAAAGGAAAAAAAAAAAATTGGCTCTCGGAATCAGTCAGTTAGCTTGTAAAAAAACAGGCAGTCAGAATCGGTCATGAAATATCATGATCGGTGCATCCCTATTTTTTTTTTATGTAATTTTATTTAATTTCGGAAATATTGCGTTAAAAGGTAATTTACTGCTTTAATATAAGAACATAACATGCTCTTACTATACAAGCCTTGACCTTTGGCACTGAATGCCACCAAATTTGTAATGATACTTCATATTGGGCATGCAATTCAGTCAATACCTATAATTTAATAACACAAAAAATGCAAACAAACCCTTTTTTATATAATGTAACACCGCAACATTATAGCATGAGTTAACGCTGCGCGCAATATAAACTTCACTAAGTGATGAAACCATCCCTCGCCCCGAGGACCGTTGGAAATCCTTTAATTTTGGGACGGCATGAGTGAGAAATGTTTCCCGCCTTTAGCCAGATTTCAGCCGAGATAAAGGAGCCGCTATGAAATGGCAGCGTTTGGCTTCTGTCCCAGAACCGCCCAAGTAAAGATGGATGTATAAAAATCCAGAAACCCGAGTGGTCCGCTTCAAAAACAAATAAACAAATAAATAAATAAATGTTTTTTTTTACTGAAACTCCAGAAACTCCTTTGGCTTCACTTTTGAGCTGCTGCTGCTGCTGCTGCTGCTGAGCCGAGCCGCCGTGTAAACATTTGGCCACCCTTTGCCAAGAGCGTTCCCTCGCTCCGTAGCTGTCATTCAGCGATTCTCTTTCCGCCAACAGGACGCTCCCGTGAAGCTGTGCGATTTTGGCTTCGCCAAGATTGACCAAGGAGACTTGATGACCCCTCAGTTCACTCCGTACTATGTAGCACCTCAGGTACGAGGCGAACGCGCGGGTGGAAACTTCTCTCGACAAGCTCACGAAACGCATGAGTGCCACGCTGATCGAACCGCGGTGTGATTCCCGTGGCTTCCCGGTGCGTTCTCCTCGTCCCTGACGTTGTCTGAAACGCTTCTCTCCAGGTACTTGAGGCTCAAAGAAGACACCAGAAGGAAAAGTCTGGAATTATACCTACCTCACCCACTCCCTATACCTATAATAAGGTTTGATTTATCCCTTTTTATCTCCTTTTCATCTGCCGCCATTTTCATTTTCTTTAAGCTCCCTGCTATCTTGTCACATTTGAATTTGTGTGTATCTGTGTCACATAGTGTCCGGTGTGTGTCCCCTTCCCTCTCTCTCTGCAGAGCTGTGACTTGTGGTCTTTGGGGGTGATCATCTACGTGATGCTCTGCGGCTACCCGCCCTTCTATTCCAAGCACCACAGCCGCACAATTCCCAAAGACATGAGGAAGAAGATCATGACTGGCAGCTTCGACTTCCCGGAGGACGAGTGGAGCCAGATCTCCGAGATGGCTAAGGACATAGTACGCAAGTGCGTCTGCCTCTCCCGCTCTACTCGTTATACCTGCCGACTGCTCAAACTCACTTGTTTCTAAATGAAACGATGGATGAACGTGTTTAGTGCCAGATCTTTGACAATAACAAAATAACGAGGGCAATAACAATATTGTGTTGTTATTACTGTTATAAACCGATCAGGAACAACTTTAAAACCACCTGCCTAGGCGTGGACGACTCCACAAGACCTCTGAAGGTGTCCTGTGGTGTCTGGCACCAAGACGTTAGCAGCAGATCCTTTAAGTCCTGGAAGTTGTGAGGTGGGGCCTCCATGGATCTGATTTGTTGTTCCAGCACATTCCACGGATGCTTGATCAGTTTGAGACCTGGGGAATTTGGAGGACAAGTCAATACCTTGGACTCTTTGTCATGTTCCTCAAACCATTGCTGAACATTTTCGCAGTGTGGCAGGTGCATTATCCTGCTGAAAAAGGCCACTGCCATCTGGGAATACTGCTGTCATGAAGGGGTGTACTTGGTCTGCAACAATGTGTAGGTAGTTGGTACGTGTCAAAGTAACATCCACATGAACGCCAGGACCCAAGGATTCCCAGCAGAACATTGACCAGAGCATTACGCTGCCTCTGCCGGCTTGTCTTCTTCCCATAGTGCATCCTGGTGCCATCTCTTCCCCAGGTAACCCGTGCACATGCAGCCTGCCATCCACATGATTTAAAAGAAAATGTGATTCATCAGACCAGCCCACCTTCTACACAGCAAGCTGTGATGCACTGTGTGTCCTGACACCTTTCTATCACAGCCATCATGCACTTTTTCACAAATTTGTGCTACAGTAGCTCTTCTGTGGGATCAGACCAGACAAGTTAGACTTCACTCCCCACATCCATCAATGAGCCCATGGGCGCCCATGACCCTGTCACCGGTTCACCGGTTGTCCTTTCTTGGACCACTTTTGGTAGGTACTAACCACTGCATACTGGAACACCCCACAAGAACTGTAGTTTTGGAAATGTTCTGACCCAGTCGTCTATCACAATTTGGTCCTTGTCAACACATGAACTTCAAGAACTGACTGTTCACTTGCTGCCTGATATATCCCACTCCTTGACGGGTGCCATTGGCGCGAGATGATCAATGTTATTCACTTCACCTGTCTGTAACTCCTGAATTTCCCCCCGGAGGATCAAATGTGTTATTTTATCAAGGGTGCATCCCTGATGTTTCTCTATGATAAACGTACAGCATCATAGTAAATGATTAACTCTGTTTACTCATTTGCTCTCAGGCAGAACATCATGAAAAAACACTTTGGTTTTCTTGGATTGATTCGTTTCAGTGGTTGTTGATCTGCTTTGCCGACTCACTGACATCTAGAGTTGTTGGGGCTTTGATTGTTGTGATTCACCATCTGATATGGCCACCGTTTGTATTTTCCTAGTGAAGTTATTTATTTTAAGTGTTGTCTTGGGGCGTTTATCATGATCAAATCTCAAGACTAAGATCTTAGTCGTGAGTCGATCATTTAATCCAACGACTCTTCCTCCCTCGGCTTCTCGGTTTTTCCCGCCCGCTTCTGTTAAATTGTTCTCTGGTTCCCTCATACCTCTCTGTACCCCTGTATCCACCCGACCCCGTTCTTGTTCTGCAGGCTGCTGAAGGTGAAGCCGGAGGAGAGGCTGACTATCGAAGGAGTCCTGGCTCACCCCTGGCTCAACTGCACCGAAGCCCTGGACAACGTGCTGCCCTCCGCCCAGATGATGATGGACAAGGTGGGTGCGGAGGAGTGGGGGAGGCTGAACCACAAAGCGCCCAGAGCGTGCTGAGAAAGTTGTTCGGTTGAGCGTCAGCGCGACCTTGTGTTTGGTTGAACATTTCTCCGCTCCCCCCTCTTCTCCTCCATCTGGTGCAGGCTGTCGTAGCAGGGATCCAGCAGGCCCACGCGGAGCAGTTGGCCAACATGAGGATCCAGGATCTGAACGTCAGCCTGAAGCCTCTCAATTCTGTCAACAACCCAATCCTCAGGAAGCGGAAGCTACTCGGGTCCGGTGACTCCTCTGGCTTGTTGGGCGATTGGCTAATATCCACTTGTGTTTTAATTTGTTATATTCAATAGTCCCGACTCTGTTGTTTATGGGTAATCTATTATGTGATCGTCCTCGATGAATTCTGCTTCCAGTGGCTTTTGCGACGAAGTTCCTTGTCATTTGTTTGTGGACAATGGCACTGAGTTGGTGTGTGTGTGTGTGTGTGTGTGTGTGTGTGTTCCAGCCCCAAGCCCAGCGACGGTTTCTTTATCCACGACCCGGAAAATGGAGGGGAAGACTCCAACGTAGCACTGGAGAAACTAAGAGACGTAATCGCTCAGTGTATTCTACCACAGGCTGGTAAGCACACACACACACACACACACACACACACACACACACACACACACGTATGTGTGACCTGTACACGGACACACATTGCATTGATGGCCAACATTCAACAATGTTCACGAATGCGTAAATATAACAATAATGAATGTCACATTTAAACAGATATGCTCGGTCAGTTTTATCTGATGCGTCACGTCTGTGTGAAGGCCAAACACAACTAATGCAACAAAATAAAGCGCACTGAACACTCTGTGAATACATGTCCCAATTCACTCAAAAAGGAGCTGTAATCACGGTTGGAGCCGTCACCATTGACGTAATGACCTGATTGTCATAATTTTATAAAAACCCTTACGTTCTCCACTCGTGTGTTTCCTCCCAAATTTGGCGTTTGCGACAATTTAGGCATCGCTCTTGGCTTTTCTCCCAGAAGCGGATGTGAGGTTGTTTTTTTTACACTATTAATGCGGAATAAAATGTCGGGATCGAGACGGCCCTAGTAACAGCCCGATGAGCCAAGCCAGGCAGGAAATGCAGATGGTTTTAGTTTGTCAATAATCAGCCCAAACACAACCGCGAGACATTTGTTTGCAGTGGGATAGTTCACTCCAACTGTAAGTGTTTGATGATAAATAAGGCTAAATCAGGCGTGTGTGTGTGTGTGTGTGTGTGTGTGTGTGTGTGTGTGTGTGTGTGTGTGTGTGTGTGTGTGTGTGTGTGTGTGTGTGTGTGTGTGTGTGTGTGTGTGTGTGTGTGTGTGTGTGTGTGTGTGTGCATGCATGTGCGTGCGCGCGTCCAGGTGAGAACGAGGACGAGAAGCTGAACGAGGTGATGCACGAAGCCTGGAGGTTCAACAGAGACTGTAAACTACTGAGGGACGGTCTGCAGGGGCTCAGCTGGGACGGTCAGTACCAGGCTCATTGCCACCTTCACCGTCCTCGGCCCCGGAGAAGCCGTCGTTTTTTCTTCCCCCAGCGGTTGTTGCCGCGATGTTGAAATAGCGTTGCGATTTCTCAAAAACCTCCCGTCATCGCTAAAGAACTAAACGGCGTTCTGTCGAGGCTCCCCGGGGAAAGCGGAGAGAGTGGGCGGGGGGGGGGGGGGGGGAGTGTTCGATGAACAGAGAAAGAAATTATGACGTATGTCATCGTATGTCAAAGTGATAATCTTAAAGTAGATAATGCGGGCAGGATATTTGCGTAGAACAATTAACTATTCCATTAAGTGTGTTCACTGCACACGATTTGTCAGTGTTTTAGCAACTGTGCAATGTTACGAATTGCCAGAAAGAAAATGCACGAAAGCAGGAGCGTAAACTGTAATGTGCAAACTGAGAAATATTATTGATGGACTTGTTTCTTCTCGGCAGTCCAATTTACGTCCTGTTTTCGTGGCTTCCATCCAGGTTCGTAGCTCGGCGTGGCGGACGATTCGCCGTATCCAAAATTTTACTTGCGCGGCCCGAGAAGACCTTGGTGCGCGGTCGCAACAAAGAGCACAAAGTGAAATTCCCTGTTTGTGGAATGTCCACGATGACGCAGTGTTTCAAAATGATTTGTATTTTGTTTCAGGACGGGCGTTTTCTGACAAAGTTGACCGCTTGAAGCTGGCGGAGATAGTAAAACAGGCCATCGAAGAGAAGACAAATTTGCAAGAATCCCACTAGGAAAGGCCGTCTTTCTATCTCCTTTTATATTGTTTATTATGAGCCTTTTTAAACCAACAAATGTAAATTCTTCTCTTTTTTTTTTTTTGTTTCTTTTTTTTTTTTCTTTTTTTTTTTAATGTATATTTTGTTGTGGTTTTTCTCCATGAGTTCATGCAAGACCTGTTGTACAGCTGTAGATATATCCAAGTGGAGACATTGGTACTATAAATCTTTTTAATGCCGGGCTGGGGTGGGGGGGGGGGGTCCTCTATTTTCGTTTTTTGCAAAAACAAAAGTTTAAAAAAACAGGAGAAATCACATGAAGAAGTTATTTTCTGGGAAGGAATTTTTACTAGCTGCTTGTGCAAGATATCTCCCAAATTTTATTTCATCTTATTATATTTTATTTCTCTTTTAACTATCCTAAAAATTATATTTATTTTTAACAAAATAATTCCATTATTGTATACTTTTCTTTTAGCCTGGCTAAAAAGGCTCTTAAGTAAAAGACTGTATGTTACGGCGTTGTTCTTTTACACTTAATTTAAATCCTGGACTGCATTCGACTTCTCTGAATCACTTCTTTCCGTTTTTTTGTTTTTTTTTTTGTTTGTTTTTTTAAACTGTATTTTTAACGGTCAAGGAAAAGTTTCAAGGGAAGTAAAAAGAAAAAGGTTCCCAGCAGAGCCACAGCTTCATCCGTGATTCTTTTAAAAATCCGATGACACTGAAAACGCACTAACAACGGCCTGTCTCCATCCGCGTTCACTTGGATTCAAAGTGCGGGAAGGAGCAACAATAATAACATCAATACGTCATTTTATTAGGAATACCGGTACCCCAACTTATTGATGCAATTATCTAATCAGCCAATCGCGTGGCTGCAGTGCATAAAATCACGCAGCTACGGGTCAGCGGCGTCAGGTAATTTCCACATCAACCAGCAGAACGGGAAACAAAAATTTGATCTCAATGTTTTCGACCGTGGCATGATTGTTGGTGCCAGACAGGCTAGGGAGAGAGAGAGAGGGAGAGAGGGAGAGGGAGAGAGGGAGGGAGAGAGAGAGGGAGAGGGAGAGAGAGAGAGAGAGAGGGAGAGGGAGAGAGAGAGGGAGAGAGAGAGAGAGAGGGAGAGAGAGAGAGAGAGAGAGAGGGGGAGAGGGAGAGAGAGAGAGAGAGAGAGAGAGAGAGAGAGAGAGAGAGAGAGAGAGAGAGAGAGAGAGAGAGAGAGAGAGAGAGAGAGAGAGAGAGAGAGAGAGAGAGAGAGAGAATCTCAGAATGCTCAACACGCCAGACCTTTGAGGCGGATGGGTTGCAGCAGCAGAAGACCACGTCTGGTTCCGCTTCTGTCCGCCAAGAAGAGAAAGCTGAGGCTGCGGTGGGCACGGGATCACCAAAACTGGACAGTTGAAGACTGGAAAAAAAACGTAGCCTGACCTGATGAATCTCGATGTCTGCCGAGGCACACGGATGGTAGGGTCAGAATTAGGGACCAACACCAGGAATCCCTGGACCCAACATGCCTTGTGTCAACAGTCCAGGCTCATGGCTTGAATGCCACAGCCTCTGGTGTTGTTGCTGACCATGTGCATCCCTTCATGGCCACAATTGACCATCTTTTCACGGCTACTTCCAGCTTGATAATGCACCATGTCACAATGCAAAAGTCAAACTGGTTTCATGAACATAACTGAGTTCAATGTTCTTCATTTTCCTTCCCAGTCACCGGATCTGAATCCAACAGAACACCTTTGGGATGTGATGGAACGGGAGATTCGCAGCGTGAATGTGCAGCTGACAAATCTGCAGGAATTTTGTGACGCAATCATGTCAACATGGAACCAGAATCTCAACGCAATGTTTCCAACATGTTGTGGAATCCATGCCAAGAAGAACTGAGGCTGTTTTGAGAGCAGGGGGAGGCCCCGCCCAGTATTAGTGCAGTGTTCCGAATAAAGTTCTCAGTGAGTGTTTATCAAGGTATTTAAAAGTTTAATGAAATCTCTCTCTCTCTCTCTCTCTCTCTCGACACGATTCTAGAAGGACTTGAGTTTAGTTTACTTTGATTTAATGGCGGCTGCTGCTGTATTTACTGGAAGTCGGAACCTGGTGGAATCGTTTAAATAACTGAATTCAGTGTACTTTGAGCGCTGGCTGGGGTGATTCCTCAGCAGGGCGAAAGGTCAAGTTCATCCGCGTTCAGTAGGCATCCGCATATTATTTGTAATTGCAAACACGGACTCGCGCACCGGAGAGGCTACGCCCTCCTTGCAATACAACTAATTTGATGATGTGGGGAGGAAACATCTTTTTTCCATAAACAATCGTGATTTGGTATTGCTTAAAGGCATTCTGCTGCGTCCTTCCATGCACTGTCCGTAGTGCCAGCGTGTACATGTCGTTTCGGTGTTTTTTCTGTCGTCAGTATTATCCAATCTCCTCTGAATCACCCGACCGCTTCATTTCAACGGATCCCGACTGAGGAAATGCGTCGCCCAGTGCCGCCGTTCCTCCTTTCCCGTTGTCGTCGTCCCTAAAAAGAAGGGATCGTTCTCGGAGGTTCACACGAGAACGCTAACGCGCGCTCTCCCCTTCTCACGACTTGATGTTTTTTCTTATTTATGTACGTCGATCTTTTATTTTAGAGATCCTCCTCCTCCTCCGTGGAAGAAGAAGGAGCCTTTATTCTGAAATTCCTCTTTTGTTTTTTTTTGTTTTTTTATTTAAGTCTTATCCTGATGGGCGAGGAGAAGCGGCCGTGTCATTTTGTTTCCTCCGCATGTTTTCGGTGCGGAAACCGAAGCGCTGACCCGTGTGTTCTTTGGCCTTCGTGAAATATTTCCTTTCAGATTTGAGGGGAGGGAGGAAGGGAGGGGGTGGTGTGTTTTTTTTCTTTTCCTCTCTTTTTTTTTTTTTTAATGCAAAATCAGGAACAAAGTGCAAGCCTTCCTTTTGTTTGTATGCTGCATATACAGGGTGTAGCCCCAAAAAAAAAAAAAAATCAATACAGTTAATAACGCTTCCTTTCGTTTTCATTATCTTTGGTCCCACGTCCACATTTTGACCCGTTTGAGGAGGTTTGTTTTTGTTTTTGTTTTTGTTTTCAAAGCGCTCCGTCTTCACGGCAGGTTCCCGTAAAGTCTCTCCCAGGTCGGGGGGGGGGGGTCGGCGCTGATCTTTCGGCCCCCACGTGCCTTGTTAATCGCGGGGCCGTGTTGTCCCGCAAACTGCCCCGCTGAAAGGAAACCGGCTCGGAGTGGCCCTAAGCCGCGCTCGACTGCTTTGCCCTCGGGCCGGAGCCAGTCTGTATGGAATTAATCGGGGGGGGGCGGGGGTGGACTTGTAGGTAACACGCACAACTCCTGACTGCTGCGGAAATGTCACCGGGGGGGGTGTTCGTTTGGCCCACGCCCCGCGAAGGCGTACTCTCTCGCGTGCATGCCAGTTTCTCTTCAACGGAGTGCGTGTGGCTTTGGGCGCGTATACGCTTCCTTTACCGCTCAGCGCGGCCTCCATTTCCTACTTACCGAGGCCTATCGAAGAATCCAACCGCTTCCTCCACTCCCTTCCCCGGCCGCAGCCGCACCGGGAGCTCGTTCCCGGCGTTGGACGCGAGAACGCGGCGGCAGAATCTTTATTGCTCACCGGAAGGCGGCGGTTGACCCTTGTGATATTACGGGTTTGTCGCGTTCTCTTGCAAACCCCCACCCCCGGGCCGCCGTGCTTCAGCCCGTCCCCTCCCCCCCGACTGTCCCGCGTTCTCAGGGTGGTAAGTGATCTGGCACACCGCTGCTTGGTTCTTTTCGGCCGCCGACACATTTCAAACGCGTGACGTCAGTCGTGGCCTCCTCGTGCTTTTGGTTGTGGGGGGGGGGGGGGTCAAATAAAAAGTTCACAAATGTCTGATTGATTTTTCTTTTTTTAAAACCCATTAGACCAATCTCGGCCGAAGAGAAGTCCGAGAGGGAGAACACTTCCGGTGCCTCTTTCTCACAGTTCAGAGTTGTTTTCGTTTCGTGTTTTGTTTCAGGGTTTTTTTCGGCCGTTATGTAGCATGAAGCGAAACTCATCAAGGACACGTTGTTCTTCCGTCCTCGTCGTTCTCTCGCCCTTACTGCCTTCTTAGGAATGTCATCAACTTGCTGACTTTGTAATAAAGGAGTTATTAGAAATGTTCATGTTTTATTTTATTTTTTTTCTTCCTCTGGTGTTGTTTGACTGGCATTACTGCCCAGTGATAACAAACTAAAGAATTTTAACTATTATTACTCTACATCTTCATGTTAAATGTAACCCACAACCCATTTGAGAACAGGGATTTGGTTGCATTTGTGGTCAAAGCAAACAATGAACCACAATGGCCTAAAAGGTGGATCTGAATCCTTCACATTATGCATCATGGACATTTTTCTGGAAACATCGGAATTATTTATTCCACGTGACTATGAGCAGAATTTCTTTATTGCATCTCTTCAAACACAAGCTGAACAGAAAGGCAGAGCAAAATCGTCTTAAAGTTCTTGAGGGTCGGAACAATCCGGTCCATACAAACAGAGAGACAACAGGAGGCTTTGTCACTGGTCTCCACACTGCAGAAGGAACTTTTTTTTTTTTTTTTTTTTTTTTTTTTAAAGAAAGAATCACTCATTGTAAATGGGAGCAGGGAGGTGATACTGTGTCTAGAAATAGAGGAGAAGAAAAAAGGTCTGTTATAGACAGCACATTCTCAAGCTCTACTGAGAGCAAAAAATATATATACAGAGTGTGATGGCTGTTAGGAAATATTATCGATAATACATAAGTGTTTGTATTTTACAAGTGTAAATCAATGCAGGCGGAAAGAAACCTATAAGGACAACTTTAAAACTATTTCTTTAACCTAAGTCTTATTTTTCAATCATTGAGAATCAACCCGACTGACTGGCATCAGAATATTTTGAATTTATCCCCATTTTGACTCGCAAAGATCAAACAAGGTTATGGTTAATAAAAAATAAAGGAAAACTCCTGTATTTTTTATTATAAGTTTGAGAATTAGTTAGAAAATGAATGGAAGAGAAAATGCCAGAAGCCGAGCTTTGACTGATTAGGCCTAAACTTAAAAAAAAAAAAAAAAAAAAAGTCAGACAAACGCACATCCCAGTGGGCCCCTAAGAGCATCCCAAAACACAGGGTAAATATTCATAGTCATATATTACTTTATCCTAATCATTGTCACATGTACGCGGGTGTTCAAAGAACGGTCATTTATTTTGTATTAAGAATCCCAAAGTAGATGCGGTGTAGCAACACTGTGCACCTTTCGGAAATAAAATGTTGAACCTGCAGTTTGGTCAAATGTATGTTTCTGTGATTTGGAAATTCCCAAAACATGGGAAGCAATGGGGGGGGAAAACAAGCAAACAAAAAAAAAAAAAAAAGAAAATCTCTGAAACAACAAAGCTGGAATGGAATGATCCAGATCTGGATCCCGGAAGCCGGCGGAAGGGAGACGGACGCCGCGGCGCGTTCAGTCCGAGTCCTCGTCGTCCAGGTATTCCTCTGCGTTGCTGTGTGCGTGTGTGAGGTCTGAAACGAGGAAACATCAGTCGTTCAGAGAGAAAGACAGGACGGGGAGACTGGCACGGATGTTTTCGCAAAGGTAAAGACAATTTGTTGAATTTGTACCTTTTCACAGCCTTAACAAGTGGTATTTATCGCCAACACTATTGTTAATGCTGTCAATCATTTAACAACTGAAGGAGGGAATTTAAAGGAGGGAATAATATTCCATCCCTCCGTTTTAACGACAGTTCTGTCATTTTCCCGTGGACCAGGTTCGGGGTGTGTACGGGACTTCCACTGAATGTTGGTACAATGCCCCCAGTCCTCCTCTTATGTTAAATCTTGTTTTGGCGTGGCAAGGTTGCCCCCTGCTGGCAGAGCAGACTCACTGCTTCCCTGTTTCCTCTTGAGGAGTGAGGAGCACTGGGCGTTGGTGGCCATCTCCAGAGCCAGCTTCTTCTCGTTGTTCCTGATGTCCGTCTGCGCGTCTGGAAGGCACACAGACCATCACTAACACCTGTACGACACTATTATCTTTTCCACCCTCAAACGTCCAAAATGAGACGCGATAGAACTTTAACAATTCTGAGGGGCAAAATGTTCAAGGTCCAGACTGGAGTCAAATTGAGTTCTGGCCCCGTTCACTCGTCACACATATTTTACATTACCGCTGAACATTTTCCCGTTCACATTTTTAACATTGTTTCTATTCTCTGGTTTTCGAAAGTTTTAACGATATGGTGAAACGATCTCCTGGCCCCTCTGACAATTACGGAAATGCGCATCTCTGTCAAAATAAGTTGACTTTGTCATTTGTTCATTCCATTTGAAGAAAAAAAAAAGCAGAAGCACCACTGCTTTAACAAACACAAAATACAGTGAAAACAAGTCACTTTAGCATGACAGAATAATTGCCAACGGGACCCGGAGACAATTTGAGGGTGGGTTTGACACCAAACTCACTTTTGTTCAGCAGCATCTCCACAATGTCAGAGTAGCCCTTCCACGCAGCAGCGTGCAGGGGCGTGTCCCCAAGTTTGTTCTGAAACGCACAGGAAGAGTCTGTCAAACGTGGCGCTCATCGTTATAAACCACAACTTCCTCATTCCGAGGGCCAGGTCACTGCAGCGTAAACGCATAGGGAGTGAGACAGGGACACAGACCACAGTGGCTTAAAGTCACCCGAGGGTCCCAAATGAGGTAATCGTAGTTATTTATTGATAATTTCGTCTTGCTGACCTGCTGGTTGAGCTCCACGTTGGGATGTCCGAGCAGCAGCTCCACCACATCTGGAACAGACACACGCTCAGGGAGGTCAACTCCCGGTTTTAATGCAGCGCTATTAAGACATCGGCCCCTAAAATACACGGGATCGCCTTGAGAAAGGAAACGTCACTGCTGTCCAGCGCTCGGACTGTTTTTGTTGCCCATTAAATGGTTTGTGTCATTTATTTCTCAGTAATGTCTCTGACTCGCTGTCCTGACATCTTCTCCTTATCAGCCCAGTTTCTCCAATAAAGTAACTAGCACAGTGCCTAGCGTGTGGGATAATATCAAGTGGGTATTCTCTAGGTCAAGACCCTGAAAGCTTTGTAAGTGTGTACACTGTATCATATGCCAAAGCTGCCAACAGTTGTGCAAAACGTCCAGACTGATAGATGTCTCACAACGCTAAATGCTGGACTTGAAGTAAAAAACAACAAAAAAAAGTGTGTGTGTGTGTGTGTGTGTGCGTTCAAAAACAGGAAAAAAAAAATCCAAAATCAAGTGTTATTATCCAGTTTGTAATGGATAGTTTTGATAATTTACAATGATATAAAAAAAAAAAAAAAAGTTAAATAAATCATCCTTATAAATCCTTCACCTGGTGCGCTGTGGGCCCAGAAACGATTTGTACTTTAACGTCATCATCTACTCTGTGAGGTAAGTGCCGGAGGTAAGTTAAGGTGAGTTTCATTTAGGAGGATTTAAATGTACATTTAATACAACACAGACAATTAATACTATTATATTATTATAGAACACAAGAGCGCGATTGTGGCGCCGCCCCTTGCGGCCGCCTGCGCGAGCGCCTCGTGTCGGCCACGCACATTTTAGTATTTTTTGTATTTTAAGAGCTTATTGTGCGTAATCACCAGGTGTCATGACATTTCGCTGCATATATGCATGACCGTATGTATATGTACATGACATAATGTCTTGAATCTTGAGTATCTTTATGACCTCAGATTCCACTTCCATTTTCAATACCTGCCGTCGTTCCAGTTGTTTATCGACACCCTGATCCGCGGTCACAATCAACAGCCTTAGTAGAGTAACCTTTACCTCACCCTCACGAGAGCATACTGTGTGGTCGTCTGTTTCATGATCACTTTTTAAAACAAATTAAAAGACCTGGAGCATAATTCCACGTCCATTTGACAAATTCTTTAATACGTCCACGCAATCTATTCATGCCCTGCGCTCTTTCTAAAAATAAAAAAAACCCTATGTATTCATATAAATGTGTTCCTTATTCTTTTTAAGTGAACCTTCAGTTTTGATCTAATTCCCTTAATTCAAACCATCTCAGCAGTAAATTCAATCTTGAGTTGTGATGTGGTGCCGGTTACTGTGTGGAGAGGCTTCCAGCTGGTCAGCGTCGATAGGAGGGAAAGTTAGCGTGACGGCTTTTCCATTCCGGTGAATTAGGCTCCATGTTGGTATAAACACAGCCCTATTGCTGTTCCCTCATTTGATAAAGTTTCCCCACACATTGTAAAGCACCCAAACCACACCGGCAAAACACAGAGGGAGCTCCATAACAACCCAAAGCGGGGGTCCTCAACTGGTGGATGCTGATAACAAACTGGGTCGTAGGTCCATTTGGAGTGGACCGCAGGTGTTCACATCCACTTCTGAAAATATCTATTCATATGGATTCGGAGGTGTAGCACATTTCCGATGCTGCGCTTTTATTTCGAAACACTTCCGACTTGAAACTTATCAGATTTTAACTTTCCACCCACAGAACCTGTGGATTCTGAGCCAAGACCGGGTGAGAGCCACTGATCTAAACCATTTAATCGTAGTTTTGAGTCAAAATATTTGACTCTTGAGGCCAGTTTTTTACCTTTATGTCCTCCGTGGCAACTCCAGTAGAGAGCTGTGTTTCCAGCCTTGTCCAGTCCATTGATCCCCACCTTGTTTTCCAGACACTCCCTTAGCCAGCACAGATTACCTGACAAATACAGAGACACGCACAGTGAATCAATGAAGCAAACGACAAAACAGGATATTTAAAAAAAAAAAAAAAAAAGAAAAACAGAAATATACACTTGTAGGTCTCACCTCGTTTAGCCGCCTCGTGCATTGGGTTATCAATGGATTCAGCCTTTTCAGCAACTGCAGAGATGAAAGAGAGTGTTTTACACCACCTTTGATAAAAGAGTGCAACACAACATGTTCTTGCCTCTCGCACGTTGGCCTCATGCGGTGATGCTTTGTAAGGGTTTTCCACTCACCGTAGTTACTTGGGATTAGTCCAGTACGCCCTCTGCAAGTCCCCTTCCACCAATTACTGTCGCTCTGTGGATCATAGACGGGAGGTCAGACGCAGGGTGGAGCAAATAAATGAACAATGGTTGGTAAAATCTCAAGTATGTCAGAGAATATCGGATCTATTCGAAGAGGAAGGAAGACGGCCGTCTGACTTACTGTGTCGGAGATGTACAAGACGTCTCCTTCTTCAAAGTACAGCTCATCGGGCTGGGAGAGAAAAGAGAAAGGAAACATCAAGGGAACGGTACAGGTGGATGTGGGATGGTGATGGTGATGGCTGCTGAAATATATATTGTCTATAAATCCTATTAAAACGATCTCAAAAAGGTGAAATATTCAAGCAGAGGTTATCAGCCCTTGAATGTGCATCATTAAATTTGTTTATTAATGTATAATCAATAACATTAAACACAGCTGGGTCAATGGATAAATCAAAATAAGAACGTGCATTGTCAGAAAATACAACAGATTCTAAAAAGAAGGACTACCAACCGTTCTGGGGTCAAAGGTGAACATGGCTCTGAACACCTTGACCTGGCCTGGAAAGGAGAAGATATTAATTGAGCTTCAATGTTAAATTCATCATCGCCGTTTTGGCAAAAAGTAGTCGTTGCATCAACGCTGATAGAATATTTTTTTTTTTTGAATGCGCACACAAACAACCTTGGATTGGACTTTAGAGCATCAGTTAAACGTAACCTCTTTAGTACTACTTTGCAGGTTTGGATGCAGATTTAGGAACAGACATAATTGAGACACCTCATTGAGAACATATTTGGTGTTAATTGATAATCTCTTGAGGCTAGAGAGCTCAGTTGTAATGTCTGAACAAAGCCACGGATCAGTCCAGTCAGTGTGTAGCTGTGTGCAACCACATATTGAGGAATTATACACCGATCAGCCACAACTTTAAAACCACCACTAATAACCACTAATATTGTGTGGCTCCTCCTCCTGCCGCCAAAACAGCTCTGACCCGTGGAGGCGTGGACTCCACAAGACCTCTGAAGGTGTCCTGTGGTGTCTGTCACCAAGACGTTAGCAGCAGATCCTTTAAGGTTTCAACTTTGAAAGACTTACTT
This sequence comes from Zeus faber, assembly GCF_960531495.2. NCBI lineage: Eukaryota > Metazoa > Chordata > Actinopteri > Zeiformes > Zeidae > Zeus > Zeus faber. The sequence goes on from NC_137203.1 coordinate 11,173,999, forward strand.
TCAAAGTCGTCAGATCGCTCTACCGTTCACACTACACAACTTTCTGTCTGGTGATTGGGAATCTTGCAGTTTTGTGGTTTCACGCTACATGGCTGCTCGGTGACAGGGGGTCACACATTACAAGATCTTTCACTGGGAGGAATCTCTGACGGGGTCTGCAAACTAGGTTTTGTCGCGAAAACACACACGAAAATTGACACCGGAAATGACGCGATACCATGCATGCGATTCTTGATCACAAACGAATAAAAGCGGAATATAAATACGAATTATACTAAAAACCTAGAGAATAAAAGTAAAATAGGTATGTTGTGTGTTTCCGGCTGCTTCTCCGTGCACTGCCGTCTCCCCATCTCTCCTTCTAGACTCCTCCCCTCCCACCCCACGTCTGCTCTCAATGGCTGTAGCTTGTTGCGTCACTCCAAGTCGATCCCGACACCACCAGATATTAAACCTGATTGACATCTCGCCGGCGTTGGCGAGCACTCCGATCACACTGTGAGCAGTTCATACCACAGGCCCGTCGCTCACGGGAGCGCCCTATGATTTTCCTCCGATCTGGGGCTTTGCTCAACGATCTCCAAAAACCTGTCGGGGAGCATAAAAATCAGGCCAGAATCACTTAGTCTGAACCCGGCATAGGTTGCGAGGTGGGGCCTCCATGGATCTGGCATGTTGTTCCAGCACATCCCACAGATGCTCCATCTGATCGGAACCTAACCCCAACCATCCACACAATGTAGAAGAAAACGTGATTCATCGGACCAGGTCACCTTCCATTGCTCCATGGTGCAGTTCTGATGCTCACTTGCCCATTGTAGGGGTTCTCAGTGGTGGACAGGGGTCAGCATGGGCACTCTGACCGGTCTGCGGCTACGCAGCCCCATACGCAGCAAGCTGTGATGAACTGTGTGTTCTGACACCTTTCTATCATAGCAGCATTAACCTTTTCACCAATTTGTGCTACAGTATCTCTTCTGTGGGATTGGACCGGACGGGTTAGACTTTGCTCCCTACCTGCATCACTGAGCCCATGGGCCCCCATGACCCGGTCACTGGTTCACCGGTTGTCCTTCCTTGGCCCACTTTTGGTAGGTACTAACCACTGCATACCGGAACACCCCACAAGACCTGTCGTTTTGGAGAAGCTCTGACACAGTAGTCTAGCCATCATAATTTGGACCTTGTCAAAGTCTCTCAGAGCCTTATGCTTGCCCATTTTTCCTGCTTTTCCTGTTATTAACTTCACCTGTCAGTGGTTTAAATGTTGTGGGTGATCGGTGTATACTACACCAGGATGATGTATTCCATTTCATATTTAAATTAAGCTTTTACTCGTACATAGCACCGTCTGAAGTTGCATCCGATTTCTCAATAATTACGGTGCATACGCCTTTAAAGTTTACTCTTAAATTCCAGGACCCACACACCCACACACACACACACACACACACACACACACACACACACACACACACACACACACACACACACACACACACACACACACACACACACACACACACACACACACACACACACACACACACACACACACACGAACAGCCATTGTCCTCATTCATGCGCCCTGAAGAAGATCCCCTCAGGCATGCCGTTGTGTTCCGTCTGGCTCTAGCTCTGTGATTGGAATGCCACCAGAGTGGTTGTTGACAGCAGAGGACAGACAGGGGGGGAAAAAAAAAGAGTTTGATTTTGTAGATTTGTGTTGCCATATTAGCCAAACTGACAAAAGAGTGCTCAAACTGGGTTCATTCTGGCATTACAAAATGAAATTCAAGGACTTTCAAGTACCATTTGCTTATTTTCAAGGACTTCATGCAAAACAAATATACTCAATCCATTTTCAATGGGTGCAAGAGCGAGAGCGCGCAAGAGAGATTTATATCTATTATTAATCTCATTGTCATCTCGTATAAACAGCTCTCCTCCAGACCCTACAGTATCTTGCAATGCATTTAAGGGTTCTCGCCCAGACGCAGCACAGAGCACACCAACCAGCAGAATAAGAGGCTCCGTTCCTGAAGTGTCGGCCATGGGACAAGCTCAGCTCTGTTCCACACAGACAGCGACTCTACTCTGCAGGCCCAGTCACGTCGTTCAGAACACACAGAGGCCTGTGCCGACTAGTCCACATTACACCCTGCTCCTCTAACACTTCGGTTCCGAAGCTTCCTGTTCTGGCATTTTACCTCAACGAACCTAGTGTGTACCTCCATGGAAATATGTCCTTATTTTGGGCATGTTTATTGATTTTTATTTTTTTACACATTACTTGGCTCCAGTGTTGCACCATCCCTCGCATTGGCATATTTTTTTGTCCTCAAAATATGTTAAATTCGGTAAATTAGAAAATGATGAACCCATGGGTTCATGGGTTTTTGGTTAGATGCCGGAAGATATAAGGTCTGTGGTCAACACAAGCTTTCGAAATTTTCAGGTTTTATTCCACGACATAAAATAGGTCAGTAAATACCTGACTTGTGAATTTTGAGGCTTTTACTCGTCTTAATAGGCGGTTGCTAACAAGTGGCTAAATGAGGCTCCAGAGGCTGTCGGGGGCATGAAACATCACCAGGGCAAACATGGAAAGTCGTCTACTCACTCGTCCGCCGTCACAGCCTCTGGTTGTGTTAACACTTGCGTTCTTGCAGACGATTCTAAGTCAAACTTTCCAGTTTTTGTAGAAGAGGTAAGCGAATGAAATCAAATGACAAGTTGGAAGCTGAGTGGTGGTGATGTTAAGGTCATGCGACCATGGTGTAGCTCCTTTTTAGCCTGACGTTTGCTTTTTACTTCTGGCGATTGTATTTATGCTTCAAAAATTAGGTTGTTTGTGAAAATGATCTTACTTAACAAAACGTGTCAGTATCAAACTTTTTTTGGCACAGAGCTTATTTTCTGCAATAATCCAAAATCCAATGGACAAATTCCACTGGCTTTTTGTTGAGGGAACCAGGGCGATGCTGGCTTCCAGGTTGGCCTCCGAAAATACGTCAACCCTGCATCACTGCGAACTGAAAAATTTAAGGTTAATGTTGTAAATAAAACTACAATTTACGATGACATGTAACCAAATGAATTGTCTGTAATGGAATACACACTTCTGTTATAATGGCAACAAATCAAACAAATGGCTTTGACTATGACATAACATATATTGGATACTACCATTCATTTGGAATTTGGCTTAATATCTTAATACAAATGTATGTGACCACTTTGCCAAACGTATGTTTTTCCACTTTAACTCTTGCCTGCCTCCTTCTTTTCAAGCGTATTAATTTCCAGTGAGTTGGGATAATGAAAGGTCTGCAATTCAAAGCCAGGTATTGAATGTCTGGGGAACAGTGTGTCCCAACAATGTCCGTCGCTGTACACACTTAATCTAACAAGTTATTAAGTTATTAAGTTAACATTGGCAAACTGACCTATAAACAAAAAGGACACCGAAGAGGGCGAAGAGAGCGTCGTGCCGGCGAAGCCGCTGTATCTGTGCGCGCCGCCCTCTTGGGGAAGTTCTTCAATCGGGTGCGGGCGTGCGCATAGAACGTAATGTAATGCCCGCTGCAGGCTCCGTGGAGCGTTCACACACAAATAGGCTCCGGACACAGGACACACGGGGCTTTTTTTTGTTAAGTTCAACCAGGAAAAAGCAAATATATCTAAAATACTGATGCAAATGAAAAGGAATTTCCTAAATCGATGGTTGTTAACCTTAACAAACAATCGTAGATTAATTTATAACATAAAAGCTAACGTCTTGGTGTCCTCACGCGCCATGAGGGAGGCCTACACCAGGACCTACGCAACGTCGTCCACCTACGAGATATTGTGACTTGGCGCGAGGAGCGCTTCTCCTCATTTCATTTCAAAATGGAGAGGTTCGAGGCAAGACTCGCTGATCTGGTTCGTGCTTACAGTAATATTTCCGACCTGTCTTTGCGTGAGTAAAATATTTTAACTTTTTGCCGTCCTCCGCGACGGAGTGAGCCGGATGTTACGTAGCGGATCAAGTCTGGTGCAGATATGGACGAGAGGCTAATGCAATTATGAAACATTACTAAAGTTCTTATATATAATAACAGACACTAAATAATTAAGTTTCATATATTTTGTTGAAGTCATCACCATAGCAACATATCGCTTGTTTCGTTTTGCGGTCGTACCTCTCCCTCTCCGTCTCCCGTGCCGTTCAGAAAGTGCCGTTATCCCGTTCCCGTCTACCGTGTTCCAACTGAACGCAGCATTAGCTGTTGAGCAACAATAAAAATATAGTTTCCTCCTCGGCATCGAGAAGCTGCCGTTTTTACGCACAGCCATGTTTGTTGTTTGTTGTTCTTCGGGTAGCTTTAAACTACGGCTACTACTACTACTACAACTTCCTGCTCCTACTTCCCATTTATTTTGCCTGTCTGTTCTTAATGTAAACACAAACAAATTAAGCAATGTTTGGACAGCCTTTTCATTCTACCTTTTCTCAGAAATTAGCGTGAATGACACTGCCTTCCGTATTATCTCAATTTGTTGGACATTGAAAATCCAATTATTTTGGTACAACTGCACATTATGAGCCTGATGATGACAAATAAGTTAACTATTTTTCTTCCAACCCTGCGCCAACATGCTAGGGCGGCAATTCTTCAGGACTTTCTAGTTAAGCGATCCAAAACAACTTCACTGACATCACCGACTTCATTGTGACTGACTATGTTCCAAGTAAAACATTGAGAAGTGCAGCTTAAAATGAAGCGAGTGACTTTTAATGATAAGACAGCAAAATGAGTATGACTTCTGGTTTCAGTATGACGTTCCACCATGACAAAACAGCACGTCACCCATCACATGACACCAGTCACTCACTACAATGTTGTCATATGGATGTTAATTAAAATCCATGATTAATAATAAAGGATCACGTGTATCTTGATATTAACATAGACACACAGAGAGCAATTGGAGGAAAACATATGCAGACGTGTCCTCGTCATTGAGTTTAGTTCCCAAAAGCCGGAAGAGGAACAGTATGCAACATGCATGGGAGGTTGAGTGCATCATCTCTGCTTCCTGGAGCACAGATCCATCAGCAGTTTAACCTCTGGCCTCCTCCGGTCTGCGCTGGCTGGTTCATACCCTCATCTCCAGGAAGCAGCGATGATACCCCATCACCAGTTTAACCTCTGTCCTGCACATTCTCCACATGCGCAGGGTGACTCGGGAAGTCAACCCTACCTGTTCTTAAAACTGAACTCCGCTTTCGTTATGAAAGGTTAGGCTGCTTTTCAGATTCGACCCTCGTCACTTAGTAAAATGAGTCACTCGATTTTCAGAAGAGCCTATTGGCTCTGACTTGTGAATGGAATGTACACAAGAATCACTCAATTCTGTGTATCCCAAAAACCTTTTAACTGAATTCTCTCAAAGGTGTTTACTTTTACAGAGAAATGCAGTGTGACGACCAAAAACAATGCCTTGGACTTTAATTTAGTCATAATTAGGGGTCTAGCACCGAAGGGGCCTATTGCTATTGTTAATGAAAAACTGACGTCAGTAGTCTATGGATGTCATGGATCCGCTGCATTCACAGACAACATGAATAAAATATGTATTGGGGGCAGTCCTGACATGCTGTCATCCAAGTTTCATCCAGATCGGTCCATTATTGGGGAATAATTTCATAATCATCGCCGCAATGCGCACGCAATGACAGCAAATGCAAATGCAGCTCGCGCAGGTCACATGATAGCATTGCAGTCTAGTGATTGGTCAACAACTGGGTCCTCACCAAGACGGCGGCATGTGCAGATGAGACTGACTTCAGACGTTTATTGATGTCATGGATCTGACGCACCCACAGACAATGTGGATAACATTCGTATTCGGGGCAGTTCCAACATGGCGTCATTCGAGGTTTCAACCAGATCGGTTCAGTATTGTGGTTGGAGTTTGTGATCAACAATCGCCACCTCACCAAGATGGAGCAACGCACAGCGGGCATGCACAAGTTGACGGGGTACACAGATCAAGTGACACCACTGCAGTCTCATCGGGCTGCCCCCTGAAAGTCGACAAATGGAATCATCGGTCGGAAACCCGTCAATCGACTGAGATTCTTCAAGTCCAGTAGTGTTTTGTTTTGTTTTTCCAGACAGTGTGCATTACAATGACAGGATAAAACAAATAGAAGCTTACAAAGTGCACAGGGATGACATTTCAATGAGGAATTATAAATAAGGGGAATCATACCGGACACGGAGGCGAACATGGATCTCCGTGCGCCCCGATCGCCCCGATCCAAATAAAACAACTAATAACAGCGTGGGGACGGGGCACGACTCATAGACCTGTTAAGATTATTTTCCGCGCATAAGGCGTGGAGGCGGGGTGATCGGGGAGAGAGCCAGGGAGAAAGTGTCCCCATTACAAACGCTTTCGTTCCGTACGCACAAATAAAAACAATATAAAAACGGTCTGGCGCGCCGAACGCAGGCGCCAACATCGCTGGCGCGCACAGCGTCGGTGCCGTCGGGGAGGGAGACAGGTGCGCAAAACACGCCCCGATCGCTCCCTCTCCGCACCCCCCCCCTCGGGGTGGCGCCCCATGCGGCTGCCTATCTCGCCTACAGGAAGAGCCAGCCCTGCCCCCGCGCCGAATAGTCGCATCGAACAGCAGAATCCGATTTGACAAAATTCTGGGTGGGGTACAGCCCTATTCTTTACCATACAAAGTTATCGACTTTGAGGTGTCATATGATTACTTTTTAACTTTATAATGTTTGAAAAAATATATATAGGCGTCTCAGGACAACTGACATGCAGCAGATGTAAGTTTTACAGATAAAAACCCAATAACATCACTGTTGGAATTGATAGACATTCCAGACATATCAATTTATACAAACTTCCTAAATTCTAATTACCATAATAACCATCAGAAATTACATAATACAAGGAACATGTATTTATTGTGTATGTGTTTTAAAATATTTTCATTCTCAATATTTTGTGTTACCTTCCATATGCCTCAAAGTTTGTTACAATTTCAACAAAAACGTGTGGCCCACAACACATAATTCATTTCATTATATATCCTCTACAATGGAAGTTGGGTTAAACCAATTACCTCAATTTATTTCTTTATTTATAGGTTTATAAAAATACACGATCATTGTGAAGGTAGTTTTCTGTTGATTTACAAAGTGCCACAAAATAATTCTGTTCCCCAAAACGAACGATCATCATCATCATCATCATCATCATCAGGATGATGGGAGACCCACCCACAGCCGTGAACACCACCCGGTCACAGAATGACACTGCAACGAGGCCGGAACAAATGAACTCCTGCAGTCACAAAACACACCGGAACAGAGAGCCAAAGCACACCCCTCCATTGAACTTCAACGAGGGGCCGAGCACCCCGGACCCCGCGCGTTGCCGCCTGCGGAGACGTTGCTCAGTTCGCCAGCGGAAGATTCGCTCTCGTCCGCTGCGCGCCGACGGCTCGGTCCTGCGGCACCGCTCCGCCGCGGGGGGAGAACCGGCAGGTGTGCGTACAGCCGCGACGTTTCGGCAAAAAAAACAACAAAAAAAACAACTCACACTTTGATTTCCGTACAAAGTTCGCGACGTGAAACCTGTCAGCCCGGCGCGTCAGAGGTTAGCGCCTCCTCCACCCACCCCCCCCCCCCCAGCAGCTCTGATATGTCCGACTAAGGTGTTCGCTCCGAGCAGACCTGGGGACGTTTTGGCGGAGGTGTAACGCGGTTCTTACCTGGCTTGGCCGGCTTGGGCGGCGGTTTGGACATTGTACGGGTGATAAACTGCCGCTGGACGACGAGCAACTTTTCCACCGCCGATGAGGAAGTTCAACGCCGCTCGCGCACTGGCGGACACGGAAAAGGCTGGAGTGCGCGTGCGCAGAACAGAGCGGCTCCCCCAGGGCGAGGAAGACGCAGATGTTTTATTGTTTAACGATGAACATCTGGATCAATTATTGACACCGTCACCTATTGGATAAAACCTTTACATGTACCGTGTGTACCAGGGTGGACATCGAAATGGTTATAATATTTTATAATATAATATAATATTTACAGTACTGCAAAAGAATGGTGTTTGTTATATTATATTAATGTATATGATATCATATTATATTATATTCTATTATATTGTATTGTATTAAACGATGTTGTATTCTATTATATTATATTATATGATATCATATTATATTTTACTATATTATATTATATTATATCATATTATATTATATTATATTTTTTATATTATGTTGTATTATATTATATTATATTCTGCAGTAATATTAATTGTCAATTTGCAAACGTTCCATGCATCAAAAAATAACTTCATATGAACAGCCACAAGCTTTGCTATTCAATTACTGTGTGGTGTCTGGTAAACGTGAAAACGACAATAAATGGGTGGATGTACAAATGGATGGATGAACGCATGAATGCATGAACGTAGGGACGGATGAAAGGATGATAATGAATGAATAAATAGATGGATGATGGATGGATGAATGAATGGATGGATGGGTGGATGATGGACGAATGAATGGGTGGGTGGATGATGGATGAGTACATGGATGGATGAGCGGATAAATGAATGCATCGATGGATGACGAATAAATGGATGAATAGATGGATGTATGAATGAATGAATAGACGGACGGGTGAATGGATGATGAATGAATGGATGATGAATGAATGGATGGACGGATGGATGGATGAATGGATGATGAATGAATGGATGGATGGATGGATGATGAATGAATGGATGGATGGACGGACAGACGGACGGATGGACGGACGGATGGATGGACGGATGGATGGACGGATGGATGGGTGGACGGATGGATGGACGGACGGATGGATGGATGGATGGATGGACGGATGGATGGACGGACGGACGGACGGATGATGGGTGGATGGATGATGGATGGATGGATGGATGGATGGATGGACGGATGGATGATGGATGGATGGGTGGATGGATGTATGGGCGGATGGATGATGGATGGATGATGGATGTATGGACGGATGGATGTATGGACGGATGGATGATGGATGGATGTACGGATAGATGGATGAATGGATGAATGGATGATGAATGAATGGATGGATGGATGGATGGATGGATGGATGGATGGATGGATGGATAGATGGATGGATGGACGGATGGATGGATGGATGGACGGCGGAGAGGCTTACGCTTCGCAAACCAAGGGGCGGGGCCGAGTGACGTCAATCCCAACCAGCAAGTCACGTGTGCGGCAGCTCTGCGGCTGAGAGGAGAGGAGCTGTCGAACGAACAGCTCCGATTTCACCGAACCTGCAGCGCCCACCTGAAATGAAGCCTCTGGTTGTAGGAATAGGCGGGTAAGCTAGAGCCTCTGTTCCACACTCACGTCGCAATTAATTGACTGTTTGTTTGTTTGTTTGTAAACGTGCCCGCGGACGGTGTGTCACGCAGGATGACCAATGGAGGGAAGTCCACCCTGGCCAACAGACTGCACCAGACGATACCACACAGCTGCGTCATTGCACAGGACACGTTCTTCAAAGTGGGACCAAAACAAAAACGCGTGCGCGCACACACACACACACACACACACACACACATCGTGTGGGAGCCAATTTGGGCCCAATAAATGCTCTGCATGGTCATACAATGCCCAAGGACCATGAGGTCATTTTACAAAACCAGCTGCACGTTCCCATATTCCAAGAGATTGACGTATATGCATTTCACATACACAAACCCAAGAGTTGTGACGACGTGATGACCGACGGACTGTCTTCTCCAGGAGGACTCTGAGGTGCCGGTGGACAGCAATGGGTTCAAGCAGTACGACAGTAAGGACCCTCCTTCTTATCCCGATGCACCCACACACTCTCGAATAAGTCGTTTGTTATTGAGATGTATTTATTGAGTTACGTCAGTTAGTTCGACATGCGCTCCTGATCGCGATCACACGGTTCCTTTTAGTGCTGAGCGCGCTGCGCATGGACGAGATGACGGCCGAGGTGACGTCATGGAGCCGAGACCCGGAGTCGCGCCTTTCATCGCGAGGTTTGACGGCAGCGCACGTGGCCAAATCAGACGGAGAGAAGGTTTTTGTGCTGGTAGTTGAGGGCTTCCTGATATTTAATCACAGGTAATTTAAACAGGACGAGCGTCAGTTTTCGAATGGAAATGACTACATAAAAAAATATGACACTAAGAAATAGGCAGCCAAAAGTTGTGATCAATAGCATCAATGATAATAGTACTACTACTACTACTACTACAACAAATAATAATAATAATAATAATAATTATAATAATGATAATAATACAACTATGCATTATATCATATTATAATATAATATAATATATAATATATAATATATTATATTCACGTGGCACGGTGGCGCAGTGCATTGCACTCATCACCAGGTCCCCCGGCGCGTCCACGAATGCTGCCCACTGCTCCTGGCTGTGCCCCCGGAGGAAGGACAAGCCAGGATGGGTTAAACGCAGAGGCCTCATTTCACCGGCCACCATCGAAAGCGTGTGTGTGTGTGTGTGTGTATGTGTGTGTGTGTGTGTGTGTGTGTGCGCGCCCATGTGTTGTAGTGTGGTGTCCTGTGTGACGATTAAAGATTGTTCTGTTCTTATTATATAGATATACATTTCAGACATACTCAATAACCACCTTCATGCAATAATTTCCCGCAGGAATCGATGCACAGTATTTTATTCTATTCAGTTCTCCTATCTGCTACTCGACAGACTTGCTTTGTTGGTTTTCCCTCATATTATGAATATTTATGAAAATCTGTATTTTTCACCATTTGTTAATAAATGTTGCATATACACTATATTGGGTTCACAAATTGGACTTAATATAGATAAATATATATATTTGTCTTTGTTTTGATTGACAGGCCTTTGAATGAATTAATGGACAAAAGATACTTCATGGAAATCCCTTATGATGAGTGCAAGAGGAGAAGATGGTGAGAATCCATTTACTATGCAGGAGTTTTGAATTAACCCATAAAATGTTATCAGACATTATATATAAAATGTAAATATATAAAACATAAAATGTAAAAAAAAAAAAACCCTCAAACAAAACACTTATTAACCACTATATTATTAATCACTTAAACATACTAGCTGTTATTAACATTAAACTCTAGCATTTCTATTATTGTTAGAGTTTGTTTTTCATAAACTTAAACTGATATAATATAGGTGTAACAGGAGCAGGTCGTCTACTACTCGGAGATTGCCAGTTCGATCCCCGGCTCCTCCTGGTAGCATGCTGAAGTGTCCCCGAGCAAGACATTTAACCCCCTAACTGCTCCCTCGGCACCCCTACATGCCAGCCCACTGCTCCTAGATACATCAGTTACTAGGATTGGTAAAATGTAGACAAATGCATTTTGCTGCCTCCGTACTTGTACTCTGTGCAGTGACAATATGTTGAATGTAATCTCTAATATAATCAAAGCTCATATTGAGTAAAGACAAGGAGAAAATGTCTATATCTCCCCATGCTCAATCCCCACCCCTCTCTTGACGACAGTTCGAGGGTGTACTCGCCCCCAGACCCCCCGGGATATTTTGACGGACACGTGTGGCCGATGTACCTGGTGAATCGCCGGGAAATGGAGGCGATGGTACCAGAGGGAGTTGGTAAGTGTCTTTTGACACTTTTTTTTAATCATTATTTTTTTTATTCTCCTATAAAGATGAAAAAGGTAGTCATAATTAGAATAGTTTTCTTGCTGTGGCTGCAATAGAAATGATTATCTCACTTGAAAGTGTCATGTCGCTGAAAAAATCAATGTCAGATTCCCGTAATCAACATTTAACGTCTTTTTTTCCCAGTGTTGCTGGATGGACTGAAGCCAAAGGAGGAGCTGCTGGCGGCAGTGTTTAGGGATATTACCGAGGAAATTGAAAAGCTCAGAGGTAAGTGGGGTTGTGGCAGGAAGCATATTTATTTAGGATCTTTGTTAAGAAGCAATCCCCTCTTGGGTGGACGGCTATTTGTGCAGCTTGATCCGTAGAATAAAATAAACATAGAATCCATAGAATTTATTCTCTTCGACATAGGGGTGGGGGTTAACCTCCGGCATCCCATGGTTTCCTAGATTGCAATATAGCCTGTGCATTTTTTTTCCTCTTAGAAAAAGGAGTTTCTCCTTTATTGGTTTTATTTACTAGTTTATAGTAGTCTTAAGGCCCTGGAGAACCCTAGAGTCCTGCCATGTCTTCGGTCCACTGTTCACTGATCCAGCTCATTGAGTTCATGAGTGGAACCTCTGGGTGGTGCTCATGAGCAAATCCAGATGATAGATTCAAAACATTGCAGTTTACTTACATTTCTGAAGCTGGAAGTTCTGCCTCTGCTTGTAAGTTGATGACTTGTCGCCCCCCTCGCCCTGTGTTTTATCTACAGGGAAAGACTGAAATGGATTGAGTCGAGCTTGTTGACTTTTGCGAGGACACAACTACTGGAACAGACGTCATGGAGGTTCGTCTTCCAGGATGAAGCGTGACTGCTGCCAATGTCTGAGACCTTATATGGATTTTACCTCGTCTGGAGTTCATGGTGTTGTTTATGTGCTGTTTTTAATTATTAATTACATGTTCACTACAGTTAATATAAGCTCTTTGGCATTACGCTTTTTTGGACCAATTCTTGAATAATGTCAGTGTTTGCCCTATTAACTTATAAAACTAAATAAAATATAATATGATATTTTTAGTATCATTTAAATGCTAGTGTTTTATGTAGATTTTACGTGCACAACAAATATACAATGCCGAAATAATATAAAAACTTTGTATACCTTTGTATTTACTCGTCCTTTCATTTCAAATGGATTTTACTTGGCAAGGTGTTCAAGTTCAAGAGATTATTACCTGCACATTTGAATAAGACCTTAATGCATTTATAAATGTGCACTTTACATGTTTGCCTCATGAGTGTCACTACATTTAAATGAATTTATACCTTATTGAAATGTCCTTTCCATGGCCTTCACATTTTAAAAGAAGATGTAACAACCATAGGCAAATATTTCACTATGTAGGCATTGGGAAAAGTCTATAAAACGTTAACGGTAAAACGTATAAAAGTAAGACAAATAAATATGGTGTAATGTAATTACACAGATACAAAGTCCAGCAAAATAAACCATTAACTGAGGCCACTTTCCAAGGCAAACTAACATATGAGACGTCAACTCCCTATATAAGCCTTTTTTCAGCGTTGTTTTTCTGTCACATTTCAACAAAACTGCAAATATGAAGGAGCTAGTTTTGCTGAGTTTCCTCTGGATCTCTTGTCATTCCTTATTTCAAGGTGGGATTTCCATTCCTTTGCCTCTTTATGACTTAACTTACGGCACCCATGTTCTGAGTTGCAGTTCAGTTTAGGTTAATTGACATTTTAATGTGATTTGATTCTCCATGGATGTCGTCGCAATCATACTATTACCATATATTTTGGGAACGCTGAAATAAAGATGCAGCACAAAAAAAAAAAAGCATCTTGTTTTGGAGAACAGACTTTGTTCTGGTGTTTGTCAGCTTGTTTCCTCCGATTAGCTGGTGAAGCTTTTCTTTCTTTCTTTCGTTATTCATTATTTATAGGAAACAAAATGTGGTGTTTTCAGTGCATCTCTCTTTTGCAGATCTCACTGGGAAGCAGCTGACGTTTCTTAATCGTGTGGGCGCGCCCCATGTCGTCCTTCACAGCGGTATCGTGAAGATTTCCGCCATGACCATGTGCCAGAGGTTTCTCTCCGACGTCAACCGCGAGCAAGTGATCTTCTCCCTGGCGACGCCGGCCGACACCAATGCAATTCTTCTGACCCGAAGATCCGCCGGTGCGTTCAAAGGACACATCGGGCCCTACGAATACACCTTCACGTTGCCGCAAAAAGTGAACGAGTGGAACTCCATCTGCTGGACCTGGAACTCCAAGACAGGCCTGACGCAGCTGCATTTGAATGGGAAGCGCAGTGCCCAAAAATATATTACGTCTGATTCCCTTATAACGTCAGGTGCGCCGAGTATTATACTCGGTCAAGAGCAAGACACCTATGGGGGTGGATTTGATTCCCAACAAGCGTTTGAGGGACACGTAACGGATTTTCACTTCTGGGACTACGTACTCCGTCCCTGTGAGATACGATCTTATATCAGCTTGGACTCTGTGGTGTCTGGAAACGTTCTGAGCTGGAAAGCCCTAAAGTATGAAATTGTGGGCCCAGTGTTGGTGCAGGATAGTGATTTTGATGAAGAACTCTGTTGAAAAAAATAAAATAAAGAGATGAAATAAGCTGAGGTGGTTCTGTTCTCTTCTATGTTGTATGTGTAAATAGATCTCTATCTATCTATCTATCTATCTATCTATCTATCTATCTATCTATCTATCTATCTATCTATCTATCTATCTATCTATCTATCTATCTATCTCTATCTGTCTGTTTGTCTGTCTGTCTATCATCTATCCGTCCATCCGTCTATCTATCTATCTATCTATCTATCTATCTATCTATCTGTCTGTCTGTCTGTATGTCTGTCTGTCTGTCTATCATCTATCTGTCTATCCATATATCCATCTATCTATCTATCTTTCTATCTGTCTGTCTGTCTGTCTGTCTATCATCTATCTGTCTATCCATATATCCATCTATCTATCTATCTGTCTGTCTGTCTGTCTGTCTATCATCTATCCATCTATCTATCTATCTATCTGTCTGTCTATCATCTATCCGTCCATCTATCCATCTCTCCATCTATCTATCTATCTATCTATCTATCTGTCTGTCTGTCTGTCTGTCTATCATCTATCCGTCCATCTGTCTATCCATCTATCCATCTATCTATCTATCTATCTATCTATCTATCTATCTATCTATCTATCTATCTCTATCTATCTGTCTGTCTGTCTGTCTGTCTGTCTATCATCTATCCGTCCATCTGTCTATCCATCTGTCTAGCCATCCATCTATCTATCTATCTATCTATCTATCTATCTATCTATCTATCTATCTATCTATCTATCTATCTATCTATCTATCTATCTATCTATCTATCTATCTATCTATCTATCTATCTATCCATCTATCTATCTATCTATCTATCTATCTATCTATCTATCTGTAATCATGATAAAATAACAAAAACCGTGCACTGCACCAATAGTCTCGTAAATGCGGCTCCCGTGACATGCATTCCGGGCATCACTTTATTCCCGTCAGTTTGGAATTTTTGGTTCGGGGCCACACGTTGGCTCTTCTGGCTCGTCAACGGGTTTTCCGAACTTCCCCCCCCCCCGGCGCCTGCGCCACGCCACGCCAACGCCCCGCTTCCGCCCCCGCGGAGCCTTGTTAAGCGTCGTTCCCGGGCGTCTCCGCCGGAGATTCGTGCGGCTGCCGCGGTGGTGGCGGTGGGGGGACGCGCGATGGCCTCGAACCTCGGATCGCACCTGCACCTGCACCTGCTGGGTCTGCTGCTGGCCAGGCTCGGTGGCCGCGGCTGCGCAGCGCCGATCACGGCTCGGCTGGACACCAACGACAGACCCGTTGTAGGTGAGATGGTTCCACCGTCAAATAACAATTACGCACGGGATGGGCAGTGGCGGAAGTTTTGCACGAATACTAGTACAACTCTATGTACGTGACAAATAATCTCTTGAACTTGATTTGAAAAAATGACAAATCCTATTAATATTTAGGATATCATATTAAATACTGTATAAAATAGGATTTCGTTTTATTTAGTTTATTATATATTTTATTTAGTTAAGCATATACAATATACAGTATTTTATATATATATGATATAAACTGTGTATATATATGATATATACTGTGTATATATATATATATGATATATACTGTAGATATACTGTATATATATATATATATATAATTCTAATGAGATATATATAATATTTATTTATGAAATTCTAGAATTTTATTGTTTTTTTTTACTTTATACTGTATATTAAACCATACTTTGATGTCGAATTGTATTATTGTTGTGAGATTTGCACTTATTTTGTCAGCGCGGTCTAAGTCCATGAAGTCTGTGCCAATTTAGGACAGGGACAGCGTGTACAATTTTTAGTCGGCAACCCCGGGAACAACAACAAACAACCATTCTGCACTTCATGCTGGACTTTGGTCGCGTTTACCATCGGGCCACTTGCTGCACTTCTGCTAAGGCTTTGTATTCCGTAGGTATTTTGACTCAGATCGTCGTTGATGACGTCTTGAAGCCGTTCGGGAAGACCTACATACCAGCCTCCTACGTAAAATACGTTGAGGCCGGGGGAAGCAGAGTTGTGCCAATCCGGTATGTTTGCGTTAATGGATGTGCGTTATGGTCGCAGGTTCCACTGTGCACTGATCTTAGTCGCCGGGTGTCGTGACATTTCACCGCATATATGCATGACCCTGTGTATATGCATGTGACAGATAACCTCTTGAACTTGATATATTCACGGCTTTCGAACCTCTAATCGCTGTCCACTCTTCCTCTCCCAAAGCTTGACTCTTACCACGACCGACTATGAGAAGATCTTCAAGTCGATTAATGGGTAGGATATGCGGCTGCACATGTGTAAAACATTATCAGCTACTTTTCTTTTCTCTTTTGTACTTGCTCTAGCTTTATTATCCCCAACACAATGTTTTTTTTTTTACCACAAATAATACAGGATCACCCTCATTATTCAAACATGCTATGAATAGGGGCATTCCCATCATAAATCAATACTGTACCTCAGGTTTTTGAAAAATAAGTTTGTTATTTGGAACGGAGATTAGGATGATGGAGCTGACACTTTTCTGTCATGTCCTTCAAGTCTGCTTCTCATTGGGGGAGCGGTAGATCTGGAGACGTCAGAGTTTGCCAGGGTGGCAGGGATTTTCTACAGACTTGCCTTAGAGGTAAGTGCCAAAAAATAATTTATTTTACTGGTAAATCATTCTTACTTTCAGAGTGAACTTCTACGTCAGGCCTGGCCAACCCGCGGCTCGCGAGCCTCATGCGGCTCTTTGGCTGGTTTCATGCGGCTCTTTCACATGACAAGCGTCAAAAACTCAGAACAAAAAAAGCGCAGCCATTCATTCCCTATTGTGATTATAAAATCGCTATGATGTATCACTCGTTTTCCACCGCGGATCACTTCCTCATTTACTCAAAGCGAACAGCAGCAGGAGTCATGTCCCATTAACGCCTGTTTTATTAGTCCAAATGCCGCGTTTACACCAAAAGCGCCTCCATACAAAGTCAACGCGGCATTAGGACTAATAAAACACCAAATAAGATTCAAAAAAATTTGGAAGTTTATTTTCAACACTATTGACATGGTTAGTAGTCAACATATAAGATGGATCGGCCGGTGAATTGCGTTGCGTATCGAACATCTCCGATGGAGAACTGTGAGGGCTGGAGGGGTGTGTGTGTGTGTGTGTGTGTGTGTGTGTGTGTGTGTGTGTGTGCGTGCGTTTGTGTGTGTGTGTGTGTGTGTGTGTGTGTGTGTGTGTGTCGCGACTCGCGAGCTGCAGGAGGAGGACCGACTGAAAGCTGCTTTAAGGGAAGGGACCATTGAGTTCTGGAGAAGTGTGCCAATGGAAAAATGCCCCAATGTCAAACGGGCTGCGCTTAAGATACTGTCAATGACACCCATGTGAAAGAATTGCTTCGAGTGGCAACAACGGAATTCAAGCCAGATTTGAAGAGCATTGTTCAAGATAAGGAATGCCAGAAGTCCCACTAAGCAACATGCATAGTAAGAGAAAAACGCTATTGTTAATTATTATATTTTTGTTTGTGGACTTGGTTGAACTGAGAGGTATACCGCGGAAACGCAGTACTTTCAGTACTTACAGTACTTACTTTTTTTTTTTTCAAAAATGTGGCCAGGACTCCGGAACTCCTAGTCCCAGGTATATGTGGATGGCCAAAGCATCAGATCGTGTATGGTAGGCAAGAGCCAAAACTGATTCTTAAAGGTTAGGGTTTAAGGGACACTATTGAATAAATTGACCCAACATGAAAAAAATACATCCTTATCATTAAACCCGAAGTCCAATTCCCCCCTCTATGAATAAATAAACAACAGTACTTTTTGAACTGAGAGTTTGTGTGTGCGAGACAGTGCACACAATGTTATATTTTTGTTTGTGGACTTGGTTGAACTGAGAGTTTGTGTGTGTGAGACAGTGCACACAATGTTAATTGTTGAAAATAACTGGCCTGTGGTCTTAGTACTCCTTCCATCCATCCATCTTCAACCGATTATCCTTAGTCGGGTCGCGGGGGCTAGGAGTCAATTTCTGTCATTATCATGTTGGTGTGTGACATTTACAATAAATCTGGCTGAGCAGAGGTCTGTGTGTGTGTGTGTGAGGAAGGGATGGGGTGATGTTCATGTGTGCCCATGTGTATGATGTGGCTCTTTGCAGTAACACAGTAAAAAAAGTGGCTCTTAGTCTCTGACTGGTTGGCCACCCCTGGCCTAGAACATCACTATACCATATTTATTAGCTCCAATTGAGTGTCAACTCCCTCAGAGGACTTGAACAGAGACTGGACTGGTGTGTCCCTGTGTGACATGTATGCATATGCATTTCAGGCCAATGACGCTGGGGACTACTTCCCCATCTGGGGAACGTGCATGGGAATGCAGCTACTGACTGTACTGGCGGCCAATGAAAACCTGCTGACCAAGACCCCAGCGCACAACATCGCCCTTCCTCTCAACCTGACCAAAGGTATGTCATGTCTTGCATCCCCTACACATTTTTCTTCCATAAGACGACGCATCACATAATTCGTCTACAGTCTTTAATTATAGATGCTTCCAATACTTGTTGTATCTATCTTGAGTGCATATTTTCAAACTTGTGAGTTTATGCAAAGTGGATTGGTTCCATCCTTACATCAAGTCGACGTGCAGCGTCAGATTGACAAAAATCTAGAACCCTGCGTGTTATGAGTCCTACCAGTTGGTGTCAGTAGATGTAAGTTTCATATTCATGGAGAACAGATAGTGGCTGATCTTTGACAGCCTTTTTATTGATTACTTTTAAAACCCTTGGAGCCTAGCCACTTCAGACTTCTTAACCTGTTCTGTAGCATATTCTGGTGTCCGGGATTAAGACCTGGGGCACTGGATCAACCTGCTTAAGTCAATGCCCTATTTTGAATCTCTACTTAAGACATAATTATTTGTCAGAAAGCATATTCTTATTTTGGTCATATAGTTATTATAATATACATATTTTACATTTTATTCAAATGTATTTTATATTGTTATTTATTTATATTGTATTATTTCTATAGTAAACAGACTGTCATTTAATGTTCCGATTTCCTGTTTTACCTAGTATATGCTTGTTTATTTATTTGATCTGCATATTTAGTCTGTGTACCTATGTTGTTTTTATTCTTCTGTTTTCTTTTATTTAATGTTCTGCATGAAGCACTTTGTAACTCTTATTTGAAAAGCACTCTATGGATGAAGTTCTTCTTCTTCTTCTTCTTCTTCTTCTTCTTCTTCTTCTTCTTCTTATTATTATTATTATTTGTAGAGCTTAATACTATGATCAGCTCCACTGTTTATGACAAGCAATGCCTTTTATATGCTAACTTTTATGCGCTCCGCCTGTATCTTCTCCCAGCGGCCTATTCCAGTCGAATGTTTAAGGATTTTCCCAGCCAGCTAATGAGTGCTCTGCCCAGAGAGCCTCTGAGTGGGAACTTTCACCACTATGGAATCACAGTGACGGTAAATTTATTCTGTCGTCTCTGCACGTAACACTTCCTCTACTATTAGTTCAGTTGTGGCTTTCGGCTTGTTCTTATATTGTTATGTATGTTTGCCATACATGTGTATATGTTTGTCTCTAATTGTAATGGATGCAGAGTTGAAACTGCAGTTTGAGTTCTACATAACACGTAAACCCCCTAACAAGTGTGCGTATGATGATCATATTGACAAATCACGGCAGCAGTTTCTATGGGAAGTACATGTGAGCGAAACGTCGGCCATTCTTTCAGACTTTCATGGAAAACGAGAAGTTGGAACATTTCTACAAAATCCTGTCGACGAACATCGCTCAGAATGGAGCCCATTTCGTCTCGACTATTGAAGGTTATTAGGAGTTTATGTTTTTATTTTAATATTTTAATATTGCTCTTCGGGCGTCAGTTGTGTTGACCTAGCGCGGCGCAACGCGGTTTTGTGCGTTTGTGTCTGCCAGGTAAGAGATACCCATTCTACGGGGTCCAGTGGCATCCGGAGATTAATCCTTTTCAGTGGAACAGCAAGTTTCAATTCCCTCACTCCTCCAACGCTGTGCAGCTGTCCTCGCTCTTGGCTGAGTTTTTCGTCAATGAAGGTAAGCATAGGGAACTGCCTATCCGCATCAAGTCAACGTTTTTAAAAAGCAATTGGACGGGGACGGAGAAGTATTCCTGTTTTTTTTGGGGGTTTTTTCCCCAAAATTGCTCCAGATCATCACACTGATTAACAACGTCTTTTGAACACAAATTTGACTTAAAACATTTTCATAATTGTTGAAAGTTGCCTAAATTTCCACTTTGTGTGCGACCAATGTGGTCCTACACCGATATGACATAGCTGTACATTGTCCTATTGTAGTCTACAGTATCATAATAAGGTTCATTTTTTGTTTTGCATCCTTTTAGGTAGAAGAAGTTTTCACTGTTTTGCCGACCCGGAGGAGGAGGCCTCTGCGCTGATTTACAACTACATGCCCGTGTTCACTGGAAACTTCTCAGGATACCAGCAGACATACTTCTTTTGACATCTTGAAGATTTTTCTGATTGTTTTTGCCCACCAATCCGTGATCACACCTCGGCGTCACAGGGCGTCGGATGGCTTTAGTCAAAGCCCTGTAAACAGAGGCTGATGGAAACCATGTGTGTGGTTTTAGGCTGCTTGTTTATTGCATTATATCATGTTAAAATTATTTTGGCTTCGGGACCATGGGAACGTTTGACATTTGATTTTGACCTTTTAAGATTTAGTTTGACATTGAGTTGAATGTTGTGCATAGGTGCTATACAAATAAAGGTGTTTATTTTTATTGTTGGTGTTGTTATTATAATAATAATAATAATAATAATAATAATAATAATAATAATAATAATAATAATATTATTATTATTATTATTAGAGCCATAGTTCATATATTCCTACATATAGACCTACATGGTGAGCCTTCATTGTTTTATTCGTATCTCATATTTTATTATTTTTGATATTTTGTCATATCTTTATATGATATATATATATATATAGTGTTTTTATTAAATAAATTATAAAGAATAAAGAAGATGATCACCGGGAACAAAAAACGCACAGGGTCAATCCGCTCCAGCCCTCATGAACTCAGTCGACACAATGGGAGGGCAGGTGATTGGTCCGCCCGGCTGTCAATCACCAGAGGAGGGGGTGGGGGCGGGGCCGGGGAGACGAGCGCCAGTGTTGTTGTAGTTTCCTTCCAGATGCTTCAATAATAACAGTCAACACGGAGCGCAGGGGTGGAGAGAATCCATCTTCATCGATCATCTCCCTGGCAATTTATAGCTTTCACCTCGAGATGAGCCGCCGAGCAAGCGATGGAACATAGAACATATTTATTCTTCACGGCATAGATTCTATATATATATATATCTAAATATATATAGATAGATATATATATATAATTTTTTTTTTTTTTACATTTATTTTCGAGCGCGCTCATAGGCTGTTGCGCTATTGTCTCCTCCACCTTCACACTTTGCAGCAAACGGTGTTTGTTGTGCACGGAGGTGGAAGAATCCTCATCCATCCATCTGCTGGCAGCTTGTTGGTAAACAGGAGTTGGAGACCACCAGAGACCCCCTCCAGTGCATTGATGCACCCCTTCCAGTGGTGTAACGGTGAGCTGGCTTTTTATCATCATCATCATTATTATTATTATTATTATTACTATTATTATTATTATTATTATTATTATTATTATTTTCTACAGGCATCTGTGTTATCAGTGGTAATTTTGACTCAAAAAGAACATGGGTTTGTATTTCCCCTGACCAAAGGGTAATCAATGCCACTATTTGTTGTAGCTCTGGATGTAATGAAAGCAATGGTCATGATGTGAGTTGCATTTTTTATTTACCTTCCCAGTAGTCTGAGTCATTTTAATAGTTCATTGACCAATGCAACAGATCCATCTGTTATTGCGGTGCATCAAATATTGCATTGCACGTGCAGCCTCCATTGTCTGCTCCCTGCCTTCTCCCTTTTATGGGATTCTTACTTGCAGTGCTGCCTTGGACAAACGTCTCCAAGGGCAAAGTTTGAACAATTGCCCCGGCCCGATTCAACTGTCACCACCCCAGTACCGTGGTCCTTCCTCCTGCCATATCTGCTACGCCCCCCAAAATGAATCTCTCCCCTTCATGTATGACGGCATTGGGTCCCTCATTGTCGGGGTAAAGCGGAGTGAAGATGATGGATTAGTGGTGTTTCCTCTGACCTGCCCAGCTGAGTGGGGGGCAACCTCAGTGGACTGTGTGTGGCGTCCACACAGGAACAATTACCCCCTTTGTGCTGTCCAAACCCCCTTCTATTCATGAGGGAAATAGTGTTGTGTTGACTTCCCCACACACTTCCACGCACCAACACACACACACAGGAACACACACACACACAGTCCTACACAGTCAGACCCCCCCCACCCCCACCCCGCTACTCGACATGCATGACCGATTGTGTACAAAAACAGGCAAATCGACGGACCTTCCCAAAACATACAAACACGTTAACACAAACAAGCACATTCACACTGAACACGCTCGGAAATTAGAGCAGTCTGTCACGTCTCCACCTCCACTGTGTCTGGCGGCATGGCTCGGTATGTCACTGTCTGTTCCTCAGATCCGTGTGTGTGTGTGTGTGTGTGCACGTAAGCGGGAAATACCTAGTGCCGTCACGCAATGGGATGAAGTCCGGAGCCAACCTACTTTCTGCTCGCCGAAAAAAAACCCCGGCAGTAGTGAGGAGTGTTTCCCCTCATGTTCGCTGCTAAATATTTGATGGAAAGTTCTGCCTGTAGTGCAAACAGCGGCAGCAGCAGCAGCTTTGTGTGGATACCACTGATAGAGCACAAAACCCCACCAGGCATCTCGCAGGGGCCTGTCTGACAAGCATCCACAGTCATGGTACTCCAAAAGCTCTGGCTCTCTCGCTCTCTTTCTCTCCTTCCATCTCTCTCTCCTTCCCTCTCTCCAACTCATGAACAGGCCCAGCTGTAGTATGAGAGCAGGGGCGTAGGGGCTGACATTCTAGAATCAGGACGACCGTGTCAGTATAGACATCCTAAAATGAGAACTTTGACTGGCGTCTTTTTTTATTTTTTTATTTTTTATTTCTTGGATCCGCCATCCCGGCGCCATGGCAACGGGGCACCTCCTGAGCCTGCCAATATAGGTCAGTGATCATGCGCGGTTGCGCTCATTGCGAATCCGCCATGTACGGCCCATCTGCCTTCTATACATACAATGTTGCGTGAGCGTGAGAGCATCCATCCATGACACACGCATATAAATAAACAAACACAGTCTTTCATGCACATGGTGACCCACATTTGGGTGTGACATTGTGGTCTGAGGCTACGGTGGCTCCACGGATCACATGTGTCACGGGCTGTGCATCGATATGAATCTGCAGGCATGAGCCCGAAGGGGTGCACTCGCTGACCCACGGCAGCAACACGCACTCCCAGCCCCCTGCAACCGACGTCTTCCCCCCCGGTTTCACCCTTTCAAACGGTCGTCCGAGGTAGACCCAAATGCGAGGGGGGCAAGAGTCGGGCTTATTCTTGTGACGGCGTCCACGCAGGAGGGCTTTCCGCCCGCTTGCGCCGTCTGCTGCCGCGCCTGTTTGAAACGGCGCCCCGCCTCCGGATGTATTGGCGTCGACTTAATTAGCTCGGCGAGGAACTCGTCGTCTTTCAAGGAGTGAGTGAATCCCACCGAGTGGAAGTCGAACGCACGGCCCTCTATTTGCTGGAGGAGATGGAGCGGCCCCTTCAGTCGGACCACAATAAGACGGTATCGATCTCCTCGTACAACAGAGAGTTCTCAGAGATGATGGGAAATGTCAACACATTATTAGAAATACAGAGATCAATGAAGAACCATTTCTCAGAAACCTATTATGATCAGTGTGTGGTGAAAACAGTAAAGGTCTGTGCTGTCAAACACTACTAGGTCCTCAGGGCATTATATCGGATTCAAGGTATTATATTGGTCTCAAGCATAGTAAAACATAGTATATTGTAGTGTACTGTAGGATAGTGTAGATCAATCTAGTTTTATATTCAACCATTTATCAAAATCATGTCTCAGAGGGTTCTGAATAATAGCAGTTCCCATATCCTTCAACCTACACGCTACTACCCAGACTGTCGTCCGCCAGATCTGCATGTCTTTGTACCGTCGGATAAAAATGGAGCACCAGGAGGAAAACCCACACAGCTCATTGGGAGAACATGCAAATTCCCCTGCGGACGAGAGCCAGCCCTGGATTCAAACCAATGTCAAGGCAACAGCACTTATCACTGTTATTCTAGACCTTGGTCTTTTGGCGAATTTTCCTCCGACACAGACTGTGATTCACTATCAGTCACAGAGCCGCCATGTCCCAGCTCAGACCAGGCCCCTCACAGAACGCCCTCATTTCTCTAAAGTAGGAGGACATGCATTTATATGCTCACGGCGCAGGTATGCTCTCTCCCCGGTCAGGTTTTTCAGCCGGCCAACGGCGCCGTCTCAAAGGGGCCTCACCAGCTCCGCGTTTCGCGTAGAAACCGTCGGCATCCGCTGGTCTTAACCTCCGCCCAGGGAAAAACACAGAAAAACCGACCGCGGAAAAAAAATGGAAGAGACCTTGAGAAGGGGCCACAGAGGGAGGGATCGCTCTCACTGGACGGCCAGGCCGCAATGGACTATGATTTTATCATAACAAGTATTAAGCTGCATAACACGCTGAGATTGAATAGACAGTTTGGGAGTGTACTGTGCCGATGAAGGCCTCCAGTAGAGTCGTGGATAACGCTTTCTTTTCTATTTTGTATGTGTCCCTGAAACTGGTAGTCTCCTTTTCTACCAATACGTACATGTAGCATCGAATTTTATCCATCGCAGTCAATTCAATACGACAATAACTTACTCAACATGCACACACACACACACATTCATGTGGATGCGTGAGTCGCGCCTGTTTCCATCCCAACTTCAGCTGTGACCTTGGTTATTTACAGACGAGTAGAGAAGCTCGTCTCAGATAAAACGCTTCACGGTTAAACAAAATGAGCAAAGGTTTAAGCAAAGCAAACGCGGGGCGGCGAGACTAGAATCCGTCTTTTCAACAGAAGTGTTTTTTTGTTTCCCAACATTTTGGATCAAACAAAGAAAAGTCCCTTTAATTCAGTCTCCGAAAAGAAAAGACAAAAAAATATATATATATATTTTCAAAACACATTCTTCTTCTTCTGGGTCATCATTACTCAGAGCTGAGTGTGTTTCCCCGCGTCCCTCTCTGTCGATTTGCGATAAAAAAACAAAAACAAAAAAAAACAACATTATCTAACTCTGTGACTGTTGAGGTTATTTGTCATTATCGAAGGTTTCACCGACGATGACTGTACTAGTGACAAATGCACTCTGAACCTCTGCTAAAGGTCTGCTAAATGAATCCATGTGATGTTACCGTGACAAAATCATTTTTCCAGATTTTGTGCAAAACACATTATTATATTACACCAAGTAGGACGTGCAGTCGTAGAAAAGTGTGTTGATATCGCTGCCAGCCACTTTAATGGCTTTACAAGATAAATACTCGCTATTAGACCCAGAAATGAGGCAACGCCACGGCATGATTTACATCCCAGTTGCCTGGATACGGAAATATCAGGCTTTATCCGTCCGACGACGTTGTCAGACGCCGGGCCCCGAGAGTGGAATTAAACAGGGTCCGCGCGAGACGCATCTAGAAACGTTGCCGCGATGATTCGTGAATTCCATGCGCGGGGAGCGGATAAAAAAAAAAAAAAAAATACCCAGGAGAACGGGTTTGAAAGGACTCATTCTCTCTCTCTCTCTCTCTCTCTCTCTCTCTCTCTCTCTCTCTCTCGCTCTCTTGTCTCACACACACACACACACACACACACACACACACACACACACACACACACACACACACACACACACACACACACACACACACACACACACACACACACACACACACACACACACACACACACACACACACACACACACACACACACACACACACACACACATGCAGACACTTACTCCCTCTGTCCCGCTTCGGCTCATTGTTTCTGCGTGTGGATGTGGGGGCCGGGGGGGCTGGGGGTGTTTCTCCGCGTGAAGCTCCAGTGTCAGGTTTCTGGGAGGAACGGACTCAGCTGCCAACTTTGACCCTCAGCTGCACAACAGTGGGAGTATGTACTTTAGAAAATATGCGCACGTTCGATAATGTTCAAGAGAAGGACTCTGTTGAACGGAGTGTGTGTCTGCTCTGCCCCCCCCCCCCCCCCCCTCCAACCACCACCACTACCCCCACACCCCCTCCCCTCCCCCACCCTCGACTCCTGGCTCCTCTCTGCCGGAGGGCGCTCACCGTACGTGCACTCTAAATGCCCTCTCTCTGCCCCGGCGCAGGGTGCTTCTGTGGTCTGGGTCTGGTTTACTCCAACAAGTCGTGCAGCATGCCTCCCATCACCTTCCAGGACCTGCCCCTCAACATATACATGGTCATCTTCGGCACGGGCATCTTCGTCTTCATCCTGAGCCTCATCTTCTGCTGCTACTTCATCAGGTCAGCTGGAGTGGGGGGGGGGGGGGGGGCTAGAGTGCTCAAATGTTGTTTCGGCTAATCTCATGGCCGGAGGGGTTGAGTAGTTAACAGGGCGGAGGTGTGATTTTTTTTTTTTTTTTAAAGATTGCTTGAAAGCATATTACATGTCAGATTAGAATGTTAGGACTTTTTATGATCAGGTTATGCAATAAGGCGCGGAATTAAGGCCGTTAAGGTAAACGCTTTGCGCTCGTTTTGTTGAGATATTTTAAAACGGTATCGTCCTCGTCAAAAGGAGCTGTACAGCATGTTTAATCGGGCACTCGTTTGCAAATTTTTTGGTTTGAGAAAAATGGAATTGAAAATATGAAATACCATGGAGAAAATAAATAACAAATATAAAAATTCCCTTGCTCCCAGTTCCAATTTTATTCCAAATCACACAACCAGTCAGCGGCTGTGAGATATAAGTGTGTGTGTGTGTGTGTGTGTGTGTGTGTGTGTGTGTGTGTGTGTGTGTGTGTGTGTGTGTGTGTGTGTGTGTGTGTGTGTGTGTGTGTGTGTGTGTGTGTGTGTGTGTGTGTGTGTGTGTGTGAATGAACCAGAGGTACTATAGAGTGTGTGTCAGAGTGGGGGGCAGGGTATTGAAGGAGGAGGGAAAAAAGGGAACGAAAAAGAGGAAGAGGGTGACTTCTCCAGCTGTTGACAATGAACTCCCCAATGAGGGGAGGGGAAGGTCGTGTCCGAGGGGCAGGAAGCGCGGCTGCAGGAAGCGGCCTGCTCCGCGGAGGAGACACGCCGAGGCCTCGAACGCACCCAAGCGCGTTCAAGCTCTTTAAATAGATTCAAACATTCGGTCGTTTTTTTTGGGGGGGGGGGTTTTCGTCTTCGCAATGATTTCAAAATACTAAAGGCGCGACGACGGGCGCCAAACTAAAATCTGTTTCGAAGTTAAGTTCAAAGCAGTTTTTATTGTTGGATGTCATAGGGGTTGTTTTTTTTTTGGGGTTATTCAAATGTTACACAACCTGGTGTGTGTTCTGGGAAGCGGAAGCGAGAGACTGGAGTTAAAATTTGATGATATCTGCAGACGGAGCCGCTACGCGGAGGGGGCTGCAGCGCGGTGCTCGTATGAAGTGTTATTGTGGCTATCGGCCCCCAGCGTCACGATCCTCCTGGCCCAAGGTTTTCGGCAGACTGTTGTGTGTGGGGTTTTTTTTAACCAGATTGCAGTGTCGGGGTGAAAAGCTACGTAGATTTTTTTTTTTTAATATCTTTTTTAAAATGTACCTTGGGTGAATCATGTTACCCGGGTGACATTTGCAGCGGCGTGAAGTCGGGCGAGATAACTCCGGCTCGTCTGTGAAATAGAAACATTGCTCGCAGCAAAGGGAAGCGCTCCCATGTTCAGAATCAGCGCCCAGGCCGCGAACCCCCTCCCGCACGGCATGACAAGCAAGACGCTTTATAATCACTATGGTCGTTGGAAGAAGTAACACACGGAAAGGTCCCAGAATTGACATTAATATCTGAACAATATAGACAAAAAAAACAAGCGTTGAGAGATCCACGTATGCACTGCGGGTGAAGGCATCGGATAGCGTCAAAACCTATGATTTACGATGATTTAACTCTTGGTTTCTAAATTGTCAGTTGATTTGTAAAAAAAATATATATATATATATATATATATTTTTTTTAAATCCTTCCCGTTTCATCCGAAAAGCGCCGGCGTATGAATCACAGCCAGTGAGTCACTTCCTTTTGCCCCGTTCTGTTGGACGTGTGAGGGTAGTCTCGGGTAGGAGTGTGATTGAATTCGCTTATAGACCGGGTGATTCATCGCATGAATGCTGAGTGATGCAGTTTTCCGTCACAGGCAGGTTGACTCTTATCCCCCTCAGACAGAGCTCTTTCTAATTTCCCCGTGCATTCTGTGACCTTTATAACTTTGCATCCACTCACCGGACCCAGGAACTGGGGCTCGACTCGGACGATATTTTGTGCTCGTGGGACGGTGGCGGATGTCCTCCGGCACGAGGCTGCGAAGGCTTTTCATTGAGGTCATTATTATTTATTTTTACTCTCTTTATTTGGACGCTCTCCGTAGCGGCGCTGCGATATCTCAGCGGGGGGTTATCCGAACTCCCCCCAACCCCGCCCCCTGCTCTCTTTCACCCGCTTCACGTCGTTCTCTGGGCGGAAGAAAACCCTACTCATGTCCGAAGTGTATCCTCACATTGTTCCGCACGGACAATTGTTTATCGGCAATCAATGCAAATAAAGCAGCGAGTCAGAAAAACAAAAACCAAAAAAAAAAACCTGCAAAAACCTGTACAAGGCCCCACGGCTCCCATCCGCCGGAGCTGTTATTCTTTTTTTTTTAATCGGCTTAGGAATTACGCTTGTTGCTCTCGGATACTTGCGTTGAACTCTCTTTTTTTGGGGGGGGCGGCTAATGCAACAGAGAGTGAGACACATAAGCCTATGTTTAGTTGTGTGAAAAGAGTCATAACAAAGAACCCAAAATAACCAGCCCGAACAGACACAGATAAAGATCTCCTGTCCATTGTTGCAGTCGGGGGCGGTCCAGGATTCAAAGAAGTAACATACTCATTAGCTGTGTGTGTGTGTGTGTGTGTGTGTGTGTGTGCGTGTGTGCGTGCGTGCGTGCGCATGCGTGTGGTTAAAATGATACCGCACGTAAATATGGTATGCGCGTGTGTGCTTGGTTCTTGCAAGTGAGTAATTGACCAGATAGTTGGTTGTTGTAAGTGCAACCAGCTATTAAGTAGCCGCACGTCCAGTCAGCTGACCTCACGTTTAGCTCTGTCCCACCGCTCTCCAACGTGCGCTCGGGAATTTGATACAGTACCAACATATTTTCACTGCGGAAGCAACGCGTTCGGTAGGGTCAGATGGGTTTCTCGTCGCGTTGGAAACGTGTTTATTTATTTATTTGGTTTTTTCTTTCGTCAACAGCAAACTACGGCACCAAGCGCAGAGTGAGCGGTTCGGATACAGGGAGGTAAGGCCGCGCTGACATTCCCAACCCCCCCCACCACCACCACCCCCTGACGATTTCGGGCCAAACCGGTTCCAAAATTGACGGTGAAACTTCTGTCGGATTCTCTCTCCAACGTGTTTTGTGCTGCTTCTACAGGTGGTTCTCAAGGGAGATCCCAAAAAGTTAAATCTCCACGGGGTAAGATTGTGTGTGTGTGTGTGTGTGTGTGTGTGTGTGTGTGTGTGTGTGTGTGTGTGTGTGTGTGTGTGTGTGTGTGTGTGTGTGTGTGTGTGTGTGTGTGTGTGCGTGCGTGCGTGCGTGCGTGCGCGCGCCATATGTTAAAAGGAATCACTTGTGAAGGTTACTCTATTAGGAGTACAATAGGTGAAAAAAAACAAAAAAAAAATTCGACGTGACGCACAGTACTGTCGTCCATTCCTCATCTGTCCCCTTCCTTTGTACTTTTCTCTTTCTTTTCCGCTCTCTCTGTCACTCACACAGCAGACATGTGCCGTCTGCCTGGAGGACTTCAAAGTGAAAGATGAGCTGGCGGTGTTGCCATGCCAACATGCCTTCCATAGGAAGTGAGTGTACAGGAAAGCACAATGAGAGTGTTTCTTCTTAGCCGTTGGGCGTTTTCTTTTTTTGATGCGGGGTATCGCGGCCGTGTATCCCACTTAAGCTAACGGCCACAGGTTGAATCCTTGTTCATCCGGGAGGCTGTTAGGAGAAGCTCTTCGCTCCGAAACGCGTCGTTACGGAAGCCAAGTTTTTAATTATTTGAATTTGTTGTGTTTTTTCTAATGTGCCTCGAGCGTCAGGACACAGGAGGACTTTTTTTTTTCCATTGCCAGGATGATCCGTAAGCACAACTGAGCCGGTGTGTTTTTTTAGCCCGCGCAATAGAAAGGGTACGGCTTAACGCCCCGCCTCTTTTCCGACATTGACCGTCTGCGTCCTTCCCCACAGGTGTCTGGTCAAATGGTTGGAGGTACGCTGCGTGTGCCCCATGTGCAACAAGCCCATCGCCGGCCCCCCGGAGCAGCACCACAGCATAGGGACTCTGCTGGACGAGCTGGTATAGCAGGGTGAGCCCTTGCCAGGCTGGGTGGGGGAGAGCCGACTGGACCAGCTGGTACGAGCTGGCAACCGACGGGATGGAAAAAACGCTGTTATGTTGTAAAAAAAAAAAACCCCGGCAAAACACGAACGCCACGAGCGAGTCGGGGGTAACCTAGTTACCACCGGGAGAAGGTACTCAGAGGGATGCTGTTGCCTAGCGACCGGCCCCGAGACGGTGACATCACACCTTGTGGTGTCTTCGAGATTACCATCAGCCGCCTTCATGTCACAGCGCCGCTCCTCCTCAATGTCACCTCTCCTTCCTCTCCACCACCCACCCAACCAACCCCCCCCCCCCCCCCCCGATCCGCTCCATCTCCGCCTTCTCTTCTTCGGCCCCGTCGTCTCAGAGGAGGTCTGACAGCGCCCGCTGAGGAGCTGTTTCATGTTTTGTATGGATTTCGGGAAAAGACGAGGCCGGGGAATGCGAGGGCCTTTGGTTTGAGACAAAAACACAGTTGCACTCTCTGGGCGTTTGTCTGTCATGTCGTGGTTGAGCGTCTGTCTGGTCTGCAGTCGATGTCGGTCGAGGCGACTGAGGATCAAAAAAGTTGTTGTTAAAGGTCCCATGAAGTGCAAAGTGTATTTTCATTCTCGTTCCTCCTTTTTTTTTACGTGCACTTAATTTACATATATATTTAACACTATGTTCTAGAGATTCACAAAAATATATTTAATTTAATGTTTCAGTCGAAAAATAACCTTTTTTCTTTTTTTTTCCTTTTTGCCGCACGTCCGGGTGTACGCTCTTAAAAATGTTCAACGTTCAAATGAAAGGCAGCAAGATGAAGAGAAAACCAGTGATCTACCGCAACATTCAGTCAACTTGCCAACGGCGTGTCAAATGTCCACAATCTGCAAAAAATAATGTTTTGGTTAAGAGCCAAATCATACTCCCAAAGAATTTACCACTCTGTAATACGTTGCAGAATGTTGCAGTTGTAGTTCTGAGACAGCGGCAGAGACGGGTGTATATTCCACTCACCTCTCGTGGTACAATTGGCACAAAGCTGGTGCAAAGGTTTCCATACATCACCGTCCAATCGGTTAGAGATGATTAAATCGTCACAACGACCCGATCAATATTCTCCAGGAGAGCAGGGTTTACCTCCGGAGCTCCGACGTGTCGGAGGTGACGGATTTTTTCCCCGCGAAGCCGCTGCCTCTCTCCCAAAACCGAGAGGATCCGATTGTATTTTGAAAAGCTGCACCTCAGTTTGATATGGGACATTCCATAACACTCGCCCGCCCCTAATTTTTCTGTACATTTTGCAATATCAGTAGATTTTTATGGGACTTTCAATTGTGCGGACACGTTTTAACACGTTATGCCTTTTTTTTGTTTTTGTTGTTGTTGTATAGCTGACAGGAATTTGCAAACTGTTCACTTCCTCAAAATGTTTTGGTTTTTTTTCTTTTGTTTTGTTTTTGCAAAAAATGTGTAAAAGATTTTGTACGTGTTCCACTCTGAATTACATTTTTCTATCGAGTTGACATTCCTGTGGCCACAACAAAATTTTAGGGCAACGCCTTAGCCATAGCACGTCACGGCTGCGGCCACAGCCACTGTTTTATTCCCTTCGTCTCGGAGACAGTTATTGTCCCGTGAAGGTAAAAATAAGGGTAGCATCGCACTTTAGTCACATCGTTTCAACTCACACGGGACGCGGCCAAACACTACGTTTTATACAGATATTCTTTTGGTGGAGTTGTTGTACTTCTGGTGATTCTGGTTCTACATACCCTCATTGTAGGTCTTTGTGGTTGACGTCATCTTTTCTCAGCAAATCGTAGGCGAGCGCTGCCGAAATTGGGCACAACTCCCCCTCGAAGGCACGCGATCCGGGTTGCCACATGCGATGTAGTCGAAGGCGAGGATCAGCGTTTCGGTCGAGCGGCCTCGCTGGTGGCCGCCGACCGGGACGGCTGTGTCACGCGTCTTACATTTGGTGAGACGGAAGCGAGAGACGAGGCGTTTTCTCTTTAAGATTCCACATTCCACGTTTTATAATCCAAAGGATGTAAATAGAGTTGGAAAAAAAAAAAAAAAGTAATAAATTCAGTTTGTCTGTTTTCTCAGCTTCTCCTTCTTCTTGTCTGAAGTGATCTCTCTGGCGCCATCGTTAGGTGAAATACTGTCCATACTCAAACGCGACAGTGCAATTACACTAATAACTATGATAACTACAACACAAATTATACATTTTATATATATATAAATATATATATGTATACACAGTATAGCCTTATATTTATACATATATGTTTCTGACTTTACTAACATTATAGTGCAATTGTAAATTTCCCCGTTGTGGGACTACTGTGGGACCATTGTGGGACTAATAAAGGTTTATCTTAATTACACCAACAATCATCTAACTATATATTAGCACTAGACAGTATATTATGACTACAGTCTATAAACACAAATATTATACTGTATATTAACACAAATTATAGGATAATATACTTTCTCTTAAATCTCTCAATTATAACTATAATAACATTTTGTTTTTCTCAAAAATATTACATGACATTATTTGCAGAAGGATCAATTCACAAATGATCAATTCTTACATCCATTCTTCAGTTCTTTGGAAGTTATTAAGTTGGTAAATGAAGGCTGTCTTAAATTTAGTTTAGTGACTCTCTTTTTACCAAGTAACAATTCAACTGCAACTTGGGGAACGCTCATATTATCATATACTGTATCAATATAGTTGAATATGAGTCTGCTTTGGCACAATGTGGACACTGAACATCAGCCTCTTATTATATGAATGGGGCGCAGGCCTTTAAAAGATTGTGTTCGTTTTTCGGATTGAGAGCACATCTGCATCCTGCCTCATTAAATGTGCAAGACCTCCTCCCATTGGTGGGCTCCAAGTGGCACCTAGCTATTCCTCCCCGGCAGATTGCAGGTGGTCGAGCGTCCGAGTCCCAAGCGCATTCCTCGCTGTACACGCAACGCCTTCTAATTAGAGTCAGGGCCTTTGAGGGCCCTGAAACGGAATTTAAGATTAAGGCAGATGGTGTAAAATCACTGAGAGACGGGAGGGAACACTGGCTCCCATAGAATGAGAGAGGGGGGGGGGGGCGTTGGGGGGGGGAGGAGACTGAAAGTAGGAGAGGATGAGAAGGAGAAGGTGCTGAGAAAGTCTGAAAAAACCCAGTCTACTCTTGAAGGACACTGCCAGGCTGCAGACCCTGTGTGGGAGAGGGTGACAGTGACAGACAGAGAGAGAGAGAGAGAGAGAGAGAGAGAGAGAGAGAGAGAGAGAGAGATGTAGAGCACATTTGCTTTGGAGCTCCACGGCCTCTGGGAGTATTATTGATGAACTTCCGATAAATGGGGACTACTGACAAGGACATGTCGTAGAAGATGCACATGATAACAAAGAAAAAAACGAACAGGTAGAAACCCTGAGCCATGAGAGTGAGATTTGGAGATTCAATGGACACGGGATCTCATCTTTAATATCACATCCGAAGCATCTGGTGAGTAGACTTTGCCTCGTCTTCTCTTTGTCAGTCAGACATTTATTAAGGGTCACATGTGTTTGTGTGTTTTGATCCAATGCAATGTGTCTCACTGTGTGCTGCGATGGCTCTGGTATTCTATCGACAATCTGACTGATTCTATCCTATCTGGTATCAACGGCTTCAAAATGTGACCATCTAAGGCACTGGCCACAGCTTTGAAACATTTTAAACCGAAAAAAAACCCAACCCCACTTTGTTTTATGCATTACACACAACCCCTTTGCAAGTTTTGAAGCGTAAGCAGGATTTCTCTTAAAATAAGGATTGCCGCGTCAGCATTTTCATTGCCAGACAATATCGAAAAGATATTGGCGTAACTTTCTAAAGCCGTAACGGTACACTTGTTTCGAATGGTCTGACTTGTCCACACACGCACATTGACACGCACACACACACACACACACACACACACACACACACACATTCACACACACACACACACACACACACACACACACACACACACACACACACACACACACGCATGCTGCTTGGGTGGACCTGGAAACATAAGCAAGTCTTTCATGAGATCAGCCTCTACCTGAGCAATAAAGAGCCAACTGTGCTGTGAATAAACCCTGACTATGGCAACACACGTGTGCGTGTGCACAAACACACACACACACACACGCACACACACACACACACACACACACACACACACACACACACACACACACACACACAGACACACACACACACACACACACACACACACGCAGGGTGGAGAGGCACAGAGCGAGGCTTGTTTCTGTCACCTCCGTCTTCTTCAAAATCGTGGCACTCAGAGTGAATATAAGGTCAGGTCTTATATTCGTCCAAATCTCGCCCTGTCCCACCAGCCAGTGCACAACACTCACATTTTACAACCGCTGCAGGTTTCTTTCCTTGCGACGTACTCTTGGAAACGGTTACGGTTGCGCACATTACCGTGGACTGGTCATGATTTAGTATGAATAATAAAGTAAACGGTATTCGCTGTGAGAGCTTTTCATCAACAATTTGCAATGTCATTAAGTTTACTTCAGGTCCTTCATGGCTTATAACGTTTGAAAATAACTATGGCGTGTTTATTTTTTTATTAAATGTTTGTGAGACATCTAATGAATCTAATGAATAACATGTCCATTCATTTCACATATTTGTCATTCTAGGTCACTCTCGGTATGACAGAAATGAACATTTGGAAACGACTATGAATGAAATAGTGGATGTGAACCGTGGATTCAGTGAGAATAAACAAGATGAAAAAAGAAAAGTGGGAAGGCTCCTCCAAAAAAACCTGTTCCTTAAACCCTAAATCTGGACCCAAAATGGATCGGTTGAATGGCACATGAAAAAACAACTCATATGTTTCTGTCAGCCCCGGGGCGTGGGCTTCGACTGTTTGAGAGCATTTGCTTGATGCAACTCATCGCCAGACGCAATGCTTAAAAGGTGGTTGCTGGCGCTCGCGGGCCGCATCGGGGCCATTTTGCTCCTGGTCTGCTGCAGCTTGTCCCTGGTTTACCTCCTCGCCTGCAAGCCGGCGGCCCAGCAAGGCCAACAGTCCCCGCTGTTGTCGGGAGGGGCCACCAGCAAGGAGGGCTACATGGCCTTATTGCAGGAGAGAGAGGACTCCCACAGGTACTACATCAACAGCCTGACCAAGCAGATCGCCCAGCTGAAGGAGGCGCTGCAGGAGCGGACCGAGCAGCTTCACGACTCCCTGGAGAAGGCCAAGGCCAAAGGGGTCCTGCCTCTGGGGCTGGACAGTCTTCACAAGGTCCCCACGCAGTCGGATCTCAAGGTGGGAACGGCAGACGGTAACATAGCGTCGCATCGATAAATACGTGCCCTCCGAGCCCCCGCTGCGGACGGGGGCTCCGGCCGACGAGGGCACCGGTGGTGATAAATGTCATTTCTCGGCCCCCCCACAGGAATTCTTCCGCTCCCAGCTGAACCAAGCCGAGGTGAACTCGGGTGCGAAGCTTCCGAACGAGTACGCGGTAATCCCGTATGACACCTTTACTTTGCGTAGGTGAGTACGTCGGGAAGATCCCGGATTGGGCAGAGGCAAACTTTGAGCGGTGGAATAGC
The DNA here is from genome assembly GCF_960531495.2 of Zeus faber. Lineage (NCBI taxonomy): Eukaryota > Metazoa > Chordata > Actinopteri > Zeiformes > Zeidae > Zeus > Zeus faber. Next base: position 11,210,716 of record NC_137203.1, read on the forward strand.
TGTCAGTGTAATATTTGGAATAGCTGTCAGTGTAATATTTTCGTTGTTCACCCGATATCCCTCCATGGCATATTTCTGCTGTGACCTGATCGGAATAAAATATCCTAGATTCACACATAGATAACAGTATTTATCTATTAAAAGTGATCACATTTATCTTTACCGCCCAAATTCTGTCTTCCACAGAGATAATATATATTTATTTAAAATATATTTGATAAAATACATTTTTAATTCTATACTCAAGGGAACAACGGCCAGGCCAAATCATTGATGTACGCGAGCATATTTAGTGATTGAATAGATTCTAACTCTGATTTTATTTCATTCTTTCCGCCGTCCCTCAGGGTGTACCAGCTGGAGACGGGGCTGACCCGGCACCCCGAGGAGCGACCGGTGAGGAAGGACCGGCGGGATGAGTTGATAGGAACTCTGGAGACAGCCCTGCACGTCCTCAACGGACCCCAGCAACACACGGACGCCGCCCGGGGGAAGCGCACCTACTCTCCGTCGGACTTCATAGAGGGTGAGAGAAAGGCGGTTTGAAAACAAGGCATAGCGACCGGATTCACATTGTATGAGAATTTGCACGAAGTCTCGACAATTTTGGGGGTCTGGCAAATCCCCATAAATCACTTGCACATAGCTACAAGAGATGACCTTTGTAGAGGAATATGAACTTGAAGTTGCCATTAGTATTGATATTAAGGCCAAATTAATTCATAAATGTATTTTAATTAAATAATAGTCCCTCACTGGATATGATGCGGTTTAAGTATTACAAACATCAGGGAGAGAGTTATTGTGGAACCAGCGTTACTATGGACACTGTGAGCTCTGCTACTGGAACGGAGAAAAAAAAATGTGAAGGTCAGCTGAACGCCTGAATGTGGAATATCATAAGCAGCTTTCGCAAGCACTGAGCGATGGAAGATGGAGGGAGCGGAACGGTGGTTACGGCAGCAACACCTGTGAGCATTGTTTAGGTGAATTGTATGGAAATTGGGTCAAAGACATACCCGCCCCCGCCCCCCGCCCCCTCTCTCTCAGGGCTGACCCGTACAGAAAAGGACCGGGGAACCGTGTATGAGCTGCTGTTTAAAGGCGAGACCTCACACGACTTCACGCGGCTGGTTTTCTTCCGGCCCTTCGGCCCCGTGATGAAGGTGAAGAGCGACTGCGTGGACACACGCAACATGCTGATCAACATCATCGTGCCTCTGTCCCGGAGGGCGGACGCCTTCAGACAGTTCATCGCCAACTTCAGGTGCCTGAGCCCATTGGTCACACCGAGACACATAGTATACAGTATATACAGTACACACGCACACGCACGCACGCACGCACGCACACACACACACACATATACACACACACACACAGACACACACACACACATGCATACAGTACATACGAAACACAGTAAAAACTAAGAATGACACAAAGGAACCCATGAAGGGTTAATTCAGGAACACCCTCATAGAGCAGAGCTCTTATTACAATTAGAGCTTATCAAAGGAGCAAAACCCGAGTCTTCCTCGGGGCATGACTGGAAGGAGGCCGTCAAAACAGACGGTGTTTACTCCTTTATAGTCTTTGATATGCTCTAATCATGAGAAGAAAAAAAGTATATTTATATCCCTGCACTGTGTGAGTTTGCCTGAGGTAAGCCTTAGTTGGCTCCTCATAATATTATGGGTGGAGGGTTGGTGGGCGGCAGCACTACTCTGCTCTTTTTCTATTAATTAATTACCCAATAGGCCAGAAAACAAAATATAAAAACAGAAATGTGTGTATATAAACACATTTTTAAAAGACACCACACATTAAAAAACACACCTACACACACACACACACACACACAAACAAACCCCTGCATTCTTGAATTGCCCCCCGGTGACTGAGAAAGTGTTGTTATTTTATCTTACAAACATGCACAACACAGTAGTTGTGATCCTGCCGTAACTTGATTAAAGTTTGATTTAGTTATTGAATTTTAGTAATAATAATTCCAACTGCAGAGTTTCTTATTTCTTATTTCAACGTTATATGTCGTGCAAATGCCTCTTATGGGACGGTGCCTCTCATGGAAATCAGAACACGATAACACGGAGCAGCTGGATATTATGGAACGTGTACACTGAACCAAACTCTGGAGCCTAATGATGGTTCTCATGTTATTCTGCCGAGGAGGCAAATAAATCCTCCTTTTTTGCGTTTCTTTCCCCAGAGACGTGTGCATCCGTCAAGAAAACTCGATTCATCTCACCGTGGTCTACTTCGGTCGAGATCAGATCGAGCGAGTGAAAGCCATACTGGACCAGACCACCAGGTAACACCGTGCGCCGGTTCGAATTCAATGTGTTTGTAAGCGTTCGGCCCTAAATGGTGACTGAGAGCTTGTGATCAGAGTTGAAACCGTCGTCATCCAGTTGAATATTTTTGCACTTGTGGACGTAAACAACCTACACAACTGATCCAAACAGATTTTTATGATAATAAAATATCCTACAGCTGCTTCAGAGCATGTCAAACTAACTTACCACATTAGGTTGCACCCTTCCTTTTCATCAAAGTGCACTGAAATAAAAGTCTTATTGTCCAAGCATATTCAAATATATTAAAATGAGCTTATTTTAAGGGTGGAATTTTAGGTTTAAAATTGTAATGAATACTATTTAATAGATTCACGAGCTAAATTTTGAGGAAACACAAGCTCACTAACCACGACGGGGAAGAGCCTCAGACACAAGCCTCTTAAATGACTTCAAGGCTGTGATGACATCAGCGTTGCGGCTTGTACTCAATTTCGGTTATGGTTTCTCTGTGCTGCGCTGCACATTTTAGGGAAGGGGATAAAAGAAAATAATAAATGTCAGACGATACCAATGTTTTATAACCGCATCCATCAGCTCGTCTTCTGAAGCCTCTGGCTCTCTGCGGTGCAGGGTGTGAAAGGAAAACCTAAAAGTTACGTTTTCCTTTTTTTTTGTAAATCTTTGATGATTATCTCCTGACTTTTATCAAATAGAACGCTGTTACAAAGTGGAATTCCCTCGGTGTCTCATTGTTGGAAACAATAGAACTTAAGTGTCTGACGGATGAGTCATTTTTTCCAGGGTAGGGGTGGGGGCTTTTTCGTGATCGGCGTACCGTGTTTATGTGGAGTTTCCTATTTCCGCCTTGTTCCGGCCAAAACGGTGCCTTCCTCTTTTCCCCGTCCCCCAGGGAGACTCGGTTCCGGAACTTCACCTTGATCCAAATGAACGAAGAGTTCTCCCGCGGCCGGGGCCTGGAGGTGGGCGCTCGGGCTTGGCGCCGCACCCAGAACGTCCTGCTCTTCTTCTGCGACGTCGACATCCACTTCACCTCCGACTTCCTCACGTCCTGCCGACTCAATGCGGAGCCCGGTGAGGGAAACATCACCGCGTTATCACCTGCTGCGCGTTCATTCTAACCGCAAGCGGCGCGTTATTGACTGAGCTGTTATTAAAGCTGATTTCTTTCATGCAATTCCATGCAATGCTCTTATGTATTTTAATGTCAATTTTGAGGTAAAATAATCATTAAAAGATCCTGTGTTATAAGAGGGGATCGTGAGACCCCCACCACATACACATACACACGCACACACACACACACACACATACACACACACACACACTTTCTGAAACATGATGTAAAGCTGCATGGTCGCTATTGGCGCTATGGCAGCTTCCTCCATAATTTTGGGAATCCCTCCCTGGCGACTCGGAGGTTTTTTTCCCTCCCATATCAGCTCCGTACTAGAGTCGTCATACATAATGAACAAGTGATACAGAGCGCCAGGGAGGTGTCAGGGAGGAGTAGCGGGCGATTAGAAACTTTTTTCGACATTTTGAATGTAGAATGTAGAATCACATGTTTTAATACTGCTTTGCTATCGGCGGAGACCACATTCCTACACGTTCCCGCTTTAGATTATTCATCACACTCATTAATAACTGATATCACACAACCATGGGCCCATATACGTATGTCTGTCAGGCAATATTTGCGTGTAGTTGCTGTGCTGAGTAGATCATTTGGGGATTTTTATTTCTTCCTCTTAGGTAAAAAAGTGTACTACCCTGTGCTGTTCAGCCAATACAACCCTGCTCTCATCTACAGCAACCACACACACCCTCCTCCAGCCGAGCAACAACTGGTGGGTCACAAAATACAAGACAGATAGAAGAGTGAGAGAGTGAGAGAGTGAGTGAGTGACTGACTGACTGACTGACTGACTGACTGACTGACCGACTGACTGACTATGTTAAAATGACTTGGAATATTGTAAAATCGCGGCTTGTTTCTAACAGGTGATAAAAAAGGAGACTGGATACTGGAGGGACTTTGGATTTGGTATGACGTGCCAGTACAGGTCTGATTTCATGAACATAGGTAATAAAAGGCCCCGTCCCCTAACTGCTGCTGCCCTGATGCATTCCAATGCTGCATTTCAACCTGGATGACAACAAACCACTGCTTTTTCCACAGGCGGCTTCGACCGCAACATCAAGGGCTGGGGGTTGGAGGACGTGCACCTGTACAGGAAGTACCTCCACAGCAAGCTGATGGTGGTGCGCTCGCCGTCGCGCGGCCTGTTCCACTTCTGGCACGAGAAGCGCTGCGCGGACGAGCTGCCTCCGGACAAGTACAAGATGTGCATGCAGACCAAGGCCATGAGCGAGGCCTCCCACGGTCGCCTGGGGGAGCTGTTCTTCAAACGGGAGATTGAGGCCCATTCCAGAGCTCAGAAGCAGGGAAGTTAAAGGGAGACAAGATGGAGGACGATGCGCGCGACAGCGGTGTCTGACATCGCTCGCGCCATTTTTATTTTTATTTTTTTTTAACGTGGTGGCATTGTTTGTACCTTTTGTGCTTAACTCACAATGGTCTCTCAAACGGGTTACTCAAAACTGAAAAACATTTTACCATCCGAATCCAACTTTTACCTGATACTGCCCCCTGAGGACACGTCCTCTCACATGAACACATCATTAAACACGTCAGCGCGTACGACCTGTGTCTGTAAGTTCCAAAGTATGACTTGACAAAATGTCAAATTAAACCTGTTTTTCATCCAGTTCTCTTCATTTACTTACACAGGTAAGAAAAGAGCCTTTAATCTATCAATCTATCTATCTATCTATCTATCTATCTATCTATCTATCTATCTATCTATCTATCTATCTGTCTATCTATCTATCTGTCTATCTATCTAGTATCGACGGCTCTGCGGAGCCTGAGAGAGTGTCTGAGGAAGTCTCCCCCTTACAGAAGTGCCGTAAGATTATCCACACAAAGAAAAATCCAGCTTTTAACAAATTAAGTCCCGTAGCAATGGGAAGCAACAGGGAAATGTGCGCGACGCGCCACGGGACACACCAAGCTGTTCTGCTTTGTTCAACTAGGAAACGGAGGAAAACAAATACATGTAAAATAAAAACACACTGTTTTTATTTGTTTTGTTTGGAGAAGCGGGAACCAGGGAACTGCGCTGCGGAGCGTAGATCGTCCCTCTCCATTACATAATCTACTGTCCCGATCCAAGGCAGGCAGAACGGGACGGTCTTTTATTTAGTCGTTAAAACGATTGTTTCTTACAAGTAAGGAAGTAACAAAAATAAATAAATCTAAAATAAAAACATGGGGAACGGGCAGGGGAAGAGGTGCTGTCTGGAGGATGAAAGAAACTCCAATTCTCTGAGTTATGTTTACGTTTTTTCATTTTTCCACACAAGTAAGGAAATAAGCAAAGTAAATAACTCTTGTTTCGGCGACTCTGCGGCCAGAGACGAGTGGGAGATGTCCCTGCTTGGGTTCCACGCCAGGGCGGGGCCCGCGTTTCCCTCCACCCAGTCATGAACGTCAACAAGTCAAAGCACAGATCCAGGCTGCATGACAAACATTTTGCACGCCGGGATTTCCACTTCAGAAAAGCGTCACGCCGCCCAGGCACGGAGAGGCGCGGCCGTGCAATCTCCGCTGAAAGATCGTTTGGGCGTCTATGTTGCTCTGCACGGTGACCCCGGCAAGAATGCTACCGGACCTGAATCAGCTGACAGAGCAGCAGGGAGACCAGCTCCGCCGCTCCCATTTGTTCGCGAAACATATTGGTGACGAATTCTGAATATATAAATGAAATGGGGATAAATAAATGCACTGATGAAAGGGGTTATGAAAAAGGAAAAGTATTGTCATAGAACGGGATGTGTTTTGAAGCAAAATGTGCAGGTTTAGAAACTTGACCATGGAGTGAAAAGAAAAAAACTCAAATATGAAATGAAACGAAGGAATACTCGTTTTTTCAGTTGTTTTATCGGGCGTGGAGGAACATCGTAAATTGTAAAGATGGTATGCGGCCCCTCACCTGGTCTTCAAAACTCTGTGCGGCCCTTCAACCAAAACACTCGCCTGCCCTTGGTTTATGGAGTGCTGAATGTCCTTGAGCGTTGAACTTCAAGAGAAAAAAAAAAAATTATTTGTGTTTTTTTTTTTTTTACTGTTTTTTAAACATAGTTCATACCTCAATAAGGTTTCTGTTTAATAGACATGTCATCCTATAATATATATATATATAATAATAATAATTATTTTTTAATTTGTTAGCCGACTTGAAGGACTTGTTGGATGGGTTGACGGGCCTTCTTTTTTTTTTTTTTTTATCATTTAAATGAAGTTAGCCTATTTTCATTCTGTTTTATGTTCTGAAAACGTCAAGGTTGGATAAATTGAACAGTTTGTGTTCATTTGTGGGCCGGATTGGACAAAATATTAACTTCAACGTGCGAATGAACGTTGTGTCCAACTGGGTAGTAATGCACGGCGACCACTCCGCTGTCAACCCCAGGTAAATAACTGCAATGAAGTTGAACGAAGAGGTTTGCAATGTTTCCTGTCAACGCACTGATTTCACACCAACTTGTCGCCGCCACCAGAAGCTGGGCGGGCGGGGAGGGTGGTGCCTGTCGACGTCATCCGCGAGCCGGGCGGAGCCGTGCGGCGTCTCCCCGTCAGGTGGGCGGGGCCCGCCGAACATCGGGCGAGGGCTGTCGTGGGGCGAATGCCGGGCCCGGATAGGCCCGTCCCGCTGCGCGGAGCCGCGGATCGACGAGCAGCGGAAGCAGCGCAGTGGGTCCGGGGCTCCGGGACTTTGTGCAGAACACACCCCGAGCCACTGCGACGCGGAGCGGCGAGGAAAACGCGGCCCCGGAGGCTGGAGTGCGGCTTGTGATCGAGGGGGGAAAAACATTTAAAAAAATATATATATATATATACATTTATATATATCAATGTTTCATGACAAAGATGAGTTTTAGTTGAAACTTTTTGCCCGAACAACGAGACATGCTCCCCGGAGAGGCCGCCTCGCGTCGCTCGGTATAATAACAGCCGGCAGCAGCGCGTCGGTCCGGACGCTGTTTCATAAGACGTCGGGGAGTAACGGAACAAGCCGCAAAATGTTCAAGGCTGGAGGGATCCCCCTGATCTTCATGGACCTGACCTGCCTGACTCTGGGTATGTAACACCTGGGTGACAACAACATCTTTACATGCTTTTATGTTGCAGCTTTACATTTATATTACAGTTTTAAATGCATTTATATTACATCTTTACTTGCATTTATATGACATATTTACTTGCATTGATATTACATCTTTACTTAAATTTATATTACATCTTTACTTGCATTTATATTACATCTTTACATGCATTTATATTACATCTTTACTTGCATTGATATTACATCTTTACTTGCATTTATATTACATCTTTACATGCATTTATATTACATCTTTACATGCATTTCTATTACATCTTTACATGCATTTATATTACATCTTTACATGCATTGATACTACATCTTTACTTGCATTGATATTACATCTTTACTTGCATTTATATTACATCTTTACATGCATTGATATTACATCTTTACTTGCATTGATATTACATCTTTACTTGCATTTATATTACATCTTTACATGCATTGATATTACATCTTTACATGCATTTATATTACAGCTTTACATGCATTTATATAACATCCTTGCATACATTTATATTACAGTTTTACATACATTTATGTCACAGCTTTACATACATTTATATTACAGCTTGACATGGTCTGTATTTATGTTGAGGGGAGCCTGGCCGTGAATGAACTGTACGGTCCTACACAACACAAGCCACAGTCAGGGAAGTGAAAACAACAAGTGAAGAGAGACACTTTCCGTCGGTTATTTTCAAACTAAGACAGACAGTACAAAAATACATTTGGTGCGAAAGTTTTGTTTTCATTCAGGTGTTTGACAGGGTTTTTTTTTTTTACTTAATTTGGAGCTGTTCTGTTACATTTCTATGTATTTTTGAAAATTACTATTATTGTTGTTGTTATTATTATGATTATTATTATAATTGTTATTATTGTTATTATTATTATTAGGTTGTTATTATTATTATAAATAGTACTACTACTAGTCATTATAATAATAATAATAATAATAATAATAATAATAATAATAATAATAATTATAATTATAACAACAACAGCAATAATGTATTATTATTATTATTATTAATAATAACATTAATAATAAAATAATAATAAAAAAAATTACCAGAATTAATAAAATAAAAATTAATAATAAAATTAATAATAATAATAATAATAATAATTATTATTATTATTATTATTATTATTATTATACTAATAGTAATGTATAATAATAATAATAATAATAATAATAATAATAATAATATAACAACAACAACAATAATGTATTATTGTTGTTGTTGTTATTCATAATAATAACAAGAATTTGTTTTTTCTTTCACACAATGTTCTTGAGTATGTGTAGGACAATTGAGCAATGTTCAAAAGTGATTATCCAAAAATCAGGTTTAGGGCACTGCTGATGAAGCAACAGAATCGGCTTGCCAGCTTCATCCACATCTACTTCTACTGTCAGCTCCACCTCTACCAGAAACATTTAACTTTTCCTGTCATGTTTGGAAGCTGTCTTGCCCTCATGCAGATGGCGTGCAGGAACTCAAAAACAGTGATTAATGTGATGGGCATACACCACTGAAATGTGTGCAAGGGCGGGCCTGTGGCAACACAACAGTGTTTCTACATCACTATTCCTGTTCACTCGGTACATTGTTATAACCCGTTCTACCTCCACTGGCTCATCAACTCAACTGGAGGTTTTTTTTAAATCTTTTTATTTACAGTACACATTCCTTGTGGCTTGTGGTGGCATTTCTGCTCAGATGGGGCGGGGAAGAAAGATGGCGTGCGAACATATCATAAAAGACACATCAGACATAAGATCTCACTCTGGCTCTGTAGATTAGCCTTTATGGCAGATTCTATGATGAAATTAAATTATAGAGAACTCAACCGCCACGTGGAAAGTACGTTCATTATTCCTTCCACATCCAGTTCCAGAATAACTCAAGCCCTCTGGGTTTATTTGTTAACTTTTTTTCCATTGTGTGTCCTCCACCCTCCCCCCCACACACACACACACACACGCACACAAAAAACCTCCCCCGTATCAAAAAAAAACAAACCTTCCATCGACTTTTGAAGGCCATTTTCATGTGCTTTGCATCTTTCCGAGCAGGGAAACAGATCTTATCCGTTATGCGGTTTTCCAGCTCTTTTTGATCAGTGTGTTAGTGAAACTTGGGACTATGTCCTTGTAACTCGAAACCAAAGACTACTGTATAATTTCCATTGAAATGTCAAGTATTCCTCCCTGTATATTGTGTAGGTGGTGTGCTTCTATAAGCACACCAAATACGATATATAAATTGATGTAAAATAACTCGTACACCTATGTGTCGCTGAGGACTTTGCTCTTTATTTTCTTTCCCGTAGTTGGCCTTCCCTTCATGATCCTCACCACTCAGCACAACCCCATCGAGCGAGGATTTTTCTGCGACGACGACTCCATCAGATACCCCATCCAAGAGGAGACCATATCCTACGAGCTGCTGGGCGGGGTCATGATCCCATTCACGCTGATTGTGGTGAGCCGTTGCGTCTCATTTATTTATATATTTATTTTTCAACGCAGACCTGTTTAAACCCGGCTCCCACCGCCGCCGCACGATCCCGTCCCGTGATGCGCTGTGCGTCACTCACCTCGACGTGGGTCCCGTGTGTTTGCTCAGGGCAAGCAGGATTGCTCATCGCCGACGGTGATTTACTCTTCCCTTGCAGATAATCTGTGGCGAGTGCCTCTCCGTCTACATGGCGTCCCGGGCGAAGAAGCAACCCTGCGGCACAGGTTTCAAGTACGCGGCGTGCATCTACAAAGCCGTGGGCAGCTACCTGTTCGGGGCGGCCTGCAGTCAGTCCCTCACAGACATAGCCAAGAGCTCCATCGGCCGGCTACGCCCCCACTTCCTGGCGGTGTGCAAACCCGCCTGGGATCGCATCAACTGCAAGTCAGGGGGATACATCGAGAACTTCACCTGCACCGGAGACAAGTTCCTGGTGGACGAGGCCAGGTAACTCCCCGGATACTTTAGTATAGGCGGCCAAGTTGTGAGCGTCATCGTGCGCATGAGTCACTTTGCACACAGATGCGCCATCGGCGTCGCTTCCGCCGACCGGTGCTAATTCACTATTTGTGAATGACGTAGGGATCCACCGATCCATGTTTTGGAAAACTGCTGAAAAGAGCTAAAAGCTGAAAAGGAACCGTGTTTCCGAACTCAAAATAGGCTGACAACCGTGAAAAGATGTTGTCTGGAGACTTGTGATACAACTGCCCCAGAGTCTGGGAGGCTTAATGTGATTTGGGAGGACTGTGCAGTAATTACGAGAAGGGGGACGGGCCGTGACTCCAGAGGCAAGTCGTTCGGTTCGTCTGTACGCCCGTAGGATCCATTCTCCTCCGTGCGTTCTCTCTGTGTGTTATTGTGTGTCTGGATCATGTCTAAGATCTGGGTATAAGAGCTGACTGAACGTATAACAATGTGATGATAATTCTTGTAATTCTTTATAATTCCTCCGCAGGCTTTCTTTCTACTCGGGCCACTCGTCCTTCTCCATGTACTGCATGCTGTTCCTTGTAGTAAGTACATATTAACTGTTTAACATACATTGTTTTATAATGAATACTGTATGTTAAAACATACATTATATGTTATGACTTATAGCTGAACTATGCTTAACACATTAGTACTTAGTAGTTAGACATATTGACAATATGGTCCTCATATTTATATATTATGGATTCTGGCATTCTGACATTACTTACTATGGATTCTGACATTCTTACAGCAAAAATGACCCCTATACACTAGTATTGATAAACTAAAGCAATATAGATAAAAATGTGTGATATATTTCTAATCCTTGAAATGTTTTCATGATCCAGACCGCTTTGTGTGGTTTTCTCTGTAAGATCCTGTTTCGCAGCCACTTTAAAGATTTTTCTCTTATCTTCAAAATTCATTTAAGTGTCACCTCTAGTGTAACCCTCAAATAAGTGGTCATTATATTTTTATATAGTTGGCCTTATTTTGTACAAATAATAATAATAATAATAATAATAATAATCATAATTATAATTATAAGAAGAAGAAGATTCTCTACAATGGTAGTTTAATAAGAGAAACAGTAAGGGGAAATTCAGGCAACCATAATCTATTGAGCACTTTAAAGACATTCGATTTCAGGGCGGGGGCACAGGATTGAATCAGTACAGATGACTGTATTCTTAAATGTATTCCTACCCAACTGAAACCAGGAAGGAAGGCATTTTGTTTATTCCAGCCCTCAAACCCGTTCTTCTCGTATTGCCTCCCCCCAGCTGTACATCCAGGCCCGACTCAAGTCAGAATGGGCACGGCTTCTGCGTCCCACCATCCAGTTTTTCCTGATCGCGACGGCCCTGTACGTGGGTTTGTCGCGGGTCTCCGACTACAAGCATCACTGGAGCGACGTGCTGGCCGGCCTCCTGCAGGGCGCCCTGGTGGCCGTTCTCACCGTGAGTTCCGGCCTCCGCCCGCGGATGTTTGATATCGTCACTCTACCCGTTCGATTTGTTTCCCACATTCAGTCCCACGTTAACCCTCCCCGCCGCCCCGTTCTCGCAGGTGGCGTTTGTGTCCGACTTCTTCAAACAACCGATTGAGCCAGAGGAGGCGCAGGGGGAGGATCCCACACAGACCAGCTTGCAGGACACCCCTGCCAACGGGAACCACTACGGCAGCACGGACTGAAACCGCGCCGCGGCGGACCGTTAGGGAAGCAGACGGGGGAGTGGGGGCCGGACCACGCCCTCGCCCCCCTGTCACGGTGACGGATTCTCCCCCGGGAAGGGACGTTAAGGAGCCTCAACTGCTGGCGGTTTGTGTGGAGGCCTTTTCCGTGCGGCTCGCCCGCGGGTGTCTGGTGTGTCAACACTGATCGCGTCTTGCACTTCTCCAAGATTGAGCCAAATCCGGCGTTTTGTATTATTTATATCAATAATTATTATCATGCCGGCAAAACAATATGTAGGCTTTACTTGAAAAGCTCATGATAGACTGGTTTGTTTTTGCTGCTGTGCATGGTGCATGCGAGCGGGTCTGGACGAATTAAATCACATTTTAAATCTGAAAAAAATAAGCGAGGAAAAAAAAACAACAACAACTGGACTGGTCGCCTCAAGTGGAAAGAAAGTCAAAAATAATATATTTTCTGTCTGTCTTTATTAATTCCTGCCGTCTCCAAAGTTCCCCTTCCCCGCGATCACTCGAAGTGACAAACATGTATATACTGTGGTCTCGTTATGGCGGAACCAGAACAGGTCGTGTTTTGTTTTATTGAGTTTTTATAAAGCTCCACGCGTTCCGGAGCACGGTTGTTGTTTTTTGTGAATAAAATAATTTCATTTTGCTACCCCCCCCCCCCCCCCCAAAAAAAGTCAGCGTCCACATGTCTTATTCACGCGCCGAATCGAGGCAGATGTATTTTTTCCGATCGGGAAACGGTCAAATTCTTCTGACTTGGTGCATTTCATTCAACTTTTCGAAATAGCCTTGGAAATGCCCCACCCCCGAAACCAATATCAACAAAGTATGTCGAGTTTTCTCCTCGCCCTGGTCAACGCCGTGCCTTCTATGGGACTTGGGCGGGTCACTCAGTTTCCCTGCGGTCTGTCCGGACCGTCCTCCCGCCTGCAGAGCCAGGACACCTCGCAACTCTGCCGTCACACGGAAATACACATTTTCCTGTTAACTACGTGAAATGATGCATACCTCTTCCAAGCACCAGTGCTCATTTAAAATAATGTAAGTTGCAGTACCTGCTCATCCTTGGTCAAATAAATACTTTGCAGGGATGAGAAGCAGTGGCGAAAAAAATAAATGGCTCATATCCTTTACTTAAATAATCCGGTAAAAGTCCTTCATTCAACGTGCGCCTCGAGTGAAAATATAAAAGAACTCGATATTAAATAGTCAAGTATCTATTTACTATAAATTCTTTACACAAGTATTTGAGTAAAAGTACTGGGTTTCCACCCCTGATCAGAAGTCAATCATAGTATAGTATTAAAACGTTCGCCTCACCCGGTGGAAAGGCTGTATTCATGGCTAACAATTGGAATTTTGACAGAGTCCTCTTAAAAACAGACATTTTCGGCTCAGTAATTCAAGTCTATGACAAACATGTGTGAACATGTGACTTCCGAAATACTTTAACTCGAGGCAAACTCTCCTCGTGCCAGAAAGTGTGTTTGTTTATAGAGTCAACATTACCTCTCTGTTCACATTTAAAAGGGCCGTTGCTTTCACTTCTGCACTGCTGTCTCACCGGTGGCCACCATGCGCTGAATGCCGTCCATACATGCCATCGCTAAAGAAATAAAGACTAAACAAAGGGAGGGGACATTATTATCAAACGTGTGGTGACATTTCCCCGGAGCTCCTCCCAACAATCTGTTTGCAAAACAAATGGTTGAGAAATTCCGTTGTCGTTTGTCGGTCATGTGTCTTATGAAACAAGAGTCAAGCGAGGGAGTGGACAAAATAGCAGCACAGAGCAGTATGAATATAGTTATTAAAAACATATAAGCGCTCAGATGCCATCGCGGAGGGGACATTCTGGCCGTGCACGCTGCCTTTTACAGAGCTCCGGTTGTCACAATGACCTGACAATAGTCTTTATTGACTGCAGCTGCATTCAGTGTCACATGTCGGCTGCTCCCTCGTCAAGCAGCTATTCTGTTGGTAATGGCAGTCATTATGCAATTGCGGGCAAATGAAGCAGCCGAAAGAAGGCTGACTAAATAAAACAAAAAAGTTTATTGTACTGTCAAGGATCCTCCTGACATGGGACCTTCTCTCGTCTCTATACATTTGAGTTTTTATAAATGCTTGAAATTGTCAGTGAAGGAGATATCCTATCCACAATGGAGCTTTTCATGTAATCTTCTGTGGTGTGCGACAGGCGTGGTTTAAGCAGCCACACCTGTCTGGGGTCTAAGTAATCGGGGGCCCGCGATCAGGGTGTCTGTGCGCCCGTTGCTCGTTAGACCAATCGACGGGCAACAGGTAAAACCCCCATCCCCCCCACACACACACACACAGGAGTGGAGCCCTTGTCGTGACATCGCTTCCATCTGCTCCCGGCTTGTTCCACCTTGCCCACTCGCCGCAATAAAATGTATGTGTTTTCAACCCCATCGCCTGTGTGTCGGAGGGCCGTGGATGCGCCAAATGCGAAAACTGCCTTCTTCAAATTATTTATTTATTTTGTGAACTCTCACCTATATTACCTGAATCATAAGTGAATCATCATTTTCCTCGTTATATTTTATATATATATATATATATATATATATATATATATATATATATATATATATAATATTCATATAACCTATGCTCACATTACTAGGAGGGTTGCTCTGTCCTTAAAGTTATTGATCTTCTATTTTCCAGCTCGTGAAGGCTGTACCACAATCCTTTGCTCCTCATCCGTGTGCAGAGATAAAACAATATGGTGTTCACGCGCATACTGGAGCGGTGGTCACAAGGCGAGGCCTTTTACGCTCAGCCTATATACAGTGTATCTGCTAATACCATCGTGCATCATGTTGTGGTCACTTGTACCAAGTACCCAGCTGTTATTAAATTTACGAAATGGACTTGGCAGAAATGTAATATAATATTCATATGCATGTTTTAATTAGTCTATAATCCCATGAAAATGAGAATTGTTGTGTTGACGTTACCTTAGAGTGAGACGTTTTTATCTACTTAGGGAGCGGGTACGCGTCCAAGGAGGCCGCCATGTTGCACCGCCATGTTCCTACAGTAGCCCAGGACGGACAAACCAAACGTTGGATCTAGTTAGGGACTTTTGCAAGTTTTGCAGTCACCCTCTCTTCCATGGGGGCCGCCATGTTGCACCGCCACGTGGAGGGACTTTCAGTTGGTTGCGATCTGCAACCTCACCACAAGATGCCACTGAATTCTACACACTGCACCTTTAAAGCTTTAAGACGTTGTACTTGAAATGATTTCTCTTCGCATTCATCTCATCCAATGAACCTGTACGCTCGCGAGGAGGCCCAAAAAATCTTCCAGACTGTTCCATTGTCATATCGGTTCTCTGCATTAGTGAGTTTTTTGTATTTATCTACGATCCCTGAACTGATCATTTGCAAAATCTAAGTGAAAATGCACTTAGTAATATTGATAAAAAATTAAAGACTTGTTAATATGTGGGATGACAGCATCTCCAGATATTTTGACGGTCGTATTGACTTAAATATGTCAAATTAATTTGCTCTCCCCAATCCAAACAACCACTCAAGCGTCATTATGTCACATCAGTTAATGGCTTCTTCAACCAACTCCCCAGCCAAAAAGTAAATACTGCCACCTACTGGACATGAGCTGATCTGCCTTGACAAAGCTTTTTTTGTCAAGGATATATATATATATATATATATATATATATATATATTTTTTTTTTTTTTTAATAATTCTCCAGCAAACACAAGAATAAAGAACCAGTGTTTTGTAAATAAGGGCTCCAAGAGCATTTCAACTACAGTAAGACGCCAGATGGTCTGGGATTTAAGATGCTGAAAGGCTTGGACAAAAAAAAGGACTGACCAAATTTTGATTCAGCTTGTGACCAACGTCACCATGTTTATTACCATTATATCAAACATCTCACCCCCATCATCCAAACCAGGTTTAAAAGAGGGTTTACACTTCCAGCCGTTCAACCATACTTTGATGCCAGTTTTCTCTAATGAATATGGACTGATGGTACAAGAAACATGTTTGTAACTGCCTATATCCATTCATATTTCATATTTCCCACTATTTTGAACATCAATAAGTCCAGAATGTAGAATAAAACCAGTAAACACCTAAACCACCTGAACCCTTGGGCGGCATATTACTGATGCCACCGTAGAATCCTCTAAATTTGGGACTAGTTTTGAACCTTAAATACTTAAGCAAACAAACATTTTACAGCACGGTTGGGATGTAAAATTTTATTCTTCGCAGAAATCTGTACATGAAGGTTTGGCCCTCAGGGTGTTTACATAGACAAGTGTAATGCGGACACAGACAGGTAGCACACTGAAGATCCAAGAGGAAGTGCTTTCCTTTACTCAAAACTGGACAGGAAGGTCAATACAATCTGCTTCAGTTTAGTGTCGGATGTCTCAGAGATCATGCCGTCGGCCCTGGAACAGATAAAACAGAATTGTATGTTACCGCGTGTGAATCCTCTAAAAAGGCAACAGCGGACACTTTGAGTCTTTCAAATTCTTACTTGATTGTGGTGAGCAGCTCTTGGTGCTGGCTGAGAACGTGCTGCAGGAAGGCCTTCTCGAACCTTGTGATCTTGCTGGGCTCCATCTTGTCCAGGTGACCTCTGACACCGGCATAGATGACTGTCACCTGCTCCTCGATGGCCATGGGGCCTAGAGGGAGAGACATGTGTTGCATGTTCCATTCAATAAATAAACTATAAAACCGCCTGTATGGGATGTTTTTAATACGGTTACTTCTTGTAAGAATCGTGGCAACAAAGTAATCAGGCAGTTACGGTCCAGTGATTTCGTCAAACCGAGGATGGGCACTCACAGTACTGTCCCTGTTTGAGCAGCTCAGTGAGCCTGACGCCCCTGTTCAGGAGCTGCTGGGTGGCGGCGTCCAGGTCAGAGCCGAACTGGGCGAAGGCGGCGACCTCACGGTACTGGGCCAGCTCCAGCTTCATAGTACCAGCCACCTGGGGAGGAGAGGGCCAGATCAGGCTCACAATGTTAAGAGCTGAAAAAGCAGAAAAGAGTTGTGTGTCACTTGAAAAGTCCTTTCATGGACACAGCTACTACTCTGGTTCACCTGCTTCATGGCCTTGGTCTGGGCAGCGGAGCCCACCCTGGACACAGACAGACCCACGTTGATGGCGGGGCGAATACCCTTGTAGAAAAGCTCGGTCTCCAAGAAGATCTAAGGAACAGCCAACATAAGAGGTCAGACCATGCCAAAACTGCATTCAGATAATGTGCTCGGTGGCATCCGCAAAAGACATTGCAACTTTTAACTAACCTGTCCATCTGTGATGGAGATGACATTGGTGGGAATGTAGGCGGACACGTCTCCGGCCTGGGTCTCGATGACGGGGAGGGCGGTGAGGGAGCCGCCTCCGAAGTTGTCGTTCATCTTGGCGGCTCTTTCCAGCAGACGGGAGTGCAGGTAGAACACGTCACCCGGGTAGGCCTCACGACCAGGAGGACGACGCAGCAGCAGAGACATCTGTCGGTAGGCAACGGCCTAAAAGGGGAAGATAAAAATGTCAGTTCCATTGTATTCAATGACTTTTTTTAAAAGACGTGCAAAATTTGGACGAACTTGCCACTATGAAGTCTGACAAGTAAAATGTTTTAAAGGGTTTAAATCGCAGCTTAGTTTAAAAGGGGACCTATTGTGAAAAACTCACTTTTTCAGTGCTTGTGCGCATACATTTGAGTCTCTGATGGGTCTACTAACTCTCACACTAAAACAAGACAACTCAAGTCTGTTTTTTTGTGAGCTGTCCATTTCAGAAAACATGTGGTGAAATGTGCCATTCAGATTGGCAGACCTCATCTCCATCATTTAGGGCTTCAGTAGCATTAGAACCACCCTCCATCTGAGAGGAACTCCACCCAGGATAAAAAAAGCGCCGCTGGAAAGACCAGCACAAATCTTTCAAAAGATGAATTAATACCAACTCTGTGTGAAGGAACTGCAGACGATGGAAATGTACGTATTTAAACAGTAATTCTGCTGTTTCTTTCTTAAAAAATAAAAATAGATCAAAAGGTATGCAGAAGATAGACTGTAGGCTGCTGTGCACGATCCACTGTGTTTTTCTCCAAACAAAACCAATAAAAATAGTGAGTTTTTATTGGAGCTGTATTGATTTTATTTCTTGACGTTTACACGAAACAAAAAATCCCTGCGTGCTGTGTCCCGGTGCCCCCTACACCACAAACTTGCAGAACGGCAACGAAAGTCTGCGCAAACTTTTGAATTAGGCCTTGTAAATCTAATGTGAGTGAAGATTCAGCAACTGGGTTGCATATTTATTGCCTCAAATTTGTTTAGAAACAAGATTTTGGTGGATGGATGAGGTGAAATCAGTGGTTTATGGAGTAAATACAATGGAACCCGGAAGTGAAGCTCAAAGCCCATTGGCTCACAGAACTGGGAGTGCCAGGAGGGTGGCTTCTCCCACTTAAACAGTCTATCAGGAGCACAATGGATTTAGAGGCATGTTAGAATGCATAATCTGAGTGGTAATTTCAGCAAAACTTCAAAAACATGTTTTGGGGACCCCAGAGACCTATGTTTACCTGTGTAAAAAGGAGCATAATAAGCGCTCTTTAACGCAACCCCCCTCACCTGCTTGGACAGATCGTCGTAGATGATCAGGGCGTGCTTGCCGTTGTCTCTGAAGTACTCTCCCATGGAGCAGCCGGAGTAGGGGGCCAGGTACTGCAGGGGAGCGGCATCGGAGGCCGTGGCGGAAACCACGATGGTGTACTTCATGGCATCCGCGTCGGTCAGCCTCTTCACCAGCTGAGCCACGGTGGATCTCTTCTGGCCAATGGCAACGTAGATACAGTACAGCTTCTTCTTCTCGTCGGTTCCGTCGTTGAAACGCTTCTGGTTGATGATGGTGTCGATGGCGATGGCAGTTTTGCTGTTTAACAGAGAGCAGTTAGAACAGTGGGACCTAATCCGTCACAGTTCAGCCCATCGTCTATACTGGACACAAGGTGGCACTCCTAATCAGCCATGAGGCAAGAATACATGAAGTATCATGTCTGACTTATTTCAAGCTTACCCAGTCTGTCTGTCACCAATGATCAGCTCACGCTGGCCTCTGCCGATGGGTACCAGGCTGTCTACGGCCTTGATGCCAGTCTGCATGGGCTCCCTCACAGAGATACGAGGGATGATGCCAGGAGCCTTCAGACCCACACGCCTACGGGTCGATGAGCCCAGAGGACCCTGAGGAGAGAGGGGGTTGGTCAGATGTCCTATAAATCCACCAAGTACAGAAGTGGCTTCTGGAGAATGTCTCATAAGGTCTATGTCGTGCCAATAAAGCTACGATTATATTAAAAAAAAAAATAATAATAATAATAATAAAATAAAAATAGTATAAAATAGTAAAAAATAGTAAAAATCTGCAGAGAATATTGTTCAGTCTTAGATCTGCTATGCTAGTAACTGAAGGGCTTTTTTTTTAACAAATTCTTTTTCAGAAAATAAGAATTAATGGCAAATTCTATTGAGATGCAATTGATAAGCCAATAACCAATTCAAACCTTTCCATCGATGGCGTTCCCAAGAGCATCAACCACACGGCCCAGCAGTTCATCTCCCACTGGAACATCCACAATGGCACCGGTCCTCTTCACAATGTCACCCTCCTTGATCAGCTTGTCGTTACCGAACACCACGACACCAACGTTGTCGGGCTCCAAGTTCAAAGACATACCCTGGAGAAGGGGTTCAAAACATGTTAGGGGAGCAATTATAACACAAATTGTTCCTTAAGCTCGTACAGAAACATGGTGCGACAAGAGTCGAGGAAAGCAATTTCAGTCTTCATTTAAGTCAATGATAAACTGCAAGAAATAATTATGCTCATTCTCAAAAAGGAGAATATTCAAGACTTAACACCAGACTTAAATACAGATTTGTCTGCAGAATTTTGTAGAGGCCCAACATCCATCCTCATGTACTTTACAAGACATTAAAATACCTTGAGCCCAGAGGAAAATTCCACCATCTCCTCTGCCTGGACATTTCTCAGCCCATAGACTCTGGCAATACCGTCACCAATTGACAGCACGCGGCCAGTTTCCTCCAGGTCGGCACTGGTGTCAGCGCCCAAGATCTTCTCTTCCAGGATGGAAGACACCTCGGCAGTGCCTATGCAAAAATAAATTACATATTTTATATTTCCCCCCCTTTCTGATGTATTAATCTTTTTAAACCTACTTTGTTTTGCACAACCCTTGGAGCTTGCCCTTTAAGATGTCACTGCACCATACATGTATAACTGCTTATGACAGCCTGCTTTAACAAATTCCCCATAAATTAGACAAACACAAAAGGCCTAATTATAAAAAAATAAAATAAATGCAACAATATGTTGGGTCACCGCAATGCCCGAGAGCATTGAACTGTCATTTAAAAATATGCGTATGACAGAGCAGGGATTCGAGGGCACCTTACAACTTGTGACCTTTATTCGTTACCATGTGCAAAGTGTGACCCCGGGAATAAAACGGCCTTTCCACAGAGATTTAAAATGTGGAGATTCGTCCGATGACATCAACTTGTTGGCCCTACACACCTGTCTTCTGCAGCCATGGTCTGTTGGTGTGGAGATGGTTGACCCCAACGCAGGCGGCCGGCAGGGTCTTGGAAACCTGGTTCATCGGCAGAGGATTTTTTTAAACGCATTAAAAACGGCAAATTGCATCGATGCACGTTAGCGCAAATGGAACTGCGGCGAGCGAGAAGACAAGAACCGTGCGCGGAGCCTGCGATGACGGTGGGAATCTGCGCCGTCGGGCTTCCTGACCTTCAGAGCGCGCCCCAGAGAACAGCTAGCCGGCTAGCATTAGCCTAGTTAGCTCGGGTCCTAACATTGACACGGCTGGGTGCGGACGTGATTAGGGCGGCGGGGGGCAGAGTCTGCGTCGAAACCGAAAAGTAATTATCACCAAGAGAAGTTAATGGATTTGGGGAGTCACGGTATTGAACGAAAAAAAAACAAAAAAACGCCTCCGTGCCAACGCGCGGACGCAGCTTCGGCGGCCCGTTACCCTTCACGCCGCAAGGCTCACACCGACGCGTCCCAACGCGGAAATACAGCCACCGCGTTGTCGGGCGTCCGGGATAAACACTCACAAACGCGGCCCTCCTGGGGAGGCTCCGGGCCAGGGCGGCTGCAACGCGCACGGAAAGCATCTCGTCGTGGGGGGTGGGTGTCGTGTCCTCCGGGTGGCAGCGACCTGCAGAGTGCGGCTGTAATGGCTGAACGAATGGCTCGCTCCGTGCTGCGGCTCTGACGCGACTGTGACGCGGGGTGCGCTCGGCCCGCTGCTGCCCCCTGCCGGAGAGGAGGAGGAGGAGGGCTTTACACACGCCCAGTCATTCGCCGCAGATGTCATGTTACGTGTGTATTGGAGCTGCCGTTCTGACACGTGTCTGTCCGTGTTTGAGTCGATGGAACTGTTTGTATGTGTGAACCCACGTGCATTTCAATATTTTTATTTTGTTTTATTTTTTTTAAGGTTAGATTTACTTCACCGCACATATGTTTCTTCCCGCGTTTATTTGAGGTGCAAGATTCAAGATTCAAGATTTTTATTTGTCGCATACATAAACATACTTTCATACATATATGCAGTGAAATGGAATGCAACGCACCCGGTGATAGCACACAATATGAAAAAAAATAAAAGTTAAAAAAAAAATCCTTTCTAATAGACCGACTAACTGACTCCTAAAACGTAATACAGTAAGTTGAATACTTATAGAATGAGATAAAGAATATATAGAATAAAATACAATAAAAATAAAATGATATAAAATGGAATAGATAGAGGGAATATCTACCTTTGGAGTTATCTAGGGTTATCTACCTTTATTTGTTTTGTGTGTGTGTGCGTGTGTATTAAAAACAATGTTTAAAAAAAAATCAGGTTTTCTTTACTTTTCTTTGTGTTTATACTTTAACTGCAATATTTGCATTTTTCTATTTATTTAAGGTTACGTTGCTCACATTTTGTGCCAATGTCAACGTGCGCGTCCCATGCCAAAATAGACATAGAGGCCGTACTGTAGAGCGTCGGTGTTGCCCAACAGCACACCCTTCTCAATGTCATATTCCCACGGCACTATATCGTACCGCGATCCTGTGAAAACGTCACAAAAAAAAACGTCACTTACATGTAAAACGGCGCTTATTACCGCGTCACACTACATCGGCATCCTGTGATGCTGGGTTGAACTGGTGAATTTGTACAACCTCGCAATTTCACTCTTGCGACACGCGAGATCATTTCCATGATTTTCTATTTTGCAAATGTAATTCAAACGTTTGTTTTGTTTTTCCCCCCCCCACGTCACACCCGTCGAGCTCCCCACCCTGACCTAGAGGCCCCAGGGAGCTGGGCCCGACGCGTAAATACCGCCGCCATCTTGGTGGGGTGTTCATTCGGCTCGCCGCGGCGTCGGGGGCGCGCCGAGAGCGCCGAGCACAAACATTTTGACGGTTTCTTAGAAATGGCGCAGTTTTTGTGCCACACGTGAAGGCGCACATCGTTGTAGGTAGAAAACGATGGATTGGGCGCAAAGCAGATAAACGTACATGTATAAAACGGCGATATGTGCACAGCGATGTATGAATAAAATCATTGTTATATATGATTTCGGTACTAAACGGCGCGGTGTGCAATCGTCCCGCTGCCCGGTCAGACACCGCGGGAAGATGGCGTCGCTATTGACGTATCGCCCCAGGCGGTTCCAATGGCGAAGGGGTCATTGGCGCTATATTCGTCCGCGCCTCGGAAATCGGCACATCGACGTCCCCGATTTCTCGAGCCGCGTTCCCTCGCCTCGGCTCGAGAAATCACAAGACACGCAGCGAGTGCGCGTTTACCTTGACAATTCGTGAACCCCACGAGCTACAGCACGCATGTCAACGTGCTGTTTCAAACGACACGGCGTGGTTTTTGAGATCGAGGCTGAACTTGTTTTTAAATCGTAAACAAACAAAAAAAACAAACAATGTAATGTGTGCGCCGCCGCGCGGCTGTGACGCCAGGGCCCGTCGCCTCGGCCAAAGCGCCCAGAAACCCCGAGTCGAACCGCCCCTCCTCTCCGAGCGTCCGCGCCTTCCCGAGCGGGGAGCCGGTGTGTCGTTTTGGGGGTTTTGTTTGTTGTTTTTTTTTCCTCTCTCTCTTTTCTTTCCACCGAGCTGATCGGAACGCAGCGCGCGTCGCACCCGCGCACGGCGTCGTCGGCAGCGCCCCCTACGCCGCGGGC
Source organism: Zeus faber (assembly GCF_960531495.2). Taxonomy (NCBI): domain Eukaryota; kingdom Metazoa; phylum Chordata; class Actinopteri; order Zeiformes; family Zeidae; genus Zeus; species Zeus faber. The sequence continues at coordinate 11,234,338 of NC_137203.1, forward strand.
GTGGAACGACCCCGCGGACGCTTTGTGAACGGTAGCGCCGCCGCCGAAGCCCGTGTGGTGCTAGCGGCGACGAGCGCTTGAATGTAGGTCCGCATGGGCTGCTCCGAACCTCCACACAACCCAAGACACGGATCCCAGGATGGTGTTAGTGCATGTCGGATATTTGGTTCTTCCTGTGTTCGGCTCAGTAAGAAACAGAGGTACAGTATCCACCCTTCGTATTGATTACAACAACAACCCCCCCCCCCCCCCCCCCCAAAAAAACCAACAACACGTGCCCTGTTTGTCTTAATTTTCACTGCAGCTGTTCGGGCAGCTAGCTAGGCGCGAGCTAACTGTTGTGTTAGCTCGCCTCGGCTAGCTGCCGCGACGCGATCGCGGAAACCCGAACGCCAACCGCTACCGGCGTGAAGCGAAGCTTTTTTTGTTTTTTTTTTTTTTGTTCTTTTAACCGAATCTGAATGTGCATAAACCGCCGAGTGTCGGTTGATCCGCGCCGTTATTTCGCTCGCCACGGGCGTGAGCCTCGTCGTTTGAAGAGCGGCTCGCTGGCTTTGCGGGCTCCGGCTACTTCCCGCGAGCGAGGAGCAAACGCTCCCCGTCCGAACGGGAGCGCGTCCAGGTCGGGGCGAGCGGACGCAGTTATCGAAACGACGTCCGCATTCGTGCCGTTTGCGACGCGCGCCGTTATTCGGAGATTTTGAAATTCATGAAATTGTTTTTTTTTTTATTCGATTTGCGGGCGTGTTTTCGCTCGGCGTTTACGTTGTTTGAAGCTTTAGACGCCGCAGGAATTAGACTGAGCCCGCCCCCCCCCCCCCCGCGAGTCGGTGTCAGGATGACGTCACCTGAAGATCATCCGCTGCTGCCAGCGTTCATGGATGGATGGATAAATAAATATGGATAAAGATGTAGTGGATATTTGACTAATTCCAGGGAGATTGCGATGTGACAGCAGCTCCCATCCAAACACCAGACAACAATAACAAAGTGATACGTTACATAAATAGTAAACAATTGGCAATATGCAATAAATAAATAGAAACGACCTAAAAAAAAAAAAATCAAACATTTGGCAACATCCAATAAACCTAAAAAAAAAAATTGAAGAAATGGCAGCTTACAATGAACCGAAAAAATAGCAACAACAACAAAAATTGTGAAATGTGGCGATTAGACAACAAACCCAAAAGTAAGCCAACCGGGAAATTCCCGCTGTCGACGGTTCACATTCTGTCAAAAACGAGAGAGAGTGCGAACCTGATCAACACAGGCGGGTGGAGCGCTGGGCGCCAAGCCCCGGGAAGTGTCCACGGATCGATTGCCCCGGCGTCTGCGTGTTATCCCCGCCGACACCCCAGACAAAAATGTCCACGGATCGCCCGGCGTCTGCGTTTCGTCCCGATCGGCGTGTCAACGGCTGTCCGGCTAAACACCAAACAAACAAACAAACGGAAAACAAACAGCGTCGCAAAGCTACGGTGCATCATTAACTTCACAGCAGTGGCATCAATAATTTCACTGTGCTTTTATTTCTGTTCTTATTCCCTGTTTCATAGTATCGAGGCTGGCTCTACATTCTGCATTTATCAGATCTTTGTCGTCCCCCCCATTGTGTAGCTAATGATCATCTGCTGCTGTGTGGTGTGGCGTGGCCTCTGCCTGTTCTCTGCATTTAGCTGTATTGTGAACCCCTTCTTCATTTCCTCTTTCCATCAGAAGACGACATTGGTATAAATAAGCAACCCCACCCCCTTCCCAACAATGTGTTCAGCCATAGATTCCCACCCCCCTCCCCGTGTAAATCAAGACTAAAAAAAAAAAAAGAGCTAACACCTTTTAAACCGGTGCACCTTTTTGTCTTTTTTTCTGTCAAATGGCTGTAGACATTTAGAGTTAAACATTTAGCCCCTTTCTAGGTGATCAGTTGAATGTCATTGTGTATCTCCCATCCAGTCTTGATAGACAACATGCTGTAAATTCCTGTAAAGTGGATACATTTTGCATGATTTCAAATTACCGCACATGCATTGAACACCAGAATTCGGCTCATCCTCCTTCTCTTCACACAAGGTGCATTGTACACGATTCAGATGGCGTTGAATTGAAACGATACAAAATTAAATTAAAAAAAATCTAAACGCGCGGGCCACGCGCACGCCGTGTTTTGATTCGCTAAAAATCCGCCATTCCGGCATATGCTCCTCTGCGACCCCAAAGACGATTAACCGTACACTGCACCTGCGCACAAACCTGCCATAACTGTCTCCATTTCTTTGTGTAATCCTTTGTTCCCCTTTTTCGCAAAATTTTAAAGCTTTGAAACACACTGAATAGCCGGGGCCGTTTGCCCTCTACGGCCAAATCCAAACCTTAAAGATAAGTCAACAAAAACACGCTCACTGGTGGTTCATCACGTCCCAATTTCCCCCCCACTAACATTCAGCCAAAATGCTATCCATTTCACAGGGATGCCTATCTCCTGCACTGCTACAGAGATCCTCTCTTAGTAATAACGTCTTTTTATTGTTTGGTTGTGGTTTCTCTTTACCTTTTTGTTCTGGTAATAGTACCTCAATGCATGGTCACATTTATGATTCATAGTTTTATTTTTTATTTTATTTTTTAAGTTTTTGGTTTGTTTTTTTTCGACATGGACTAGTGAAAATCCAATGTAATCTTTCTGTAGTAAAGATGTACCCTGCTGTACTGGAATCATGTGCTGTAGCCAACACGTCTTCTCATTGGATGCTGCTTTTTGTTCTTTTTAACCCTATATGGAGCATGGTGGGCCTTGCCTTCAGTCTACGTTGTTTATTTTTTTTGTTGCATGGATTATACTATTATTATTAAAAGATACAACAACTACAAAAAAAACCACAAATTCCACATATACTAATATTTTTCAATAAAGAATATAGTGTTTTTCCTAACCTTCAGTGTGCTTCTTGCTGATTTCCATTGATTGTCCTCCCCTTTCCCTTGTACCCAACCTGGTCCCCTCCTTCACCCCACCCACCCACCCCCACCCCCTCCCCCCCTCCCGCTGTGACAAAGATAGACGATTTCCACGCTTTCTTCATCACAGGGCCCGAATGAGTCTATCTGCTGTCAATTCACAGTGATTGTTTTCACTGAGACGCCTGAAAATGCAGTGTGCTACTTGACAGTCTAGACTTGAGCCTCTGACCAAGGGAAGCAAGGTCATCCTTTGTCTGCTCCGCTGTAGCTACGGCCGATCAAGCAGAAAACCTAAGACTTGTATTAACCAAACACCCTCCCCTCCCCCTCATTGTGTTAGAGCTCTGCTGCATTTTTCAAGCGTACTAGTAAATGCAATGTAGACTTTGCCTACTGTAGAGATTTCTACTGTTTCCATCAGACTGTGCCATGTCCTTTACACCATCAAAGCAGGTTCCAACCAATTGACACAAGTTGTTTTGCAGGAACAATACTCGCTGTATTTTACATTTAAAGGTTTAAAAACAAAAAATACTATTAGTTATGTCAGATTGGCATACCAGCACAGTAACATGAATCATATTTCTAACCGTAATGAAATTTCTCTTTGAAATGTTTTTTTTTTAAACAACCTCAGTCAGTTCTTAATTTATTGTTGAAAACGAGTCCGATCTTAATCAAGAGACATCTTTGTTGTCTGATCACAGTATTTTAAAAGACCACGGCACAAGCAGGCCTTGTCTTATTTCCCTCTGAAACTCAACAGCAGCCCATTTTCTCCGGCTGCCAAATAGCTGTGGTTAGGTGAGCAGAAAAAAAAAAAAAAAAAAAAGCATGGAAATGCATTCAAGCTATTTCCTCAACTTGTGGGTGTTGGGACGGGAGAACAGAGAACTGTGCTGTACAGAACAATAGACGGGTGAGGGAAAAAAACAAACAACTTATGATGTTAATGACTTTAAATTTCAAGTGTAGTAGCATAATGGCTTTGGTTAATGCAAGATCAACTGCACGGACTTGTTATTTAAACAATGACAATCTTTGCAGTAAAACGGTTGCGCTCTTGACTCAACTTGCAAGCTGCAGATTTGTCCAAGAACTCCTTTTATACGGATAGTCTCACGCCGACTCTCCTAGTCTGGTCCATTGTCTTCAGAACCAGAAGAACCCGGAGTAACAAACGGACGTGAGGCCGGAAAATATGTCGGCACGGCCAATAAAAAAAAAAAAAAATTCCAAAGTTCCCCGCTTGGCGAGGATTAAAATAATTTGTTTTTTTTTGTGGTACTTCTGCTTATCATCATTCCCCCACCACACAGAAGTATTTTTCACCATAGGTAAGAGTCAGGGCTTCATTAAGAATGCTACATCACACACACAGTGACACCACATTTCACCCAGAATTTAATTCCAGCTAATCTCGCCCTCAGCCGTCTGACGAGCTCTGCTTATCCTCCGCAGGGTCCCATTTCAACCGACAACAGCAGCAGCAGCACAGCCATGCTACCTCTTGTCGGCACTTCCAGTTAGGCCCTCAGGCCCCGCTGCCCATGGACTTCCCCATGCCTCACCCGGGGCAGCCCCAGTCAGGCATTAACCCCCACCTCGCGCCCCCGGGCCACCAGCATGGCCCTCCGCTCCACCCGCCCCTCAACCCCCTGCCAGCGCCCCAGTTCCAGGACATCCCCGCCCCCCCTTTCCTACCTCAGGCATTACACCAGCAATACCTCCTCCAGCAGCAAATCCTTGAGGCCCAGCACCGACACATCCTGCCGCCCTCCAGGTGCGCGCACGCACACACGCACGCACACACACACACACACACACACACACACACACACACACACACACGTACGTTTGACCCTCATGTGGGGAAGTGTAACGTGAAGACCTGACCCAATCTGCTGTCCAGAGAAGGGGTCGATATTCCATTTTGTGCCTCCTTGTTGTGTAATTTCTCTTTATTATTAAAAAACTATTATAATTCCTATAATGTATAGTGCTCCTAATTAAAGACGGCGAGTTGGCTTTAATAGTTTTTGGGTGTTTTTTTTTTTTTTGTTTGTTTGTTTTTGTTTTTTTTATCTCGCCCGAGCAGACGCACCCCAGAGAGAGGTCCACACCAGCCCCACAGACTGCGACCTGGGTATGAGTTCGCTCCCCCTCTCCACGTCCCTCCTCAACCTGTGGTCCAGCAGCCTCGCTACCTGGCCGAAGGAACAGATTGGTAAAATATATATCATATTATAAAAGAATTTGAGTTTTTTTTTTTTTTTTTAGGTTTGTTTTTTATTAGGATATGTGCATAAGGATATAGTTTAATGTGATGGTCCCCAATAGGATTCTTACATGCACACATACACACACAGTATATGTATATACTGTATATATCTATGTAATGTTTGTGCATGTGATTAAAAACAAACCACTTGTTTTCGTGGTTCCAGGGATCTGAGTGTGGATGCCGGACTGCCCCCGCACCAGTACCACCTCCATCCTCTGCCGCAGCACTATCAGCACTACTTGACTTCTCCCAGGATGCACCACTTCCGAGGGAACAACGCCTCAACACAAGTGGTGAGCCCCCGCCTCCCACCTCGGGCACCATCCAACTCGATGGCCGCCGGTGACGGCGTAACCCCCCCCGCGCGCGGCGTTCCTCGTATTAATCCTGACGGATTACCGCTCCCGTGGAATTAATTCACCGCGCTTTTGTCCGTCTGGTCCCAGGTCGTCCATGAGATCAGAAACTACCCGTACCCCCAGCTCCACCTGCTTGCACTGCAGAGCCTCAATCCCTCCCGCCACGCGTCCGCCGTCAGAGAGAGCTACGAGGTTTGTCCTGTGACCTCCTCCTCCTATTCCTCTTCTACTCCTCTTCCTCCTCCTCTTCTTCTTCCTCCTCTTTATGAGATGCACCTGTCCCCGGGCGTTTATCCCCGTGGCTCTGTGACCGACGCACTCGACGGCACGGGCAGAGCAGCAGATGTCCTTCACAACCGGTCGCTCTTTGTTCCGAGCAGCGCTCAATCCTCAGAAAGGATTGAACTCTCTGGCTCTTATTTTCGTACAGGGCGTTGAAAAAAAAAAGAAGTCCTTTTAAGGCACTTGAATTAAAAGCAAAACAAATCAAATTAAAATTCCCGATTCACATTTTCCTGCCTCCTCGCCTTGAGAGAGAGTTCCTGCGTCGCCGCTTCCCGCGGTGAAGACCGGAGCATTAATCCAGCTTTCTGCCTCACCTTTTATTGCTTTCCTCCTTTTTTTGTTTTTTTGTTTTTCTTTTTTCAAATTTCCTTCTAGGAACTTCTTCAGCTGGAGGACAGACTGGGCAGTGTGAACCGTGGAGCTGTCCAGACCACCATAGAGAGGTTCACTTTCCCACACAAGTATAAGAAGGTGAGAAACGAAGAGAAGGAAGGAGGAAAAAAGAAGAAAAAGATAAGAAAATGTGAAAAGAAAGAGGCGAACGAAGGGAAAAGCGGGACCGGGTGAGGGGCGGGAGCGAACGGCGCTGGAGGGAGCCGTCAGCGGCCGCGCTGAGACAGGGTTCGCCGGCAGATTAGCCAGACAGGTCTGCAGTGAGCACCGTCCGCGGCGAGCGATGACTCATCCAGCTCTCTGCAGATTTGGGTGTGAAATGAATTTTAAAGATTCCAAGTCGATGGAGAATACAACTACATTAGACACATTGGAAAAGGGTTGAGAGGACGGATGACTGAGAGCTACACTGGCGAGGTAATGGTGGCTTAACGCCTGGTCAGTGTTTTGAGAGTTGACACAAAAGGAGCATCAGAGTCATTTTGATGGTACACAGAGTTCTTGTTGCACTACGTCACTTGGGTGTTTGGGTACGAAACAGCGGGAAAAGTGCGTTGCGCTCAATGGCGTTATGTCATTTGCTTGATGTTTGGCTCTTGTAATTACCTTTTTTTTTTTTTTTTTTTGCTTGGTAGAGTTTATAAACAAATTTTTACCAGGCACCGAAGCCTCGCTCCCCAAGGCTCCGGCTCCCCCGGAGAGGAACCGTGGACTGAGTGCTCGCTGAAGCTGTGAGGTCCGTGCAAGCGGCGCCGTAACCTCTTGTGCGCACAGGCTGCAATTGAAACGTGACCGATAAGGTTCAAATTTGTCCGGTAAAATAAACGATTCTACGGCGGGCCGAGTTTAACGACTGCGGCGGCGTAAAAAGCGCGACTGCACCCGGAAACTGTTGGGGGGCGGGGGGCGCCAAACACCAGGAGTGACGTAGCGCCGCTTTGAGCGTGCGTCGGGGTGATGACCTGATGGATGAAAGCTGTGCTTACCTGCGCTGCGTTCCACAGAGAATACCACAGGACCTGAAGATGTGTCTGGACGACGAGGAGCTGGACACGGATGAGAAGTGCACCATCTGTCTGTCCATGCTGGAGGACGGAGAGGACGTCCGGTACGCACGCACTCCACTTACAGTTCATCTTAACAATAATAAAAAAACAAAAACAAATGCCAGCTGTGTGGATGACGGCTCAGCGATGTCAGCGGTTACCTTTTGTCCCGTCCCCCGTCCCCCGGAGGACGTCAAGGACGTTCATATCCCAGCGTTTCGGTGTTTGCTCCTCCGTACAAGAGGTTACTCTCGGTCGGGTTGTCCCGGTTTAGTTTTGCAGAGTGAACCGAATCAATTTCTCACGCCCTTCAACGCCCCGTTTATGAGTGCTCCGCTGTTATTTTTATTTTTTTATTATTTTTTTTAATCCGACCCGGCTCACGCCGCCTCATTGATGAAAGATCTGGTATATTCTGACGTCATCAACGTATTCAAACGCCTCGTTGAATAACGCAGTTATCTTTGTCTTCCCCGACGCGTGTTATCGCAAGTGCGGTCGGTTCAAATATCAAGGTTTGAAAAGGGGGTCGTTCATGTGCTGAGGGTGAGGACGGTAGTTGGAGGTTTGTCGTCAGCGCCTACAAAGTCCCACTGTGTGTGTGTGTGTGTGTGTGTGTGTGTGTGTGTGTGTGTGTGTGTGTGTGTGTGTGTGTGTGTGTGTGTGTGTGTGTGTGTGTGTGTGTGTGTGTGTGTGTGTGTGCGCCACACGTGCGCGCATGTGCGGCGACACGCGTTCCACCCAGTCGCTTTAGGAAGTCCCCGCCGGTCTGTTCCTCCGCGCACTCCGCCTCACACCTCGTTAAATGAAGCGAGTCGGCCCCCGAAGGAGGATTTTTAAAAGACACAGGTTTGTGAGTCACTGGTGGCGTTCGGGCTGTTTTGCGGCTGCATAATTGAGTTGAGTCACCGCGGTTCAATCGCAGCGTAATCCGGGGACAAGCGAGATTTCTCTATTTCTGACTCGGTGCTGCAGAGTCAAAGCTCTTTCTTGGGCGCTTACCAGTGCTGAGAATCCATACAAGTAGTGCATTTTTTTTTTTTTTTTAATCTGCTAAGATAGTGAGAGCACGGCTCCTGAAGCCAATGTTGTTTTTTGTTGTTGACGTATTTGCTGCTTCTTTTAAAATATATATATAAAAAAAAACCCCACTTATACATTCCTTCTGAAATGGCGCTGGAACTCAAAACCCCTTAAACATCGTGTTAACGCGACGTTTGCGACGTGAATCCGTATTTTCCTGAAATGGTCTAAACTCTTCCGTTTTCCCCTCTCCCCAGGAGATTACCCTGCATGCACCTCTTCCACCAGGCGTGCGTGGACCAGTGGCTGGCCACCAGCAGGAAGTGTCCGATCTGCAGAGTGGACATTGAGACCCAGCTGACCCCGGACAGTTGATGCCGCCCGTCCGCTCCTGCGACTTTGGATCTGGTCTTGTAATTCTTCTTCGTCGCCTTCCCCCCACCGCCCTCTGCCAAAACCCCACTTCCCCTCCGCATCACCCGACGAGCCTGCCTTCTGAGCCAGCCGGAGAAGACAACCAACGCGACAAGAGGGATCAACAAAGCACACTCACACACAGCACGGCGAGGGGAAAAGGGCCGACGCGTAGGTAAACGGATCGGTAGACGGACGGGCGGTCGAGCGGCCAACGTCGGCGGGGAAAAATGTCTGGACAGATGTGCTGAGGCGTCTCGCGGGCGCCGGCAGAGCACCCCGAAACCCCCCCACCCCCACCCCCACCCCCCACCCCGGGCTCTTGTGTGGCGTTACCGCGCGTCTGTTCCTCCCGATTCTGCCACTACCGTTCCCCGCCCCCAGGCCTGTGAGGGGGGAAAAAAACAACCCCTTTTGAGACTCTGCACTCCAGCCAAGCCCTCAGTACATCTGTACAGAACATTATCAAAAGATTAGCATGAGGTTGTATGGCGTGAACTCTTGTAGCTGAATGCTTGTGGTGTAATGGAGTATAGTACTGAATAAGTATTTGCAGAGTAACAGTGTTGTGTAGCAAGCAAAAAAAGCCTTTCGCTTTAAGAAATATGTACGTGAAATATAATATAACCACAGAGGGGGAAGGGGGCGATACATCTCCGGAAGTGAAGATATTCGGTATGTTAAGTCTTCATAGACATTAAAAAAGAGGGAGCTAGTCGTGTATAAAGGCCAAAAAAAAAAACAAAAAAAAACTCCTCCCGTCTAACATGGTTTTGGATTTACAGTTAGTAGATGCCATCCAAGTCGATGCTAAAAACCGCTAACTGCAGGCATGGCTTCCAGTGATGTGTGTAGTGTTGTAGTTGGGCCTCTCCACCCCTAGAGCAGAGGCCTCAGACGTGCATGCTGTATGGCGGGCTTGGGCTGTGTTGTTAATTGTGGAGCAGTAGAACCAGGGACTGTGTCTGTGCATGTGAAAAAAAACAAAAAACCCCGTATACTATGACTCTGACGATCCCACTCACCCATTAGAGAAGGACAAGAATGCACCCAAGACTCACCCCTCCCTCCCGTCCCACCCCCTACCCCCCATGCGCACACGCGCACACGCACACACACGCGCACACGCACGCACACACACACACACACACACAGACACACACAGACACACACACACACACACACAGACACACAGAGACCCATTCTGAGAAAGACCAAAGTTGCCCTCAGACACGGATCTCCGGTCCGGCTGCAGCACTTCTCTCCTGACGGTTCAGGTCGGGACTCGAACGCGCCCCCGCTCGCGGGGTCCGTGTCTAACAGCAACTCCTCTCCGTCGGCCCTCATCGGTGGCATGATCGTGATCACGAGGGGCTGGCATCGGCTTTGGGATGCAGTGCCTGAGTCTCGCCATTAGAGTGATAAAGTACGACATTTGTATTACCAGAACCTTATTGCCTATCGAACAAGCACATGTGATTTCTACATCCAGTGTATCAAATCGCCTCTGTTGTGTATTGGCACTGTTCATTTTCGATCTTAAGTTCCCATTGTTTGGAAAAAAAGACGTGCGTGGTGTTCCAGGGGAAAAGACAAGGTAGTTTGCCTACTATGTGTTGTAGAATGTGTATGATTGTCCCCCCCCCCCCCCCCCCCCAATGATCGTTGTGTATGGTATTGCTAGAACGGCCGCGATCTGTTATAGATCAGTTTTCTCTATATCATGCATGAACCGTGTTGGTGTAGTTCACTTGAAGGAGGGTGAAAGGGAGAAAAAGCCATCCATTTAAAAAAAACAAAAAAACCAAACAATTATTCTTAACATTATTATTATTTTTTTTTCTTTCGTCTATTTCTTCCATTTTCTTTTCTTTTTTTTTTTTTTTTTTTTTTTTTTTTTAATTACTTGTAATATGATTTTTGCTCTCATGCCAATTTGGACACGGTACTAAGATGCTCGGTCCCTGTCCGTTATCCATGTTGAAGAAATAGCTGCAATGCTGCAAAAACATATTTATTGTCGTTTTAATGTAGCTTGTGTTTTGTAAATGCACTATAATATGGAGTTGCCTGATTTTTGGTTTGGTGGTGTGGGGTCTCCTTGTCCTAGATTATGTGTTTGTATTGAGTTATGAGTATCTTCATGCTTCCTTGTGTACTATTGGAGGGTAACTTGACTGTTTGTGTTGCGTTTCTGTTTTAAATTTTTTTAATTTTTCTTTTTTTTTTTTGTTTTTGTTTCGTTTTTCTTTTGTATGAAACCTCCATCCAAAAAAGTACAGACGGATGAAAATGGAGGTTTGCTAGTTCACATAGAATGCTGTGATTAAAGATGCCTTAAGTATTTAACAATCATTATTTATTACTAACTGTAGCTAGCTAGCTATTGTGGTGGAATATTTAATGTCTCTATCTCATAACTTTGCAATTTAATCAATATATTTATTTAGAAATAACACAAAATATAAAAAAAGAATACCTCATTATGCATTGGTCGGTGGGGATGCTTTTGCATGCCGTCTGTGTTTTCTTTTTCAAAAGAGAGGAGAAAAAAAAATCTTTTTCAAAATGGAATATGGGTGTTTCAAACACAGTTTCTTGCCAGCGTGGTGCTGTCGATCTGGAATACATTCCATCCGTATCATTTCTTTAGGGTTTTTATTTTGTATTTTCTTTTTTTTGGGGGGGGGGGGGGGGGGGTTGATTGAATTGTAACCTGCGTTTTTGGTCCGGCTGACGACACCCGACGGGGCCGCAGGCCCCTTCTCGCGGGGCTTGGCTCCACACTTTAGCTTGCTTTTTCGGAATATGAGACATATGAAACAGCTTTAGTTCCCATAATCGATCCTGTTTGTTTCAGAAGGGTCATCTATATTGTGGTTTTACTTTATTTGGCCATGTTTATAATATCCGTCATATCTAGAAACTCAACTCAATTCTTATTTTAGGCCCTCGCACGGCGGGACGGTATTATTTGGTACTATGTATTGCTGGCAATTGCTGTTTGTGTGGGGTGATAAAGGTAGCTGACGTGCTTACCTGAGCTATTGATCTTATTGAGCAAATTTCTGGTGTATTACTGTGGTTATACAATATAGATAGAGTTGTATTACACCTGGGTATAATAAGCTAACCATTTGTTTTCAGTGTGCATTTCTTAATAATAATCTACTAATCCTGCATATTATTATTACCATATAATGGATTGGATAAAGCTGGTCGGTCTTACTATTATTTCATTTCCTGCTCTCACTGGCCTTACCCTACGCCCTCCACAGTGTATCCCATAATCCAGAGCGAACTGGACAGTAGCCATAGTATTAACTGAAGCTGGTGAACCGGAATGAACAGTAGAACTTAAAGCACAAGCTTTTTAATGCATGTCCTTCTCAGGTTTTCCTATGTGTACGTGGGAGTAGCTCTGTAGATGTGTTTAATATGATGCTGTACCTTCTTGAATATTTCCGATGTTTCTTTGCTGCTGAAAAAAAAAAAAAAATGTTGATTATTAACCTGCCAGTGAAAAAGGGAAGTGGCCATCTTTGTACAACACACTGCTGTTTTGCTGTAACCGCGCAATGTTTTATGATCTTGAGTATTTTATAGAAAAGTAGAAGTATGTATCAATAATATGAAAGCAATAGCTAAATCATAATGAAGAATAACATGATCAGTGATTATTGTGGAAACTCTTTAGATTCACTCTGGGTGGATTTTGTACTGTATTTATTACTAATGATGATGCAAAAAGTTGCATAGCTTAACCCAAACTGTTCTGTCTCCTTTTTTATTTATTGTCTTGTATATGATCTTTTTGTATGTGTTTTTCAAATAAACTGCCTAAAAATGCTGAGAAGGTATTCGCCTGGCTTTAGTTGTGGTCGTGACGCGGTCATCGACTTCTGACCAGTCGGTTGGAATGATGTGTTCACAGTTGACCTTTTTCTGTTGACGCTTATTGATGCGCTGAGCCCCAAACGTATCGCCCAGTTAACTTTTATTAAAAAAAAAACAACCCAAAACATTTGGTTTTCAAATGTTTTCAGCAACATTGGTTGACTATAAAAATCCATCCCTTTTAAATACACGTTCGTTGTGGCGTTTTTGTCGTCTGACTGGGCGCGTGTAAACAATGACCTCAACTCGAGTAGGCTTTCCGCGAGCATTCCATGATCGTGCGTATCTCACGCAACATCCCATTTAAAAAAATAAAAAAAATAATTTAAAAAAAAAGAGCCTCAGCATCCGCTCCCGCCCCTCACGCCTCCTCAGTACTTGGGGTAGAGCACCCTCTGGATCTGCCCGTCGGCCTTCTTCACGTCCAGCCACTTCCCGCACTGGAAGATGGTGGTCACCGAGTTGGCCGTGTTGGTCACCTCCACGCACTCCAGGTACAACCCGGAGTTGGACCTGGAGTTGTCGTGCTCCACCCGCACCCGCAGCAGCTCGCCCAGGTCCAGCATCTCCAGGACGAAGCGGTCGGCCCGCCCGCGCTCGAAGAGGTTCCGGAACCTCTGGCGCAGCTGCCGCCTGCCGGAGTCCCCGTTGACGCCGTGGAGGGTGATGCAGACGTTGGCGTCGGTGCCGGCGCCCTTGACGTCCCCGGTGATGACGATGACCTCGTACTTGATCGGAACCAGGTTCCGCACTTTGCTGGCGAAGCTCTCGATGGACTTGTAGCACTCGAATGTCTGGAACTGGTCCCTCTTAGACGCCAGGGGGATGCGAGCGTCGCAGTGGAAGAAATACCTTTAAGGGGGGGGGGGGGTCGGAAACCAGAAAACAAACATCACGCGTGCTCCTTGGGTCATCTTCCGACTTCCAGGTGAGTTGGATCGCGTCCACATCATGTCATCGAATCATCTCATTAAAGCCATTATTTCCTCTCTTTACTAATAGCAAACACAGGTCCTTAACACAGATCAACTTTTTGCCATCATGGTTTGAATAAAAATGCAATACCAACAATTTGCCCCGGAGACTGAAATCTTATTTCTCACGGTCCATTTGCGTGACACAATATCATTTCATTTGTAATAATTCCAGGTTCAGAAAGTAGATCCAGCTGATTGTTAGTTGGACTTCTGGGCGGTTGCTTACCGGCAAGCCCGCGCGGGCCTGCTCAAATTTTTACTTCCCGATACCTGGATTTCCCGCCCCTACAAAAGTCGTAGTTAATGCGGCAAATTGAAAACACCACCGCTCCTCTCTCATCCCTCCGGGATTTTCACTCTCTCTTACTTGTTGCCCAGCTCCCTTTCGGTGACCACAATCTCCGCGACGTGCCAGAAGGCTTCTCCCTTCGCCTTCCTGCCGTCCTTGGTGACGTGGCCGAGGCAGACGCCAGCGATCTCGCCCAAGTGCTTGGACGAGAACTCGAAGGTATCGGTGGCGCCGCTGTGGAGACAAGAAGACATGCCGAGCCTCAAGCGGACCGCGAGGAGGTACGGTGCAGACGAGGGGCTTTGGATCTCGGGCTCGCACAAAGTCAAGATATAAGATGAAAGGAGGGAGGGGGGAAAAATAGAAGATGAAAGAGAGGCGCCCATCTTTCAGCCAACGAGGCCCCCCCCCCCCCCGCCCCTGAATGCAGTGCAAGGACCCACCGCAGGAATTTCTTTTTTTTATTTTCCAGGACAAACTCCTTGGAACAGGCTTTCTTCCCCTCCAGCACGATCCAGGCGTTCTCCGCGGTGTCGGCATCGTCCGTGTTAGCGGTCGTCGCGGCAATTTCATATTCTAGGGGGGGGGGAAGGAAAAAAAAAAAAAAAAAAACCCAGGAGAAGGAGAAGGTTGGAGCATACGGCGGAAACGTAATACGTGACGCTACGGCCGCACGCACGCCTCCGCCCTCGCTCACTGGTTTTGTCGTTGAGGTCTATGGCGTCGTGGTTGGCACAGGCCAGCTCGCGCATGATCTGCCCGTCGTCCTCGCCCTTCGCCAGCCAGCGGTCGCAGGGGAACCTGAAGGTCTGGTCCATGGCCTCGTCCTTCACCTCGATGCCCTCCAGGTGCCAACCGGGGGCAGCGCCTGCGGAGGGGGGGGGCGACAGGCAGCGGGACAGTTGACGGGCGACACCCAGTGCCTGCAATCCATCTCCGGCGATTTTAAAAGCAACAATTTTCTTCGATTCATTTCAGGATTTAGAGAATAGAGGCAGAATCCCGAGAGGGGAAAGTGACGATTTCCTTGTCTGATTTTCAGACTTCCGGGAATGACCCAGTCAGAATTCTGACAAGCCCTCCGAATTCCACCCCCGTGCCGAATTCAGATTCAGTATTCGGATTATTTTCACGGGGCCCTAATCCTCTTCTGTGTACATACGGTATCTAATAAGGGAACACCAAACATCACAAACTCCTGCTTCATACGAGGTGCGAGGGTGTGCGCTCACCACCCGGGGTGTAAACGGGAGACGCGCGGCTTCGGCGCTGATGTGCATTCCCAAACCACGGCCCCCCGTCGTCGCACTCCTCCTCGTTACCTTTGTTGTCGTGCCAGACGCGGATCTTGGACAGCTCCCCGAGACTGAGCATGTCGGGGAAGCGGAACACGTCTCTCGCTCTGCGCTCAAACTTGTTCCTGTTGCCGCTCTCCCTCAGCGACAGCATGCCGGTGTCGCCGTACTCTCCGAAGGCGATCAGGAAGACGTTGGCGTCGGTGCCCGCGCCTTGTACGCCCCCGAGGGGGGGAGAGAGAGAGAGGGAGAGAGAGATGCTTTGCCGACGGAAAACAAAACTCAAGGCCCCGCCCGATAACACCGAACCGGGGGAAACACCCGGCGGATCTTTGTTTGTCGTAGTGTAGGTTTGTCCCACTTACGCCAAACGGGAAACGCATGGTAATTATAACAGAATATAGGAAGTAAACCACGCTCATGAAAACTGAATGGTTTATACATAACATTTCACTGCATATATGTATGAAAGTACGTATATGTGTGTGACGAATAAACCTCTTGAATCATGGCGCTGAGATTGTTTGAAAATTTGTAACGCCTGAACTGACACTGATGTCTGCTGATGGCACGGTTCCTAAAAGCTGCTTATTTATAAACATTTTTTTTGTATAGTGAAAAGACAGACGGATAGACAGACGGACAGATGGATGGATAGATGGATGGATAGACGGATAGTTTATTCATTGATAACAGTAGCACAAAAGAAATAATCAAAACAAAAAAAAAAATTTTAATATAAAAATAGAAATACAACAGAAAAGGGGATATCCAAAATGTAATTTTTAAACTTCATTTTTTAAATTTAAAAACCCCTCTTTTTGTATACTTTACGAATCGCTCTGGGGGAATTTAGTTCTCTTTTAGCTCTTTTAGTTTATAAATGTAGTTTTCTTTTTTTTTTTTACAAAAACAAAAGAAAAAAACACATCTACTGACACTATTACTTACATTGGTTTAGAAATGTTGTATCAAATGCCACTGAATATTTTCATATTCGGTAAGTATTTCATTTCAATAACCGGCTCCATTTACTGTATGAATAGAGATCTACAGACTGCTGGGACCCACCACTGACATCACCGGTCGACACTTGGATGACGTAGCTGGTTTTCTCCACCATCTCCTCCTCGTCCACGACGGCCGCCAGCTCACACACCTTGGTCCTTTTGGCGCCTTTAGACTTGGACAGCCAGTCCTCATAGGTGAACGTGTACAGCTCCTCCGTGGTCGTGTCGCGCATGAGGATCTGGAAAAGGAGTCAAGAGTTTTGACCGTTCAGCTGAAAAAGGGGGCTTACGATAATGGAAGATAAAACTTGAAATATTCGGAGAAAAATTCGTTGCTCAAGAAAATACACGAGTAGGAGAAAAAAAAAAGGTTCCAAGTTGGAAAGAAAATGATTTTATATTTTATGGAAAATACATAAATAAGTGCAATAAAATGCAGAGATTTTGAATAAAGGACAAAAATAATAAAAAAATAATAACAGTAATACAAATAAAACAAGAAGCAAATATAAATGTTGATCAAGTATTAGTATAATTAATATGTTATGTAGTATACTAGTGATCCTACCCTGTGGAAATCAAAAGGGAGAAAAATGAATTCATTATTGTTCTATTGACTCACCTTGTCCAGAAACCAGTCGGGGCGACTTCCGCTGCCGTCGATTCGAAGTCGGATCTTCTTCAGGGGAGCGATGTCGTCGACTTCCAGGTTGAACGTGTCCTCTTGGCCCCTTTCGAACCTGGCATGAAGTGCATGCTCCCATCACGTTGCACATCAAAAATCGTTGTGGTCGTCAGCTCCCGAAATGAAGAGGGTTCGTGTAGTGAGTGCTCAGTGCAGCGCCCACCTGTCGCCATGTTTGGCCAGCAGCCTCTCCTCCGTGCTCCCATTGGCCCCAAACACAGTGAGGAAAACGTTGGTGTCGGTGCCCGCATACTGGGTGTCCCCCGTGACCACTGTGGTCTCATAGACAACCTGAGTAGCGCACGTTTTGGTTTTTTTATATATATATTTTTTAATTAGAAACCCACCAAATGCTGAGAAATACACCTCCACACGGCGACGGAAAATGTGTTGTGGACAACCTTGCGAATGATGTTGATGGTGCTGGAGTCGAGGACGTTGAAGAGTCTGGTGGTGAGCCCGTCCCCCCTGTCTTTGGCCAGCCAACACTTACACTGGAAGATGTACTTGATGCCTTTGGTTGGCACGGCAACTGACAGCTCGTCCACCAGCCAGCAGCTTTCTGGGGTGGCACCGTTATGGCCGAGCTGAGGGAGAGGAGAGGATCGAGAAAGAGAGACGGAACAACTAAATGCAAATGGGGAATTAATAATTGATTCCATGCTATTTTCATCTGGGTATCAAGAGGCACGACTTGAAAGGATTCTCGCTGACACGCGAGCGCTTTAATCTAATTCTTACAATCACTTAGTTAAAAAAAAAATATATATATATATATATATATATATATATATAAATTTTAAAAAGCGGGGGCCTCAGCAGTTCGTATTTAGTCACAGGAGAAGCCTCTCTCACCTCTACCCACTTGATCTCTCCTACGTCAGCTCCTGAGCACACAAAGTTCTCCATGGTCCCGCCGGCGAAGCTCTTCTTCCCCTCCGGCAGGTCCAGCCACAGCCGCTCCGTCTCCGCGTCGCCGGGCCCCAGGATGATGACGTAGACCCGGGCCGTGGTGCCGGCGTCGCGGTCCATCCCCGTGGACAGAGTGAAGTGATACGGAATGACTGGCAACGACAACAAGAGTCCGGTGAAGGAGAACTCCTCAGAATCTGTTTGTTTAAATTAATTTCATGTTTGGCCATCATGCAAGAAATTGGTTCTGCTCCGAATCTCCCATAAGAGGTTTGTGGCCTACATAAAGCCTGACATTATGTTATCTTGTGGATTTGACGGTGCCTATTGACATGAAAACGATGCAGAATTAAGTAATTTCTTTTACTCGGCGCTTCCTCCGCCACCGCCGCCTTCTTCTTCTTTTTCTTCTTGTTGGCGTTCCGGTCCAGCCCCTGCTTGGCCTGAGCCATCTTCCTGGAGTTTGGATCCGTGTTCCGCTCGCCCTCATATCCCTGAACGGCAAAGCATAACACAATTAGAAAAAAAAGAAAAAATAGAATAAGCAAACTGAAATTTATATCAAATGAAATCATGATCTAAACTATTATTTTGAGAATTCGGTCTACATGGCTGTGACTATGAAGGCTTCTCAGACTCAGTGCTTTAGAAAAAAATAATTTTGAAGTACAGAGTGCAATAAAATCCAATCATGTTTTTCCATGTCATGTGGTTAACAGAGGCCAATACAAAGAAAAACATGGTTGGATTGGAGTCATTCGAGTCATCAACTCAATCAACTAAATCAACTAAAACTCATCAACTTAACAACTAAAAAACCCCCAACAATAATAAAAATAAAAATAAATGTATGCATGTATTTTTATTATTATTATTATTATTATTATTAATAATAATAATAATAATAATAATAATAATAATAATAATATATTTTTTTATTTTAATTTTTTTTTGTTTTATTTTATTTCATTTTTTAATTTCTTTTTTTATTTGTTTACTTTTACACACCTTGACCCAAAAGTTCCTCTGGATGCATCTGTCCTCCTTCTTCTTGGACAGCCAGCGCTCGCAGAGGAACATGTAGACCTCCTCCGTCTCCAGGTCCACCACCTCCACCTGGTCCAGGTACCAGTCCGCCCCCAACAGCGAGTTGTCGTGGCGAATCCTGATCCTGAACACCTGGCCCAGGTCCACGGCCTCCATGGTAAACTTGTCCACCTGGGAATGAAGAGCATGACCAACAATGTTTCATGTTTATAACACAGCAAAACACAAATTTCAAAACAATTTTCGATCTCTTTATATAACAAATCAGGATGCACCGAAACCACTTTTCCACAAGGTTAAAATGGACCCAATCATTTTTTTTCTCTGAACAGGATAGGCTGGTTTGGGGGTCAAAAACTGGGATATAATAATGGACAAATAAAATTATTTTTCTCCTGTGTGTCAAAATTTCCTTTAGTATGTGACATTTTTATTCGGCCCACGGCATTGGATTTATATTGGGGATTTAATCCGATACCCTCATTTCGCTTTGTGCTGCAACAATATCCAATACTAGTATCTGTGTCAGTGCATCCTCATTACAAATTCTATTTGATATACTGTTTCAATAATAATTACAAGTCCATCTGCACATCTGCATATTTAATGTACATATCAATATTATATATAAAAATATTTGCACAACCAGTTCCTCACCATCATGTCCAGTGTAAACATTCTAAGTGATTGTGATCTGGTCCACATACCGATCCTCGCTCAAACTTGTTGCCGCCGCTCTCGGACTTTCTGAGCTTGCGCTCCCCGGTGTCTCCCAGGTCGCCGTAGAGGGTGAGGAAGACGTTGGCGTCGGTTCCCGCTCCGGACATGTCGCCGGTCCGCACTGACACCGTGTACGTGTGAGCTGCGGCGGAGGGGGGGGGTCACGCGGAAAAAAAGGGTCACGGTTACATGAGGTGCTGTAACAGTATCACTGAGCTGTGAGCCCGGCCTCTTTCGGAAACACGGGTAGACAGACGGAAGGCCGCCGGCAGCGCCCAAGCATTTAAAGGCGGATGGCGGCCGTAGCCGATGCGGGAGCCTACTTTCTAGGGCGTCCTCCACCTTTGTCTCGTTGCGTTTGAGCTTTCCGTCCCTGAGGAGCTTCTCGGTGATTATGTCGGAGGGAACCAGCTCCCTGACCGTCTCCCCGTCGTCCTCGGACCTGGCCAGCCAGCGCTCGCAAGGGAAGATGGTGGTCTCGGAACCCTAGGCAGAGAGACAGACGGACGGACGGATAGACAGACAGACAGCCAGACAGACAGACAGACAGGCAGACAGATAGATAACCACAAACAATTTAAAAGGTACAATTATAAATAGACTGGAACCAATAAACCTGTGAATAGAAAAAGGCGAATAGACTATAACTTATATGATAACTGGTGAATTTGGTGACGAAATACAGTATGACTGTGATTCATGGGAGAGGAAGTGACCTTCTCTCAGGGGAACGCTTCCCCACCTTTCCTTTTCGAAGCTGTCGTCTGACCTCCACTCTGTCGAGGTGCCACCCCGGGTTGGACCCCCTGTTGTCATGTCCGATCCTGATCTTCTCGATGACGTCACCAACGTCCTCCAGCTGTTGGAGGGCGGAGTCGACACAACATAAAATGGCGCTCCAGGCGCCTTGAAGAGTCCCCATGGCTTTTTTACACGCATTCCGTAATTGCTGTAATTGCGCACCTCCACGATAAACATGTCCTCCGCCGCCCTCTCGAACGAGAGCCGCCGCTGCCTCTTGTTGACGCAGAGGTATTTCTGCTGCGTGCAGACGCCCTTGCGGCCGTACAGGACGATGTAGACGTCGGCGTCCGTCCCCGCCGCGAACACGTCGCTGGTGTAGATCTTTATCTCGTAGGGCACAACTGGGAAGACAAGGGAAGAGTCTCAGGGGTTTTTTTTTTCCCCCAAATCGATGGATTACTCGCCCGCCCGCTCGCCCCCTCCCTCGCTCACAGGGCGTGTAGAGCTCGGTCTGCAGCTCAGCCGGGTACAGGTCCCTCACCACGGCCCCATCGTCCTCCCCTCTGTCCAGCCAGCGGCCGCACGGGAAGCGCAGCCTCTGACCCTGCGAAGGGGCGTCGATCTCCACCCAATCCAAAAACCAGCCGGGTGAACCCCCTGGAAGCGAGAAACAGCCCTTCCTTAATGAAGAAATCGTACAAAAACAATGGCTTTGTTTATGATTTTTTTTGGGGACGACCGGGCAATGAATGGCCCCTTCCGCGCCTCCGTAGCGTCTCTCACGCTGAATACCTGAGTTTTCGTGGCCGATTCGGAGCTTTTGCAGATCGCCCAGATCCACCGCCTCCACGGTGAATTCGTTGATCATTCCCTTCTCAAACTTGTTCTTATAGTTCTTGCACGCCTTCAAATTTATTATTCCTGCGAGACACAACAAGTGACATTTGCATTCTTTATCGCAAAAAAAAGAGCACGTTTCGATCAAAAGATCTACGCGTGTATTGATGATGCGACAGTGGTTTCCTTACCCGTGTCGTCATTTTCGCCAAACAGGATGGCGAAGACGTTGGCATCGGTTCCCGCGAATTTCTTTTCCCCGGTTTTTATTTTCAGAGTGTACGTCGTGGACATTGCTTGAAAATTAATCAGCTGAATTAGTCAAGATGAATATTTTTGTGCAAACCCTGAGCTTAGCCTGAGGCACCTCGGCTCACATCTGAAAATATGTTTTCCTGTAATCCGTTTTGTTGAGTATTTGCTGTTTTTGCTTTCGACGAGTTTAAAAATGATTACAAGTTAAATGACCATTAATTGCATGGCTTCTCATCTTTAACAAAATTGTCACACAAGTACCTTTCCACGGCGACGGTGGGAGCTAAACATACTCTCGATCTTGATCAGTGTTCCTTCACACCTCTATAGAGAATGACATGACATATCATACACAGTATATTTTACCTTTTTGCTCCAGTCCCAGCGTCCCCCCCGACCCTTCCTCGTCGTCGTTCCTCCACATGAAGGCCTCGTCCACAGGGACCAGCTCTCGTGCAATCTGCCCGTCGTCCTCGTCCACCGCCAGCCAGCGGTTGCACGGGAAGTAGTAACTGCAGCGGCAGGGAATAAGTTTTGAAATCAGAGACGGTATGTATCTGTGCCACTGTGCAGAACTGCAGAGTTTTTGGACACGGTTCCGAGGCGACTGTTATTAAATCCGTCCTGGAACGCTCCCAGGTTCCCATTCTACGCGCAGAGTTCAGATCTGAAGCCAGATACTGTAAATAAACAAAGCCTTTTGATCGCTACGCTTACGTTGTGTCGTCCTTCGTGTCCACTATCTCCACACGCTCCAGGTACCAGGACGGATGACCCTGGGAGTTGTCGTGGCGGATGCGGAGCTTCTTCAGAGGGCCCAGGTTAACGGCTACCACCGTGAAAACGTCCTCCTGAGGAAAGGGAGCAAACGGAGGAGAGAGTCGTGCTAGTTTTGTGTTTCCTCCAGTGAGAAAGGGTTAACCCTAAATATAGCCCTAACCCTAACCCTAACCCTAATCCTAACCCCTAACCCTAACCCCTAACCTTAACCCGTAATCCTAACCCCTACCCCCTAACCCTAACCCCTAACCCCTACCCCCTAACCCCTAACCCTAACCCTAACCCTAACCCTAACCCTAACCCCTAACCCTAACCCTTAACCCTAACCCTAACCCTAACCCCTAACCCCTAACCCTAACCCTAACCCTAACCCTAACTCAAACTGAACCCTTCATTACATTTCAATGCGAGGTGGACATTGGATGATTTTCCATCATGGGAGCCGTTTATTTGGTTTGATTTCTTGTACACGGACTTGAGAAATTGCACAAATTGATTAAGAAGAAAGAAGAAAGAAGAAACAGTCTTTAATCATCACACGACACTCCACAACACATGCTTGCACACACACACACATGCACATGCTTGATGGTGGCCGGTGAAATGGCTCCTCTGCTTTTGACCCATTAACGTATGATTAATGATTAATGTATGATTTTACACTTGTACACTTTCTCAGAAATTTTCGGGGTGGGGCGCAGGGTGGAGGGGGGGGGGGGTGGCAGGGGGCAGGGTGGGGTGGGGGGGTGATAAGACAAATTGTCTGTGGACGTGCACTCTGCGCTCCCCGCAGAGCCAAGTGTAATAACGCTGGGGTGAATTATTCAGCAGCTTTAGTTAATGAAGTGATGAGGTGAGATGGAGAACAGGTCAGGTGACGCTGAGGACCTCCTCCACAGCTGCTCCACAGCTGCTCTGCCGTAGGTGGAGAGCGTGTAATCCTGACATGAACGCACTCCCACCCGCTACCCTCCGTGGGGGGGGGGGGGGGGGGGAGTACTGCAGTAGCCAGGAAGAGTTCGATGGGAGTTTGTTTTCTTTCTTTCTTTTTCTTTTCCCAATTTCACAGTCTAGGATTCAAATGAGTCGTTTTTTTTTTGGAACCATGAGTCAAAAAGTCGTGAAATAAGCTCCTAGTTATGCTCCTTACAGGTTCAAACAGACATAATTCTACTTATATTCCACATATTTATCATATTTATCAGCCTTTATCAATTCTGAGCACACTTTTTGAGGAAGAACATCTGAAACTATAAGTTAATAAAAACATTTAAAAAGTTGCAATCGAGCGCTTGTTGTATGTGAAAAAAGAAAGAAGAGTCCTGTTGTGCTCTTTGGAAAAAGTGAAAACATTTGAGAAATACAGAAATAATTTTCCAAGGCACTTACAATACATTGACATTCGTACATAAAAATATAAATGTCTACATATAAAATATAAAGTGCCATTTAGCCGCAATGTGCATGCCCCTAGCAGTTTTGGATGTTGTTATGTACTAATGTCCATGTTTGAATAAAGGCCTTTTTACATTATATTCCTTGGTCAGTGCCTTGGATCACCCTCAGCTAATTTTGGTTCATATCTTAAGTCCAGAATGAGTTGAATGAGAATGAGAACGAATAACAGTTAGTCGTCCATAAGACCCCCCTTCCATCTCATGGAATTCATATTTGGTTGTATAATATTGTCGCGTCATTGTCGCTGAAAACTTTCGGGCTGCGTGTGGTAAGGGCGCTGCGCTCGGAGTGAGTCTCCCAGCCGTGTGGGAACCTTGAAGGGGCCTGTGGGGTTGGGGTCGGGGCTCTCTTCACCGTCTGCCTCCGTCCGTCTTACCGCTTAACCCCGTCGTACCTGGCCTCTCTCGAACTTGTTGAGGTTGTCCGAGTGTTTGAGGTAGCGCTCTCCGGTGTCCCCGTTCTCCCCATAAATATTGATGTAGACGTTGGCGTCGGTCCCCGCTCCCAGCGTGTCGCCGGTGAAGACGGTCACCTCGTAGGTGTTCTCTGTCAGACAACAGGACGCATGAATTACTAACGCCCCTTTAACCCGCGGTATGTGGGTCAGGGCGGAGCGGGGGAACCGGTCAAGGTGGGCCGCGCACACCGCCGAAAAACAAACGCCTGCGTCCATAAAACACGTGCACCAATCCACACAAACAGACATTGACGTGTCAATGCAGGAATGAGCTTAGATTAGATGTCAGCGTTATGGGAACCACATTTGTGGCATGCTTGGGAATATTTGCTCATTAATGTAGTTTAACTCTATTTTGGTTTGGCTAGATATTTTACATGATTGGTTCTTTTTCCAAGTCAGCTTTTTTTTCATCTTTGCAATAGTTTTGAATGTGAGTGATCAGAATCAATTTAAGAAGAAGAATTTTGAGATTGTTTGTGACATACTAGATCAAGTCAAGCTCTTTATTATAAAAAAAAATAGAATTTAAAAAAATATAATATAAATAAAAATATGTTATTCATATATTTCTACACTGTAAAGATGCCATACTAAATCAAGTGAAATATTGAAAATTCTTAATTATATAATAATAAAACTCAAAAAAATATAATATAATATAACATAATATCAAAAAAAGGAAACACTTATATATTCTCTCATAGAGTTCATCAGATTAATTTAATCTCATCCTATGAACTATTGAATCTGATTCCGTTGTACCTTCCAGATCTTCGGCCTCCTCCGGCAGAAGCTCCAGCACCAGCTCCCCGTCCTCCTCCCCGTGGGCCAGCCAGCGGGAGCAGGGGAACTGGTAGGTATGCACCACCTCCTGCATCTCCTCCTCTCCGCCCTCCTCGTCCTCGTCCTCCTCGTCCTTCTTCTTTTTCTTCTTCTTCTTCTTGTCCTCCTTCTTCTTCTCCTTGGGCACCATGGCCATGATGAGGTGCTTGACGGCCACTTTCTCCAGGAACCATCCGGACCCGAGACCGGAGCCGTCGTGTCCGATGCGGACCTTGAAGATCTTCCCCACATCTTTGGCCTCTATCTGGGGGACGGTGTGCAAACCTTAAATCATAAATTCTTCTTAAATCTTGACTCCACCTTCATCGTCGATGAAGGACATCCAGGCTACGTTACCTTGAATATTTCCGTGGTGTTCCGCTCAAAGTTGTTGGACCTGCTTTGCAGGGTGATTAACTCCGTCTTTCCCTTGTCCCCGTAGATCTGGACGAACACCTTGGCGTTAGTGCCGGCGAACATCTCGTCTCCGGTGACGACGGTGACCTCATAGTTAATCACTGCCAAACGTGAGGGAGAAACAATGGAAATAAATGAAGTGTGTTAAAGTGTTAAAGTGATGTTTTCGACGGACAGAGTGAAGCCTACATTGCTCGATGTCCAGTATCTCACTGGGGTAGATCTCCACCTCGGTCTTGCCATCGGCTTCGTCCGTGCTGAGCCAGCGGTGACTGGGGAACATGTAGTGCCTGCCGTGGACCGGCACCATGATCTGCACACTGTCCAGGAACCATCCGGCACGCATCCCTTCATTGGTATGGCCGATCATAAGACGGTTGATCTGGAGTGAGAAATGACACTGTATAACAACGAAAAAGGACACATCTTGTACTGGACATTTTATGTCTTCTAGGAGAATCAAGAAAACCGTTGAATCCTTCATCCTTCATCCTTCCACGTTCTCAGGAAGTTCTTAAGAAGGCTCTTTGGCCGTGACGTTAACACGCTGCGGGTGAAGCGACGGTGTACAATCATTTGAGCACATCCTTCATTTCACTGCGCAGTGGTTCCACCGCAGGAGACAGGAAAAGAGTGTTTCCTCAGCTCCGCACCTGCCCGATGTCGAAGGTTTCCACGGTGAAGATGTCAACGCAGCCGGCCTCGAAGTAGTTCCCCAGGTTGTTGTCCGAGACGTCCAGCATCATCCTGCTGGTGTCTCCTTTCTCCCCGAAGAGCTTCACGAACACCTTGGAGTCCGAGCTCCCTCCGGGCACGTCCCCCGTCTTCACCGCGATGTGATAACCGACATCTGACCACGCACAGATCGAGAGGAGATGGAGGTTTTTTTTTAACGTGATCGTTTCGATTTTGCATTCAAAATGGCGTTGAGCGTCGACCGTCACGACTTACTGTAAAGACGTTGCCCGTCCGAGAACGGCAATAACTCCCGAATGATTTTTCCATCGTCCTCATTACGGTCAAGCCACCTTGAACAGCCAATGACGAGATTATCATCAAAAGGTGATTATACACAGATATCCAAGGTGAAAATGCTTTTAACACATATTTCAACTTTGGCTCTGCGCATTGTGAAACGTCTTACTCACTTACTACTACTACTTATTCTAGAATTAATAGTTAACTGTATATAAGAGTGGTGCGTGCTCAACTGGTCTGGCCTCGGGATCCTGATTTGATCCTTAGTCATTGAGTCACAACCCAAACATAATTGTAGATTAGAACCGTTCTAATTTATTTCACAAAATGAATAGTGCAGTAATCCACAACGTCCCACATGGTGAGGGACGTTTGCAATATGACGCCATGACAGCCACCTACCACAGTCGGAAATGCTTTAAAAATGGTAATCAGAAATTAGGTGCGCTAAACACTATATATAATATAATATATCGTTTTTTGAAGAAGAGGACATATGCACCCACTCTAAATGGACCCGAAACTCAGTTTGGATTTGGAGACAATGGTTGAGAAACACCGGTGTAAAAATATGCAGTTATTGTCAGGTACTGTTTATTCATCATTATTTCCCAGCAACATGTGTTGACAACGTGCCTCAAAAAAGACAAACAAAAAGACATAAGAAGAAGGTTACAGCACACCAGGACGGCTGGACGGCAGATGCTGAAACCCGATCCGGGTAGAGGGGTCGTCGGCTCACCGTGGGTGTGGGCGCGTTTGACCGCCCCCTCACCTGTGACAGGGAAACTCCACCGCCTGGGTCTCCGGCTGTCCCTCCTCCCTGACAACCACGCTGTCCAGGAACCACCCGCAGCCTCCACCTTGACCGTTGTGGCCGATCCGCACCCTGCGAACCCGCCCGATTGACGCCGCCTCGATGATGAACTCGTCCATCTGACGGGGGGGGAGAGAGAGACAGAGAGAGAGAGAGAGAGAGAGAGAGAGAGAGAGAGAGAGAGAGGGAGGAGAGCATGGACCCCGGAGCTAATGGTTTGGCGGTCCTCCCCATATTTCAGGTTTCCCTTTTCTTGTTCTACGATTGGCTCCGACATTCCTGGACGGTGACGAATCGAGATGATATTCGCGACGGCTTAACACCCACGTTTCCCTTCTCAAACTTGTTGACGTTGTTCTTGCAGTTGACCAGCTGTCGCTCCCCGGTGTCGCCCGTCCCTCCGATCAGGTTGAGGAACACGGTGGCGTCCGTTCCGCTGCCGCTGACGTTCCCCGTGCGCACCGTGACTCTGTACTTGATCACTGCGAACGTGAAATACCTTCGGTGCCATGTTTGTATCAATCGGCAAACGGGTCGCGCGAAATGAGCCGGGGGGGGGGGGGGGGGTGTGGACCTACGGGGCAGCGGCTCAGCGACTTGGTCTCCGGACGCAGGAAGCTCCCTCACGACCTCGTTGTCGTCCTCGCTGGTGTCCAGCCATCGCTCGCAGGGAAACGTGTACTTCTCCTTTGTCAAGGTCTTCATAATGGTTGCCTGATATTATGACACAAAATAAGGATTCAAGGAGGAGGATTTTTTAGTTAAAGCGGTCATGGTTGATAGTTAGGCCACTTTACTATTAAAACTCTGGTTAAAGCAACTGATTTATTCTTTACAGTATATATTAGTATCTTAAAAGGCAACCTGCGAAAGGTAAATTTGAGCATGCATGGAATATCTACTCATAGACGCCCTATGGGCCGAGGAAAATGGTACAGTATGTATGGGGAGTTTTTACAGGGAGTTTATTAATAAGCTAGAAACATGTACGAAAAATGGTTTGTTGAACATTGAGGGATAAGGGGGTTCAAATAAGAATCAAGAATCCTTAAATATTCCAAAGAGCCAGATGAGGAACACGAAGCACCATCCACTATTTTAAGTGGTTCTTTTTTTAGTGATGGTTCATTGTGGAAGTGTCTTCAAATTGTCTTTAGTCAATAGCCAGTCATTCATATTCATTTTTATCACACCCACCTTACTGAGATGCCACCCTGCGAAGGGATTTCTCTTCTCGTGCCATATACGAAATTTGGTCAACTTTCCGATGTCCGGTAGCTCCACCTGTGAGACGGCATTCAGATAGAATGGAACTGGATTTACTTTACCTTTGCATGAACGTGCATTAACATCATTCATCAACAGCACCTGATGCCACCACAGACACCTACCATGAACTTGTCCACCTGGGCCTGCTCGAAGTTGTCAGTCTTGTTGTCCAGCCGGATCTCGTCCGACTTGCCCTTCTGCCCGTAGATCTGGAAACAAATATCGGCGTCTGTGCCGGCGTTGGGAATATCCGACGTCCAGATCCACAGGGACCACGGGTACTCTGCGAGGAACGACGCCAGGGTTGGACAAAACATCCATAGCCGAAGAGTCAAACTGAAATGTAGCCTCCGCGTCTTCAGAAAAAAAGCTGGTATTTGACTCACTCTTCTGTCTCTTCTGCCTCAGTGAAACCATCTCGTACAGCTCCCTCTCGATCAGCCCGTCTCCCTCCTTCTCCGCCAGCCATTTACTGCACGGGAAGGTCTGCTCGATCCCCGTGAAGGGACAGTACACCACCATCTGCAGCCAAGACACCGCCAAGGAAGGAGTTGTTAGTTTGAGTCTATTGTGTGTGTGTGTGTGGGCACGTGTGTGTGTGTGTGTGTGTGTGTGTGTGTGTGTGTGTGCGTTTGCGGGTGTGTGTGGGTGTGTGTGTTCGTACCTTCTCGCAATACCAGCCGGCGCTGACCCCTCCATTGTCGTGCCCGATGGTGACCCTGCTGAGGGGGCTGAGCAGAGCGGCGATCTCCACGGTGAAGACGTCGGTCAGAGCGCGCCCAAACCTCCCGCCCTCCAGAAACACCTGGAGTTCACGTTCACACCGAGGAGAGAAAACAAGGCAGGAAATAAAAATTAAAAAAAGAAAGAGAGAAATTTAACAAATGCCCTGACATGCTCACAAGCACACTCTTGGTGATGAAAAACTAAATTCACAAGGATATACAAGGAAATATTGTGCAGTTAAATAAATAATATTTGACTTTAACTTTATTAACTTTACTTAAAAAAAAAACATATTTTCAAATACTGTATACAGTGAATTATATTGTTGTAACTCTTTTGTTTTTTTTAACACCCTAGCACATGGCAGATTTACATTTTACATTTAGTCATTCAGCAGACGCTTTTATCCAAAGCGACTTACAATTGTTCAAAGACTGACGGACGCAGCCATCAGGAGCAATTAGGGGTTAAGTGTCTTGCTCAAGGACACTACAGCATGCTAGCAGGAGGAGCCTGGGATCGAACCAGCAACCTTTGGATCACTAGACCACCAGCTCTACCTCCTGAGCTACCATTCCCCTTTTATATATATATAAGCATGCACAATTTCCTATTTATGATTGTGAATTGTTGACACACAGGTTTAGTGTTATTTTTTGGTTAATTGTATAATGCCCTATTGTTTTGACGTGAGCTGCCATCTATCTATCTATCTATCTATCGATCTATCTATCTACATATCCAATCCATCCATCCGAAGGTTTGTTATCCCTCTGCAGGAAGTGTTGTCCCCCATCTGGTAGCAGCTCCAATACACTTCTTTCCCTTTGCTTTTTAATCTGCTCCGCCACACCGGCGTCTCCGTCACCTTGCCGCTGTTTTTCAGGCCCTTGGAGCCGTGCATCACGATGTGGATCTTGGAGTTGGTCCCACCGCCGCGGATGTCGCCTGTCACAATCTGGACGTTGTACACAATACCTGCAGGGTACAGTTACATGTCGTACAATCAGGGGCAGTGCCAGCCGGGCTCACTGTTTGGCATCAAGCCGCGACGGTCCGCCCAAACAATCAATGATCCCACGGTCGTGATCCAATGTCAGTGACCTCTGGAGCGGCTGGGAAGAAAATATGTTTTTCTCATTTTTTAAATGAGTGAAGAAGCCTGAAAATGCTGAATGGAAAGAATTTATCGTTCCCCGGTGAAGAAAGAAAAGAGGAGCCAGCGGGTGTCTTGTATTACTGTTTTTCCCCCTCGAAGCAAGTGTTTGGATTTGGAATGTGGAGGACCCGGCCAAGTAGTTTGACTGGAGGTCGGATAGCACCGTGTGACAAGCATTCGTCTTGAGTGTTTGGAGGTGGAAACACAACCGTTCTTCGTCACCTGTGGGCTCAGTGCCCCCCACCAGAATGTCCCTCTGGATCTTCCCATCGTCCTCGTCGATGGCGAACCAGCGATCCACCGGAAACTCATAAATCATTTTGTTCCCCAGGTCGTCCAAAATCACCTGCGGAACGACAATAGGGAATCCGGATACATAAATGTGTGATAAAGCTACCAAAAGTTTTTACTGAGCACGGGGACAGAGATTTTACTTCTTGCTTGCTGGCTCCATGACTTTGCGACGTCAGTCTCAATGTGTGTCTGTGTGTCTGTGCTGGGATGGAATGTGGGCGCTACCTATTTCCGTGTTATGTTAAAATGTTAGAAGCTGCAAAAAGCCACTGGGCCGGTAAATATATCAATTCCAGCTGGAAAGGTCACGTCGGAAATAAGGATATCGCTATCACTGCATTGAAAATAAAAAAATAAAATAAGGTTGTGTTTTTTTTGATATATAGAAAGCTGTTTATCAGTTCGGCTTGAGCTGAGGGCTGTGGGGGGTGTCATGATATAACATCTAATAAAACAAACAAAAAAAAAAGGGAATATGCTCTATCCACAGTTATAGCCTATGAAGCTATCTTGAAGGAACTCATCTTTGAAGTTTGAAACAAATATTTGATGCTTGTCGGCAGCAAACCCAAAAGACTCATCTGTCAGGAATGATTTGCAGGGAAGACGATCTGGTAATGGCTCACGGTTTCTCTTTACAGACTGGGTAGAATGACGACGAGCCTCGACGAGTGCGTGCGTGCGTGCGTGCGTGCGTGCGTGCGTGCGTGCGTTTCAATGAGCTCATCTCTTGCTTGTATGTGTTGGACGCGGGGACAGAGGGCAGAGGGGAAAGACAGGGTATTGCATGTCTTAAGTACCACTCCCGTGGCAGCACCGGGCACAACACGAATACGAGGAGGCAGACGGCGAGTTTCACTCCGAGACAAAAGGTATCCAGCATGGGGAAAAATGAGGCTGGACCAGGTTGGACACAATGATTCTTTGCACGACTCGACTGTTTTTTTTTTGCTGTTGTAAGACCTGCATTTCCCTCTGGATAAAGTTGAATATGAACTTATCTTATCCTATCTGTTTACCTCTGTTCA
Source organism: Zeus faber (assembly GCF_960531495.2). Lineage (NCBI taxonomy): Eukaryota > Metazoa > Chordata > Actinopteri > Zeiformes > Zeidae > Zeus > Zeus faber. The sequence continues at coordinate 11,265,979 of NC_137203.1, forward strand.
TCTCGTCTTAAAGTAGTTAAACCAGGTTCCTTTAGATGCAGGGACTGTATGACAAGAATTTGTAGTCTGTCTAATAGCACAATATGCGCAGATTTTTATATATATAAAAAAAAGTATGTTTCCCCTGATATCCCGCCTGTTTAAGGGTTTAATATAATATAATGTGGTACAGGTCATTTACCTTGTCCACACACCATCCCGCTGAAGAGCCTTTGTTGTTGTGGCCGATGGTGACCTTCCTCACTTTGCCCAAGTTTGGAGCTTCTATGGTGAACTTGTCCTCCGACCCCTTTTCAAAGTTGTCTTTGTCGTTGTCGAGCTTCCTCTCCCCTTGTTTTAAAAAAAAAAAAAGAAGAAGGAAACGGAGCTCGGATTTTTGACCTTCAAATTGTGCTTTTAGGTTGAGGTGGATGCAGTCATTGACACGTGCTTACCCGTGTCCCCGTACTCTCCAAAAATGTTGATGAAGACGTCGGCGTCGGTTCCGCTGCCTTTTACCTTGGCAGTGAACACACTCACAATGTACTTATTATCTGAGGAAACACAGCAACAGGGTAAATCACAAGAATATAGAATCTTTTTTTTTTTTTTTTCAAACACAGAAACAACACTGTCTATTCCAATGGTTCTCAACATGGTGGTCCGGGTCCCCCCAGGGGCCCTTCAAGAGGTTACAGGGGGTCCCAGGCAAAAAGATTAAATCTTATCAAATGGGATCCGTGGGATGGTGTGTATCAAATTGAGGCTCCTTGATACAAAGAAAACTGTCTAATCTAGTAGGAGTTGACTAATTCTGACTTTCTATTTATATCTATTTTTAAATTGAGGCTGAATTTATTTTTTTATTTTTATGCAGGCTGCGACAATTCATTGATCAGCAAAAGCCATTAGCAAAAATAATAAAAGATCTTTATTTTTCAATATTGCTGTTGTCAAACCAACCCCCACAACCCCCCTACACACTCAAACAACTTTCAAAACCAAAACCAAACTATCATTCTAAATGCATCCATTAGAAGAAAAAATAATAATAATAAAATCGAATCACCACACAATATAAATGCACGACGTTAAAGATGAATAAGCGCACATTTGGGTATGTCCATGGGGTCCATGCTGCCCAGCAGGTCCCGGACGTGCAGCCCCTCGGCCTCCACCTTGCTGAGCCAGTTGTTGCAGGGGAAGTAGAACCTGAGGTGGGGCCTGATCACGTCCGTCACCACCACGCGGTCCAGGAACCAGCTGGCGTTCAGGCCCGTGTTGTCGTGCTCGATCCTGGGGCAGTGGAGGAGAAACCGCACGCAAAGAACCGCTTGTACCCACATGTCAACGTCAAGCGAATTAAATAAAACCCTGCAACCGATAAAGGAAATGCGGACAGCCTGAGACACAGTGGAAAAGGACGCCAGGTTGACCACGTACGGTATACGGCGGGAAACATTCGGAGCAAAATGTGAACGGAATATTCAACGGATGAAATCAAATTCACTCCCTGTGGAACTGCGGTACCTTATCTTTTTCAGAGGTCCCACGTTGTGCGTTTTGATCCTGAACACGTCGGTTTTGTCCCTTTCAAACGCCGTTCGGCTTCTGAAACGATAAATGATGTAGAAAGGGTAGAAAAACAGGTTCAGGGATTGTTATGCTTTACACATGCTTTGCACAACAATCTTGTGGTTTCATACACAGGATTTGTCAAAGGAGCACTTTTTTTTTTTTTTTTAGGCTGTGAAGTTATAAAAAAAATATTGATATTTGGAACGCTAGTTTATTTCTTTGGATGTAGTTATATTGTTTTAATTTGTCCTTGGATGTGTTTGCATACTTCATTGGTGTACATTTATCCTTACATAATACATAACGTCATATGAAAATTGAACAAACACAGGAAAAACAAGTGAAAAATGGACACAAAAGCAAACAAACTTACAGACCAAATAATGACAATTTGTCACTTTTCTATTATTCTCTCAACTTGAACATCAAGATTCAGTATATAGATCATCATCATCAGTCTTGAATTGATGAGATCGATCCTGAGGCGATGCCACCACCCCAAATTAAAGCCACATCAACTCAATGTCCAAGCACACGCGGCGCGTTTTGCAGGAGCCAAACATGAAATGACACCAAAAGAAATCAGAGCGTTTTTACAAGAATTCAACTCCAAGAGACAAAAGCACAAACGATGTGGACTGCACGTCCCATCTCCCGCCACCACAAATAACGTAGAGCGACGGTCGAGAGATACCTCTTCTCCGTGCTGTGGGGAAGGAGAAAGGAAATCAAATGGAGTACCAAACAATGATTTGTTCCTTTATAAAAAAATGTTTTTGACCAAAATGTCATTTTGAAATTGTAACTCTTCCCTCCACAGGGACTCACTTGCTGGCCAGGTGCACCTTGGGAGTGATGCCATATTCTCCAAACAGAGTGACAAACACATTGGCGTCGGTGCCTGCCCCGCGCTCATCTCCTGTGGTGGTGACCACCTCAAAAACTGGGGGGTTAAAATAAGACAAGACAAGACAAGACAAAACAACAAGACAACAAGACAACAAGACAAGACAAGACAAGAAAAGACAGGACAGGACAAGACAAGACAAGACAAGACAAGACAAGACAAGGCAAGGCAAGGCAAGGCAAGGCAAGACAAGACAAGACAGGACAGGACAGGACAGGACAGGACAAGACAAGACAAGACAAGACAAGACAGGACAGGACAGGACAGGACAGGACAGGACAGGACAAGACAAGACAAGACAAGACAAGACAAGACAAGACAGGACAGGACAGGACAGGACAGGACAGGACAGGACAGGACAAGACAGGACAGGACAGGACAAGACAAGACAAGACAAGACGGGATGGGTTGGGACAGGACAGGATGAGACAAGACAGGACAAGACAAGACAAGACGGGATGGGGCGGGACGGGACAGGGCAGGGCAGGGCAAGACAGGACAGGACAGGACAGGACGAGACGAGACGAGACGAGACAAGATAATTCAGGGAGTCACAGAAAAAACATGACAAGAGGTTTCGTGTTACCTTGGGTTCTAATTAAGTAGTGTAGGTTCTTGTAAAAAAGCCAGTCATTGAAGGGTGTATGTGTCAGCCTGTGTGTGTGTGTGTGTGTGTGTGTGTGCGTGTGCATACATGTGTGTGTGCGCGCATGCGCACGCGTGTGTGTGTGTGTGTGTTTGTGCGTGCATGTATGTACAGTTTCTGCCCCCCCCCCCCTTCTATAGGGCCGTCCATGTCAGGACACACTGCGGATTGGAGTCGTGCGATCACCACGGCGACCCTAATGACATGGGTATGACTTTACATGGGGCCGCAGTACATTGTGCGGCAGGACGGGAAGCCGAGCAACATAATAAGGCGGTAAAGCTCTTATCGAGATGCGAAAACCCCCTTTGTAAAGGTAAGTGACAGGTATCGTGTGGCTTTAGGCCGGAGATAACATCACGTCGGCGCGAGGCTACGGTTACAAAGACAATTATGTTAAACAATCTAACCATTACCCTGGGAAGCGCTCCGATTGGGTGACGCCATGCAGCGTAATGGCAATCAATCGTAATCTGCTTTTGAAATTCACGTCGGGCAATAATTAACGAAATGCACAAAATGCTTCCTGTGTGTGTGTGTGTGTGTGTGTGTGTGTGTGTGTGTGTGTGTGTGTGTGTGTGTGTGTGACGAGGGTTAAAATCAGGGAGGGATCACCTTTCTTCCTGTGGTACTCGTCCTCGAAGTTCTCCGCCTTTTCGGGCTCGTAGTTCCGCAGCTCGTTCTCGTAGATCTCCACGTAGTTCTCCACCTTCCTCTTCTTGCCCTTGGCCTTCCTGGCGTCCTCGTCGCTGTCGCCCCTCACGGAGCCCTTCTTGGGCCTCTTCTCCTTCTCCTTCCTTCGCTCCTTCTTGCCCTCCGCGTCCTCCTCCTCCCCACCGGCGCCGGCCCGCTGCTCCTCCTTCTCCGGGCCCTTCTTGGGCTTCTTGTCTTCGCCTCTGGGCTTCTTGTCCTTCGCCCCCATGTCGTCCCTCTTCTTCTTCTTCTTGGCGCCGCTCTCGGTGGCCTGGATCACATCGGGGAGTCGCTCCGTTCGCCGTCCCCCTCTGGGCCCGTCGCCGCCGTCCTCGTCCCCGGTGCTCGGGCCCTCGATGCCCGGCTGGCTCTTGGGTTTCTTGACTTTCCCTTTCTTCTTCTTCTTCTTCTTGTCGCCCCTCACGTCGGACTCTGGAACGTCGGAGTCGTGCCCTTCCTCATCGCTGTCTGTGAGCTTCTTCTTCTTGGTCTTGGTCTTGGTCTTGGTCTTGGTCTTGTTCTTCTGGCGCTCGGCATCCTGCGGTTCGCCCACCTCCTTGCCTTTCCCCTCGGGCTTCGCCTCCTGACCCTCGTCGTCATCCACCTCTTTGGTTTCCTCCTCTGCTCTCTGCTCCGTTTCTTTCTTTTTCACCGGCATCTTTAATTTATTTACTCTCTTGTAACCGTAACTGATTCCAGTGTGTTCCGGTGAAACTTGACTAGACTGACCTGTGGTACCGCAGGGGTGACCCGCGGGTGAGATAGCTTTGAGAGCGAGCCAGGTCAACTCTGAGCCTTCGGCAGAGAGAAGCCCGCAAGACTGGGGATCCCGCCCCGTGGCCGCAGGGCCGCGGTCGCTCCGGTCTGCTCCCTCGGCCCCACCTGCCAGAGCAGCGGAAGATCGCGCCTCATTAAAAATGAGGCGTGATCTTCTGCTGTTGTCACCTGAGCGGCGCCGGGGGGAAGCCCCTCTGGAAACAAGCCAGAGAATGCTGGTGAAGTTTCTTGATGATTTTGATGTGTTGATGAAGAAGGAGTGACCGCTGACGCTGACTTGATTGAAATAATAGGTTTATTACAAAAGAACTGCATCAGACCAGACTTGCCATGGTTCGTCCGGGAGAGAACAGAGCCGGAGGTATTCTCTGCCGGATGGAACTAGGGAGTGTGCTTTTATGCTTGTCCAGAGACAACGTTGCCCATCTGATTCCAATCTATGGGTCACTGTTCACATTCTACCGCCCTTATCACCGGGGCCCCTGGCAATGGGCTCTCTCTCTTGAGACCCCTGGTACCGTCTGTTAGTAATTATATTATACAACGGGGGCTTTCTTGGGATGCCAACCATCCCAGACACTTCACTGGCCCACGTCAGAGCCAGGGCTGCTGATGGGATGTCACGCTCGCAGGCATACAGCAAAAAAATGGAAATTGGAACACTGGAAACTCAGCAGGGTGGCCTGCATTTGTCTTTGTATAAAGGACTGAGAGGAGTTCCTCTATACCACACTGAAGGAGAACAATGCTCTCATCCAAAATCCAAATGTATTGTAGAGTATTGTACAGTAATTAGAAGTGTAGCCCAATGATGCCAGACATTAGCATCAGAGGCCTCCAGGCAATAAAACAGATACCAGTGTTCCTCCAGCTTGCAGTTCTAATCGCAGCCAGCAGAGGGCAGCATCCGCCATGATTTTCACAGTAATCAAGGTGTATCAAAACACGAACCATTGACAAAAAACAATTCAGTGATTATAAACATGATTATGCAGATATAGACCATATTGCAACCGAAAACCTCATTAACTTCGCAAATGTCCTCAAACCCACATCCTTTCAACACAAACATTTTAAATTGTTTGACATCTAATTAGACCTGTTGCTCACCGAAGGTCCTCCTGTGTGTATTTATGAAAGTTATTGTTTTGCATCTAATTTGTCCTGTGTGCACCCAAGATCTGTGTGTGTGTGAGTGTGTGTGTGTGTGTGTGTGTGCGTGCATGCGTGTGTGTGTGTGTGTGTGTGTGTGTGTGTGTGTAAAAATGAAAAAAAAAGACTCTATGGACTTTGAGTTGTTTACCCAAACAAACTAAACCAGTTGCATGCCGTAATCTCACTGTTTTCATGAAGTTCTTTCATATTTCTTCAGGAGCGACGGAGAGGAAGTGATAGTGGACCACAGAGAGATGCAGATACCAGGGGTGTGCGTATCCATAGGGGCCAGATATTCAGCTTCAAACGCAGCGTTTATCTGCGGGTTCTCTGGAGCCAGATTCAAAGGTTTGCAATCCCAAATCAAATGTTTTCAGTTAAAGAGCTTGCGTCTTCAGAGTCTTTCCCACAGATGACTGATACCATTTGCACTGTTGGTCGCAGTTTGAAGACCCTGCACCAGGCCATGACTTGCATCCTAATGTAATGTGGCTGAGGACCGGACGGCGTTACACAACCCCTCCCTGCTCCTCTGCTGCTGCTCTGCAGGGGCACGGCATCCCACTCACAACTCTGCTCCTAAAAATCAATAGGAAATATACGCACAGTATATTGGAAAGACGGGTTCCGTGGCCGTTCTTCAAGCAAATGCTAAAAACGTAGCTGTTTAAATGTACTATTTTGATGCAAATTTGTTTTGTTTTTGTTTTATTCCCATGATCTCATCCTGATTCTGCTTGATTTTATTTTTAATGCATTTCATTTTGCTTGTTTTCCTTTTTTTCATTTTGTCTTCCGTGCTGCTGTGAAGCACTTTGTGCCACAAGCAACCTGGGTTTAAGTTTCATCCAAATCGATCCGCATAGGGAGCAGATATGAGTGAAAAACCAAACAAATTTGACCCTGAGTATTCAGATGGTCGTGCTTGACCGTCATGCCACTGTTCGCAAAACAAAATTAACAAGATGAGATTTACAGTAAGACGCTTCATGACGTCATCATACTATTTACTCTCAATTTGCAGGTTCTGGTTCAGAATGACCGTTCGGACCGTGTCCAGTGTGCGGTGTAGACTCTGTCACTCTCTACTGGTTCCACATTACAAACTTTGCGTTTATATTTATGTACTTTGCCGGATTAATGAACAATACGAAAAACAGTAATCCACATGAACTCGTGACCACGTCGAAATGAGCGGTGGAGTGATGCCTCAAGATCCACTGAGGCGTCAAAAATTTAAGCCACACAATAGAAATGACTCACAGAAATACCACATTATTATTATTATTATTATTATTATTATTATTATTACTATTGAAGTGCCAGGCATTATCCTTCCTACTACTGTTCTCTAGTTGCATGTTCCTCACGCTCTGTATGAAACTTCTAGTATGATTTATTTATTAAGGTATAAAATGGTGGCTCGTGTCCTAAAAACACTCCGTTGTGGATTAAAAGACACTTGTATTTCAAATACAACTTTACAATCCGCGAGGATCCGCTTCAGGTCCTCGTGGAATAAAGGTAGCCTCTAGATAAAGTCTTTTGGGAATTTCTCTCAAGTGGAGCGTAAAGACTTAGAGTATAAAGGCTTATTAGCACCAGCCACCCTTCAAAGAAATACCAATAGTCTTAAATATTGCATAACGACAGCTTGTTGTTTGACCAGCCTCCTAACAAGCCACGTAGAGGAACAGTCTCAAATTTTATGAAGGATGTCGGGTGTCGACGCACGTAACTCCAAATAATTTCTGCCGGATGTGATACCGACCGGAGCTCCCAGTAGCCCTCAGATTCTGAACTTAATTGGATTCCCAAGGCTACAAGTGTTTATTTGCTATCGGTGTCCAAAAAAGGAACTTCATCATAACACAGCTGAGCCCCGTGACACCAGAAGACACTCTGAAGAGACACTCGAAAACAAACACGTCGCAGAGCCTCCCAGTTCATCCAGGACGTTCTCAGCTCAGTCAGGACAAGCCGTGATGTTCACAGGATTTGAGTGATTAATACACGTGAATGTATCACTCCGCTGTGCATTGGCAGCGATAAAGCTCCATTAGTGCTGCCTGCATCAGAGTTGGTCGACTACATTCTGTCTGGGGCCACATTCTAACCCATCACCAGATAAGGGGCCAAGAGATTAAGCAGACATTTCTATTATCTAGTTAGTTCATTATAAGGGAACGCATTCCTTGTTCTTCTTCAAAATATCTTTATCAATCCCAAAGCTTAAAATGATAACTCAAATAAAATAATTATCACAGACGGTACATATCGCTTCTGCATAGTAATGTGCTTGCTTTGTTTTATTACTAGATAGACAGACATGCAGACAGACAGATCGACAGACAGATATAAGAGTATCTTTATTGTCATTGTACAAGTAGGCTAAAACGAAACAAATCCTCTACATTTGACCCGTCCTACACCGAGGAGCAGTGGGCAGGCACGGTGCAGCGCCCGGGGACCAACTCCAGCTCTCTAGCCAGTGTCTTGGTCAGGGGCACCGACAGGAGTTTTAACCCCTAACGTACATGTATGTTGATGGTGCGAGGAAACCGGAGCAACCGGAGGAAACCCACACAAACACGGGGAGCACATGTGACCTCCACACAGAAAGGACCTGGGACGCCCGGGGTATGAACACAAGACCTTCTTGGACTTTGCAGGACAGACAGATAGGCAGACAGACAGACAGACAGACAGACAGACAGACAGGCAGACAGACAGACAGACAGACAGATAGATAGATGGATAGATGGATAGATGGATAGGTAGTTAAATAGATAGGTAGATAGATAGATAGATAGATAGATAGATCGACAGACAGACAGACAGACAGACAGACAGACAGATAGATACTGCAGATAGATGAATAGATTGATGGAAAAAATAAATTGCTGCTCAGCAGCTCACATCAAAACAATAGGCCGTAATAATAACAAACAGCAGAATAAAGAATAAATGAAAGAAAATAAAGGCCCGTGTATGAAAAATAAAAGTGGCAATATATGGGAAACGGTTAAATCTACAGTAAAGCTCAAGTTTACTGTACACAATAAAAAATGGCAGGATAATGGAAAAATAATAGCATTAAAAAATAATAGGAGGGCCGTGTTTGGGCCCCAGGGCCGTCAGTTGAGCAGCCCTGGCCTAAGTTCACACACTCCTACACTCGCCGCATGCAGATAACATCAGCAGGCTACGTGGAGATGGGTGGAGGGCGAGCCGGAGTCGGATTTGGGGAGGAAAAAGAGCAGCTGTCGTGGTCTGTCAGGCATAGCGAAGAGCTGAGTAACTTGATTTCGACACGACGGCGTTCGGGAGATGAGAGCGAAGAGCGAGGCGCTGGCTACCGCTGCCAAGAGCCTGCGCGTCGCAGGCGTCCTGTCTCACAGTCGAAACGGGCTGTTGTCGTGGCTATCTTCTGGGATGGCTACGGGGACACGGCTTTGGCCAAAACCTCTCCTCCTGGAGCCCCAGGCGCTCCATGTTAAATGTTGAATTCCACCATCGGCAGACCTGGTTCCACTGGAGGAGGGATTTGTTCGCCGAACGAGCCACACAACTGGCAGATTTTCACCTATAAATGGGCATATTAGATGGTAACTGCAAAATAAAAGTACAGAAATAACTTGATGAGAGGCCTGGAAAATGCTAAGAGGTCGCAATTTGACATCAGCTCCTAGTTTTGTACTAACAAGGGTCTAGTCGGCCGCAGCCGCCATATTTGGTGTGCGGTGTCATGGAGATGTCTGAAATGCAGTGGGAAACCCAAAAAGCCGTTGGCATCCAGCAGCGCTCGGAGCTCACGTCCTTATAGGACAGAAGGAAAGCACCGGCATGCCATCTCACAGGGACGCCTGCCCAGCAGAGCGCGTGATGTTTTCTTGGGGCAGGAAACACCAGTGGTGGCGTCGAGCGTCCCAAAATGAGAGGTCTTTGGTCCGCCGGGGGTGACGGAGGGGTCGGTTCGGGGGGGACACTGACGCCGGTGAGGAGCCTTTTGACAAACTGTGCAGGAGATCCGGTCCAAGACCCTGGTCTGATCGACAGGAAACGGTTCCGGTGAAACACAGTTTATAATGGCGCGTGAGCGTTGCTAAAGAAAGGTTTTGCCGTTTTTCAACCCCGGCCCTATTGAAATGTTGGTTCCCCTCATTGAGTTTTTATCATTTTATAGTTTTTATATGTTAATGAAAAATGCTCCCAAAACCATACATTTAAGTGGGTGTTTTATCGGCTGTTTCGCACTCCTGTAAATCAGCTCTCTCGGCTACATCCGCACTGGTGTAAGGGACTAGAAACAGGAAGTTGAGTCGCTTCCTACTGGCAACCTGCTGTAGCCGACGTTTCTACGCCCTGCAAAAAGTAATCCTACCCATTGACAGAAACCTTATCGTTCCGTACAGCAATGACCCTGAGCACAATTAAGACATGAAGGTAACGGGAGTACAATCAAAACTATTCATAATTGCGGTTGCGTTTAAAATTAGAAGCAGAATTGAACATAAAGCAGCAGCCCCCCGAGTCAAAGAAGAGGGTTTAACCCCGGGGTAGCGGAGGAATAGAGGCGACGTCTCTATTTCAACCACAATTATCCTGTATTTTTAGGCGTCTTATTATTATTATTATTATTATTATTAATATTATTATTATTATTGTCTTATCAAAACAATGTTACGGTCACTTCCAGAAACTCTCTCTCTCTCTCTCTCTCCCCCTCCTTTCCCTGCCTCTCTCTCTTCTGCTCAGTCGGTCGGCAACTGACCCGGACGACTGTTTATCTGGGAAGACTTTAATCGAGGAGACCTATCCAGGCGCTTGGAAAGAAACAGAAACAGAAACAGGAATAGAAACAGGAATAGATACAGTCTTGATCGCATTCGCCTCGCGTGGTTAATTGCCCGGTGCTTCGTGCGCTCGTCCATCGCGGACGGCAACAGGAAGGAGGCTCGACGCAGTTTGGATAAAAGTCATACTTACCCTGAGTCACGGTGAAATATGGTAAATATGAGGCGAGGGGGCTAAGCAAAATGTTCCAGAGCGAAGGGTTGAGGTTTTTTTCACGGGGGGGGGGGGGGGGGGACGATGAAACACAACACAATCAAT
>NC_137203.1:11279328-11306828 GCF_960531495.2 Zeus faber
TATAATCACTGACTTCACAGCGAGTCTCAAACTCTGCGACAGGGTCTTGAAGCGGATGATTTATGGCCTGTTGTTATTGTTTTTAACTCGCCTGCCAAGGTGACCCTCCACTAGATGATGTTTCGGCTGCGTTTTGCGAGGCTTCCGGGCCCCCGGCAGGTTCCCACGCTCCTTGCTCCCTCCCAGAGACACCTGACATTTTGAAATAAGAACAAACAAATACATTTGGATGAGAAATGCCAAGAATACATCTGTAGAGAGATTTACCTTTAATTCGGAGTGAATGATTCAAAGATTCGAAAGATTTATTTGTCACATGCATATTGCAGGGTGTACAGCATGGAGTGAACTGTTTTTAGGCAAACTCCAGAGCAGGGCAGAGTATTATTAAAAAAAAAAATATATATATATAGTAATAAAAATAGGAATTAAAAAAAATTAAAAGTAGGAGTAAGATGAAATAAAAAAATCTGTACACAGCGTTTAAAATATACCAGTAATCTACAAGATAAACTATGTATATGTGATTGTTCATTTACATAGTGCAATGATTGCTGTGCAATGTTTAAGAACTGAGAAAATTAATATCAAGGAATGTCAGGGAATACTGTACAGATGTGCGATATATACCAAAATTCCATGTATGTACATTGTGCAATGTTTGCAAACTGAACTCAGAACAGTTTAATAAACAATAAATATCGAGGAATACAAATGAAAATGTGTGCAAGTATAACAGCAGTGAGGTGGACACAGTATTTATGAGGTGAGTCCTAGTTCGTGACGGGGTTCAGTGACCTTATGACCTCTGGGGGAAGAAGCTCCGTCTGTCTCTCTGCTCTGAGCCTGCTCTTGTGGCTGCGGCGGCGTCTGCCTGACCGCCGCCACTGGAGCAGTCCAGGGTTGGGTTGGTTTGGATCCTTAATAATCCTCTGAGCCCTGGACCTGCACCGCCTGGTGTATAGGTAAAATAAAGGCGCTGCTGTGTGTTTGTAATGCCGGTGTCAGGAAGCCAATCGCCCTCTCACCCTCTCGACCGGGGCGGTGAGGGGGGCGTAGATCCTACACCTCTCCCGGGCAGGCCTCCTCTCGGCTGTTGGAGATCAGGCCCACAACGATACAACGGCCAACCTGGGACTGATCTTATCCATAATCACCGCTAATGGCGATGGTTTCAGCATTTACCTATGAGTTATGGGGCGCAGGCATATTTCGACAGACCGGATTTTAACCGTCGTTAAAAAACCATCGACGTCGTCCCAGGGGGCCGCCATCCGTCGAAGAACACTTCATTGTGCAGGATGGGGTAACCCGACGCCGCTACAAAGCCACAGTTTGTCCAATCTGGACAAACTCTGCGGTCAACTCCACCTTATCTGCAGAAAAACAAAGGATGGGGAGGATTCTTTGGGTCCCGGGGTGATAGGGCCGCCGGCGCTCATTAGAATGGGAGCCGTGCTGGAGCGGTTTTGTTGACTGGTGCTGAAGGCACAAAGGGAGCAGATTTTGGCAGGTGGGTCCGCGCAGGCCGGGAAACGTTTACTGTTTCCAGGACGCCGGGAGGGCACATGACTTTCAGCCGCAAACCCTCCCCTCCAACTCAAACCACAGCTGTCAAACTGTCAACAGGGGCTTTTCGAACAAAGAAATAATTCTCTATACTATTACTGCATTGACATGGTATACGTATAAGTAGTGGGTGGACTACTTTTTTTGTCTTAAAAGAAAAAAATAATAGTACTGGTAAGTGGCTTTAATGTTGTGCAAGTGATTTTAAATCTATTTAAATATTTCAAAAGATAACACTTAAAGAAAGTTTTTGTTTAAATCTGAATATAAACTACTTAAATATTATCCTATTTTCTCAGTGTAGTACTTGTTTTCTCGTGCAAACAGCACATAGAATGTGTTCACGTTTGGATCATTAGTTTGCAAATTGGGCAAAATTTCAGCCCATGCAGAAAAACGGAAATTTACTGCAATTATTGAGGCGGTAAATCCTCTGCAGATCCCGTTTGAAGTGAAAACACAAACATACACACACACACACACACAGACAGACACGCACGCACGCGCGCGCTCGCATGCATGCACACGCATACACACACACACACACACACACACACACACACACACACACACACACACACACGTTTAAACTACAAGCAGATGCTTTACTACTCTCCATCCTGGATGGGACCCACACTTCTGTCTTACTCTTTCACGAAGCAAATCGATTTTTGAAATGAGGTCAAAGAATCTGCAAGCGAAGGTGTTTTATCAGTCTATGGCTTAACCCAGGGGTGAAGCACTTCCCGAAAATGATTGTTAAAGTCATTCCTGTCCATTTCTGCACATGCCAGGCTCACTCGGGCCAATAGTGAAATACTCTTAGTTTGAAGTATATGCTCTTCTTAAAAATGTTGAATGTTAATGTTGCCTACGAGCCAGTAAAGACAATATGAGTAACAATAAAAAGTCAGAAAAAATATTCCCAGATATTGTGTCTTTTTCTTTGGATTCTCATCAGTATTTTCTAGTTGTTGGGACTTTTTGGTTTTCGACATTTGTTACATGATAGCAAGGATCAAAGTCATCAATTAACTGCTCATTTACAAGAGAATTTACTGCTTTGTGTAATAGAGCTCTTAAATTCGCCTGTGTTTTTGGATCGTCACGCTGTGTATTTGTGTGAGATTTACGGAGTCATAAGGTCGAGAGATTCCGAGCCCGGAGCCGGATCTCCAAGTCTGCAAGTTGCTGCTGACTACAACACAAAATATGTGCCTAGAAGATATGTAGATATGAAATATACAATATATTATGGATAATTGTTCAAGTCAAGTCCCACTTTATTGATAAAGCGCATTTCATACCAACGCAACACAATGCGCTTTACAGAGAAATACAATCAAAGAAGATATATAAAATGTCTGTGCAACCATAAGAACAGTCAGTGCAGAACAAACAAATATCATAGCATACAGAACACACACACACACACACACACACACACACAGAACTGTGTCATAGACTGTAGTGAACAGCAATGTTTTTAACCCGCTTTTAAAAGTGTTCAGTGTGGGGGGGCTCTCTCGGGTCCTCAGGCAGGTTGTTCCATCTACTTGGGGCATAGATACAGAAGGAAGCCTCCCCTGCTTTAGAGTTGGTACGAGGGATGGTTAAAAGACTATCCTGCACACTTCTAACCCTAACCCTAACCCTGTGGACCTGACACTTCTTGCTGGTTCGTGTGTAATGAGCTTTTATTTTATAAACTGAGGTGCAAGGCCATTTAGAGCTTTATATACAAGTAGCAGAATCTTCAAATCAATCCTAGTTTTAAAAGGGAGCCAATGTAGAGATCTCAGAACAGGTGTAATGTGTTCAAACCTTTTAACCCAGTGAGAACGCATGCGGTTGCATTTTGGATTAACTCGCTAACTGGATCAGCCGCTGCACAGCTGATTTCGGGAGGCCGGTGAATAGGCCATTACAGTAGTCCAATCTACTCGTTATCGACACGAGGTGCTCGTGCAGACGGCCGCAAGGGGAGGCACCACAGTGCGTAACCATTGGGTGTCATGACATTTCACTGCATATATGTATGACCGTATGTATATGTATGTGACAAATAATCTCTCCAACTTGCATGGATTCATTTTCTCCTCTTTATTTTGAAATATTTTTTAGATGGTAGAAAAGCTGATTTTGTGATGTGATTGATATAGCTCTTAAAATTTAGATCACTGTCTATGATTACACTCAGGCTTCTGGCATTAATATCATGAATACACTGAGTAAGGGAGTCTATGGGGTGTATGTCATCAGGAGATAGGGATATGTACAGTTGTGAATCACATGCGTAATTATGGTAATTTATTTTGTGTTTCTTTATGTGCAAGTGGGAGCATATAGAGGTTTAACCATAAGGGGCCCAGCATCGAACCTTGGGGCACTCCAAATATAATATCCACTTTGTTCGAGACAAAATCTCCAATGGACACAAAGAACTGCCTGTCCTGTAGGTAGGTTCTAAACCAGTTTAGTACCGGGCCAGATAGGCCGACCCATTCTGTAATCTCATAGGATGGTCAACGGTGTCAAAGGCAGCACTGAGATCCAGGAGCAGAAGAGCAGATAGTTTTTTAGAATTAGTATTCATACACAGATCATTCACACCTTTAATAAGTGCAGTTTCAGTGCTATGGTGAGGTTGAAAACCAGATGTCTTAAAGGCTGTTTGATAGTTGTTAAGCTGAAAGTAAATTGTTTTCTTCAAGTATTTCGCTGGGGAACGGCAGGTTGGAAATGGGCCTATATTTGGCAATAACTGTTGCCTCGTGATAGCTCTTCTTCAGGAGTGGTTTAATGACAGCTGTTTTAAATGCTGCAGGAAATATACCTGATTGAAGAGAGCCGTTTTTAATTTCTAATACCTCAAGTGCTCGGCAGTTAAAAACAGTTTCAAAAA
The DNA here is from genome assembly GCF_960531495.2 of Zeus faber. NCBI lineage: Eukaryota > Metazoa > Chordata > Actinopteri > Zeiformes > Zeidae > Zeus > Zeus faber. The sequence continues at coordinate 11,283,803 of NC_137203.1, forward strand.
ATGTGGTAGGGAGGGGGTCCAGGCAGCAGGTGGAGGACCTGAGCTGACCAACAATATCATCCAGTTTTTTTTAATGTCTAATTAGGGATGTGCCAACACCTTACATGTTTACTGGTTTCAGCTATTGGTCTGGTCTAAATATCAATATTGAATCATTATTGAAGAGACACATCAAACATGATATTAAAGAAAAAGCAAGATGTTCTTGTGCCGCATAGAAGCGTGTTAAATATCTCTAATTGAGAAAATCGGATTATATGTCAAAGATTTAGCGATTAACTCTGTGCTGTTCATGGCCGATGATTCAAACAGATCCAATCTCTGTATTGGGGGATACTTCAAAGTTTCCATCTTTTTCCTTTCAATCGAAAATTAATGGATCTCTACAGCGACATGCTTTAGTGAACTCAAATTAACCTCTGCAAACAAAAAAAAAAGTCTAGAAATGGAGAATGAATAAATACATGACATAATAACACAACCTCTCATATTTGACCTATTGGATGATTCTGATTCCACAGCTGGAGTCCATCTTCCAAACCCACCTCTACATGAAATGTGTTTTAACAGTTAGATTACACCGCGGCATCTGAGTGACATCACGTGGAAAAGATGAGGCTTTTTGCAGGACTGCTCTAAAGTCTCGAAAGGGGGAGGGGGGGGGGTCACGTTTCTCGACGCATATTGTTCCAAAACCCAGCTGAATATACCTTTTCCCCAAAAGTCTTTCCATCGCTCGGGAAAAAAAGTCGGAAGAACAACACGAGCGCTTACGTTTGCTTTGAGACCTCATTGTCGGTCTCTCATCGGACCTGCTCCTGATCAGTTTACCGGATTGGGGATGTCACATGTTCCGCACAATCAGAGGTGACAGCAGATCCAGCAGGTGCTGCCCTGGTGTTTATCAGCCTGCGTGTGTGTGTGTGTGTGTGTGTGTGTGTGTGTGTGTGTGTGTGTGTGTGTGTGTGAGTGTGTGTGTGTGTGTGTGTGTGTGTGTGTGTGTGTGCGTGCGTGCGTGCGTGTGTGTGTGTGTGAAGAGGTGACAGAGCACAACAGAGCATCGGTGGAGCATGGACGGTGTTGAGGTAGAGCAGCTCCATGCCTTTCCCCCTGATGAGACGCTGCACCCGCTTCCTTATTTGATCATACATTTGGCAGCTGTCATTTCCACAAACCATCTACTTGCGCGTTGTCTACACCGCGTACGCACTGTCGATTTCACCCTCTCATCTGCCGGGGGCTGGATATTGAGATGTCGAAAATCAAACATCGCAATATATGTTTATGACTCTCGGTGCTTTCAGGAGATATTTACACACAAGAAATATGTGAGAAACAAAGTAGTGTGGATATTAGAACCAAGAAGTTACATGTGCTCATCAGAACATCTGGAACAGTCCAAGAAGTTCAGAAAAATACATTGTTTTACTCTAATTCAGCCTTTACGACCAGAAAACGACTTTGACTAAATCTCAATATTACAATAACCGAAATCCCAGATGATATCTAGTCTCATATGACGTATCGATATCATATTGATACAACACCCAGCCCTCGACTCACAAAATATATTGATATATACACATATCACCGAACATTCTGTGAAATCAGTAAAATTATGCATATTTAATGGATGAAGCATATTTTCATCCGCTTCTCCATCTGCCTCCATTCCTCTCAGTGCAGTCTCCCGCTGAGGCCCGGGCGTCGCTATTCTGGCCTGATTATGAAGGACACCTGTTCACACAGACCGTAAATGTCAGGCTCATTGCTTTCTCATTTACACGTCTAATGAGGCACCGGAGCAACCCGGAGCCCGGGGCGAGGGAAGAGGACGGCGGACCCGCCGAGCCGCATGCGTCACAGCATCCTGCGACGTCGCCACTTTCCACACTTTAATTCAATTAACGCCGTGTTGCCTCCGGCGTCTGGAGGTTTTCCCTCCAAAGTTTTTTTTTTTGGTTCGGCTTCTCTTGCAAAATGTTTGGCGAAGAGGGCGCACTGCTTGTTTAAGCTTTCATGGTCTTGAGCTCGGGCCATAGATTGTGTTTATTGTTTCGTGAGAGGAGCTCTCAGGAGAGGCTCTGGGAAGTCTGCTTTTCCTCCGGCGGGTCATCCCTCTTTTTCTCTCTCGCTTCCTTGCTCTCTCTTTCTCCCTCCCGCTCTCCCTCTCTTTCTCTCTCTCCCCCCCTCTCTATCTCCCTTGCTCTCTCTCTCTCTCTCTCTCTCTCTCCCTTGCTCTCTCTTGCTCCTCCCTGTCTCTCCCTCTCTCCCCTCTTGCGCTCTCTCTCTCTCTGTCCCTGTCTCTTCCTCTATCTCTCTCTCTCTCTCTCTCTCTCTCTCTCTCCCCCCTTGCCCTCTCTCTCTCTCTCTCTCTCTCTCTCTCTCTCTCTCTCTCTCTCTCCAGGAAGTCTGGGCTACAAAGGGAGCTGTCCTTATAGTGAACAGCGGTCTCAAACCTGGTGAAGAAATCAACAGATCCCTGCGTACCTCGTTATCTCTGAAGATGTTTATGCTCTTACTATTCATTACTGACCTGTGATTTGTCTCCATTTTTTGTTGTCTTTTGGTTCCTAATCAAGTTTCTGCTGTTGTGACATGACTTACCGAAAATAAAGGAACCTTATAAGTCAAAGTCTCCCCTTGTCTCTCTTCCCCCCTCTCTCTCTCTCTCTCTCTCTCTCTCTCTCTCGCCCGCCCCCCCTCTCTCTCCAATTACCGTGTCTCCAAACTCAGATCTTAAAACGTAATGTATTTTGTGACTTACATTCATTCCCTTTGCTGAGATGCACATCAGCTTTTGGAAAGCTGCCGATGTTTGCGCTAATGGGGGTTCGCGAGATGATCCAGCCGAACCGTCAGGGACGGAGGAAGGAGAGCGAGTGTGAGAAACCGCGAGCTTATATAATAAATTCCCAAATGATGTGGGTAGCAAACTGTGACATGCTGTATACGAGTCCGACAGGAATGTACATTTTAATAATGCATTGTGATACATGCCGTGTTCTCACATCGGTGATGAGAAACAAACCCTCTGCTGCCAGCGATGCCGTGTCAGTGTCATGCTTGGAAAGATGAAACTGTGTCAACAGGAAAATAGAAATATTTACGATCAATAAAAATAAAGTCTTGGATGTTTCCTATCCTAAAAACATAATATAGTGATTATAAATTAGTTGTACGCCTTGTTTATCATCCCAGCCGAAACTGATTTATTATTATTATTTTTTTTTTAATCCAGATGCCACGATTCTCAGTCTAAGTTTATTAACAAGGACGAGGATCCCGACTCTTTGCTGGGAGGTGAAGGCCATCGGTGCGTTAACGCTCAAAACAAACGTCCAGAGGGTCCAAAAGTTCAACCTGTGGTTTTATGGTCTCCGGAGCTGCAGAAAGTCTCACCGCGACGGCATCGTATCACTGAATGTCAACAGATCCAAATGGACGCAAAATGAAGTCAATGAGCCACACACTCCGCTATGCCAATGGTACTGTGCGCCTGGAATCCTTGCTTGGCAATTGAAAAGACACGAGCGATGGATCAAAAAGGCGAAATATAATTGGGCAATAGTTTATTTTTCATTTTTACAACCGATCATTGCTGCACAGCTATAGAAGTTAGAATTCCGTCCATACTCTGAGTTCTGCCTTATCCACAATGGTAACTGGCGACATCGTTATGATTCCCCTTGCAGGTGCGATTTTATAAAACCTCGGATACAGCGATGCAAGCAACAGGTTTGAATCCGAAAAGAAAGTAAGACCCTCGACAGGAGGAGCAGAGACACCCAGTTCTGTGTAAATGGTTTGGTGCTAGCGGAGTGAATAAAAGCGCTTGTCAATGCCATCATGCCTGTGGCTCGGGGAAGCCTGGTGCTGTGTAGGACGGAAAACTGAATTTGTAAAACATGAGATGACATATGTGTCTGTGCGCCGTGGGCCCGAGAAACAAAAATAAAGGTGCGGACGGAGAACATAGTGCCACACTGTTCACTGTGGCCCTGGAGTTAAAACAACGCAGAGGTTTGTCCCTAAAAACGACTGTACAACAACATTACAAGTCAGAAAAAAAAAACCCAAAAAACTTAAAGAGCAACACAATGGCCACACACATACATACCAGAAATTACTCATAGGGATGATATTCATAGGATCGAGCCTTTTGAATGCACCGCGGAGACCCAGAAGCCGGTGACTCATACCTACGCTCGCTCACTCCACTGGCAACACGGACTTCACCAAGTCAGGGTTTCCACCGGGATTTTAATAAAGCTGCAGAATTTACTGAGGATACCTTTGTCACCATGGACCCACAAAGTTGTAAAGCTGCTATTGTAGCAACAACAGAGCTTACATTTTGGAGAAAATAACAGAATAAAACACTGTATATATTCTTGGAGTTTCATCCTCGAGGTAGCATGTCATTGAAATAGACAACAAAAAAAAAACAGTCTTTCTGGACTGTCCCCCTATATCTTCTCAAGTCCAGGTGGAAATTTGTTTATTTTTATTTTAATGCCCTTTGTCCAATCAAGTAACAAGTCAAGTCAATTCATGGGCGTCAGATGCACTTCTCCTCCGCCGTCACGTTGCCGAGCGACACCTGTAGCGCTTGGTCTTTCGGGCACGACCGCAACACGATCATCGTCGCCAGAGTCTGGACGCAGCCCGTCCCTTCCCCGCCCCCGACCTCGGCGCCGCCCGGCTCGGAGGGATAGGAACCGCGGGAGTGTCTGACGGACGCCGCCTGCGAGCCGGACTGTCCCGGCGCGAGATGGCGACTCCCGGTGTACACCTCGCCCCCCTCTGGGAGGCAGAGGAAGGTCTGGGAGGTGCTGGCCGCCTCCCGCAGGTCGCGGGACACCAGCGAGGGGGAATCCCGGCGAGAGATGACGGAGGAGAGCTGGTGGCCGTCGATGCAGCGGAAGTTGCCCTGTCTCTGCTGGCCGCGCGCTTCGATCTTGCAGAAGAGACACTTGATCTTCTCGATGAGCTTGAGGAGCACGGCCTTGCGCAGCAGGATGTAGATCCAGGGGTCCAGGATGGGGTTGAAGGAGGCGAAGCGAATGGCGCGGAGATCGGGGTTCTTGTCCAGCCTCAGCTCCACCGGAGTCTTATAGAGCTGGTTCAGGAACACCTGGGCCTGCGAGGGAAGAGGAGGGCAGGGGGAAATAAGTCGTGACTTCGTCAGAGAGAGAGAGAGAGATGGAGAGAGAGCGAGAGAGAGAGGGAGAGAGAGAGAGAGAGAGAGAGATAGAGAGGGAGAGAGAGAGAGAGAGAGATGGAAAGCGTTTGAAGGCAGATGTGCCCAGTGGTGGGAGAAGCACTCGGACATTTGAGTTCATAAAAATGACAAGTACCTTGAAACAAAATGACTCCAGTGAGAGTACCACATTGACATTTGTGCTTAAGTGAAAGTATGTATAAGTACTTGCTCTTAAAGTATTAAATGTAAAAGTACTCCGCATGCAAGGGGAGGGGGGCATAAAAGACGCACTTGCAAGAAAGGATGATTGGAAAATAAAAATATAGATGTGAAATGAGTCACATTTTGGGTGGAGGACCAAAGTAAAGCTATACAGATTTAGGAATAACTAGAAAATATGAACAATATGGAAAATAAACATTGATAAAAACTAAAGTCTAAAGTCTACGAACTAAACAATTATAAACACGTCTGTGATCATCTTTTTTCATCTTTGCATATTTCATTAAGCTTTTTTTTTTTTTAATCTTATTCCACTTGTTTGAATATTTGCACTTTTTGCTGTGTTTGACACCTGCACAAGGAAGATTCTTTATGCATCTTGCCCTCGGAGATTCAACTTTTTGATTCGGATTCTGATTCTAAAAATCAAAAATCCACATACGAATAAAAGACAACAATTACGCAGTAAAATATGTTTAGCATCTCAAGTTTAAAGTGATAAGTGACGTAAATGATGTAAATAGACAACTCACCACCAGCGGGATGGAGCAGATGAGCACCACTGCCGAGGTGCCGATGAGCAGGATCACCATCTGGATCTCGGCTCCCGCCAGCCGCCCGAAGCTTCTCCTCCGCGCCGGCTCCACGGCGCGCCCCGCCTCGGTGCCCAGCGACACACGGCGGAGGAAGCTGCGGTGCATCCGGATCAGAGCCCCGCACACCAGCACGTTGCACAGCACGGTGACCAGGATGAGCACGGAGCTGAAGCCGGCGTACATGTAGGAGAAGGCGGCGTCGCTGCCGACGTCGCTCCTCCACTCGAGGAAGCACCAGGTCTGCGGGTACTGCTTCTTCACCTGGCCGAAGCCCACGCTGGGCAGGGCGCAGAACAGCGCGTTGGACACGTAGATGCCGACCAGCGTGAGCCCCGCCAGCCGCTGGTCCACGCAGTCGTTGTAGAAGTACGCGTGGTTGATGGCCATGTAGCGCTCCACGGACATGGCGCAGATGATGCTGAGCCCGGCCAGGGAGAAGAAGAGCAGGGTGAAGCCGAAGTACTGGCACAGCGGGTCCCCGCCGGGCCACGACCCCTTCACGTAGGTGGCGATGGTGACGGGGCTGGCCAGCAGCGTGCCCAGCAGGTCCGTGACGGCCAGGCCGCACACCAGCGTGTAGAAGGTGGACTCCTTCTGCTCCTTGCGGGACTTGCACAGCACCACGACGGCGATGACGTTCCCCGCCACCCCGAAGATGAACATGACGGACGGGATGGTGGGCACCATCGGCCTGCCCGTGATGGAGGCGTTGCTCATTTCAAAGCCTCAAGCGCGTCCATGCTGCGGCGGGTCCAGCGTGGCTCACGGGAGACAGGCGCGCGGGTCAGGACGTGGGTTGGGGTCAGAGCGGTAAGTTTGGACCCGGCAACCAGTCAACACACGAGTGGGTTGATTGAAATGTGGCTCTGCCTCCAAGTTCCCACTGCGCGATCCCAGTCCCTCCCCTTCTCCCACTTCACCTTACCCAGTCAGCCACAGCAGGGCAGGGGGCCCAAACTGAGACTCGTGACCCTCTAGGGGTCCTGCAAGGAATTGTGTGTGGGTGTGTATATATATATATATATAAATATATGTGTGTGTATATATATATATATATAAATCTGTTTTTAATATATTTTTATATTAATATTGTTATTATATGTTTGTATATTTTATTATATTATATTTTCCTCCCCACAAAATATAGTGTATGAGCTCAGCCCTACTGCTGACGGTGAGTTTTTTTGTTGTGAGATTTGAGCTTTCTTTCCGCAGGGTTCAAGTCGTTGACCCAGTAACGTTAAACCAGACGGCGGTCGAGAGCAGGCGGAGAACATGCGACAGCTGCCGTGAAAAGGTTCGGGAGCCCCTGAGTTACAGCGACTGTTCACGGCGCGTCAGATAACGCCTTGGCTTTTGTTTGCGTCGCGGCCAGAGCCTCCCTCAGAGCGCGTGGGGAAGACACCTCTCATAGTCACATAGTCTCATAGTACCTCGCTGACTCACCCACAACAAAAACAGCTTTTCTTTTGTGTTTAATTCTATTTAAAATGTGCCCAAATAAACGAGGCGTCGAGTTCAACTCATTCTCGTAAAACATTCCACCCGTCTGCAACTTGGAACGACCCAACAGCCCCCTCCAACTCCTGGATAAAGGTCTGCTGCGCTGCAGACGGAGCCTCGCCACCTCGCCAGCCTCCCATGACAAATTAAGCAATAACAATGCTCTAATGATCAGAAAGGAAATTACGTGGCGAGCGACTCTCACTACAATGCACTGTATAGTGAGAGAGAGAGAGAGAGAGAGAGAGAGAGAGAGAAGGAGGTCGCAAACTGCAAAAAACAGTCGCCTCCGCCGAGTTTTGCCTCCGCACACGTGCGCAGCCCGGATTCACGGCACGTTCCGACAACACCTTCCATTTCCGCCCCCCCCGCGTCGCGCCCCTTGCGGCGAGGGGCCTGTGGACGTGTGTCCCCGCCTCGCTTTTTTGCGGGACAAACAAACATAACGGCCTCGAAACGGACGGGCCGCGTCCCTGGCGTGATGCGAGATAAACCCTGCGCCTCTCGGAGAAAAATAAAGATTCGTCATTGCCTTTTCCTCGTTCGGGGTTGGGGAGGGTGTCTGACTGTGAAGATCTCACGGTGCGAGTCAGATTGGATCCTGTCACGCGGAGGAGAGCTCTCAGGGGGCAAACGATCTACGGCCGCCGGACGGTCGGAATAGAAATATTTACTTCGGCCAAAACCCTCAAACATCCGTCCGCCATCGACTGAAAATGAGAGGTTACCGAAAAGAACAAAAACACATGACGACGCCAGGTGTTGTGTCATGCGATACCAGCGCCGTGTTTTTCCACCTGGGGTTAAGCTGTTTGTTGTGATGCTGTGCGTGGGATGGACTTCCGAGAAAGTGTGTTTACGGACTTACATGCCGATCGGGAACTATTGCATAAGGAGCGTCGGATCCCGAATTCAATGGGTTTCGGGTACCCCCCCCCCCCCCCCCCCCGACCTCCCCCCTGCTCCCTTTGTTGGATCTCGGCTCCGTCGGTTCACTGAAACGGGGACCTTGAGCGGCGATCTGTGGCGTCAGAGCACTTAACCGACCCCGCCGCGTTGCTGTTTCAACAACGGACATTTCTAAATGCACCTTCTATTGTAATTAGAGAACGTATCCGGCCCTCAATTGTGGAAATGGGCTTTTTTTTTTAAGCGTGTGTGTGTGCGGGTGCGTGCGTGTGTGTGTGTGTGTGTGTGTTTGTGTGTGTGTGTGTCTGTGTGTGTGTGCGTGTGTGTGTGTGCCTGTGTGTGTGTGCCTGTGTGTGAAATTCAGTACGATGTGCTCATTTCGAATGCTGCCGGGGCCTTGGTAGAATGTTCTCAGGAGCAGATTTGAGAGATTAACGCTCGCGTGAATGTGCTTTTCCTGGATTTGTTTGTGGGAGTCAGATAAACCTGCCGTCTGGATGCAGTGACCACCAGCGCAGCTCAAAGAATCAATTTTCCTGTGACTGTGACTTGGGCTTATGTAGATACACAATCGCTCCGTCAAGGCGGGCTCTGTGTTTGTATGTGTTTGGGTTTTTTTTTTTTTTTGGTTGTTTTTTTTAAGGCACTAACTATGCGGTCTGACGAATAGAACCCCAAACAAAAGCGTTTCTTCCAGAGCTTTAATTTTTTTTACAGAAAACAATAACAATATTGTGTCCTGGCAAGGCTTTGTCTGCGCTGGCAGAAACCCCGACCCCACCACGGCAGAAGACGTAGTAAGCGCCCGGGTTACCCCCTCGCCCCGAAAAAAAACCCCACTTCACAACAACGTCTCCCTTTGTGCATAACTTGTGTGTTTACATCAGATTTGAGCTTGTTGTTGTTGAGGAGGGCGGCGTGATGGAGGGAAGCCGGCAGCCCGAGACGTGTGGCACGCCGCTCCGTGCACCGTCGCACCGGGTGATCTATCCTTCACGGCGGCGGCGACCGTGCGTTTACGTCCGGAGCCAGAGCCAGGGCCCGAACCCTTTGATTTATTATGCAGAGTTCTGAGCGGGGGCCAGGGGCCTCTCTGTTTGGAAACACAACAGCCGTACCTGCTGAGTGAAAAGCCATTATCTCGCTGGACGGGCTCCGACAAATTTGGCCTGCCGCCTGGGGACATTTTTGTTCGCGTGTGTGTGCTTTCGGCCGTTCGCTTGCCGCCTTGGCGTTTTTTCGCTTTTTTATTCGCCGTGAAGTGGGTAAATCTCATCCTTCCCATCGAAAAGCAAACGTTTCCCCGAAACTACCCTGTATCTCTTTAAGGCTTTGGGTTGTACGTTGAAACAAAAAAAAAAAAAAAAAGAAGAAGAAGAAAAAAAAAAAAAGAAAAGCGCAGCAGACATGTTTATCATCTGTCAATGAACAGTTTGTCTATGTCTGTGGCTTGGAACTGGGACTAAAATAATGCTGTGGTCATCTGGCTGGTCACTACATCACAGTACTGGTTGCAAGGCACAAATGACTGCATTTGGGGATCCCTGCCGCCTCCTCTTCCTCGCGGCGAGTCTGCCGTCGCCGGTATTTCGCGCCACGTCCGTCCCCGGCGTTTTTCAACGACCAGAGACCCAGGGGCAAGGTCAAAGGGCGTCGCCCGTCGGGGGCCTCGTTTCCGAGTCGTTCCGCCGCTTTCGGAAAACGGGTTTGCACTGGTGTGTTGCGCGGGGGTCTGGTTCATCCGCGCGCTGACGCATGCGTCCCGCGCATCGCAACGATGACTTGGGGCCTTGAAGAGCAGAGATAAACTGTTTGCGTTGGCAAAGGGGAGCAGCGCTCGACGCACAGCGCTGGCGGGAAAACGGTGGCACCGCGTGCCGGGTCTGTCCGGATTATATACAACAGCGCCCGAATCGCAGCACGGCCCCGACTCTGTTTGGACTCCCCGTGAGGTCTTCGGGTTGGAGCGCCTCCAATGCCTAGTTCCACCCGAATGATGTCATACACCGCCCCCCGCCCAACCGATGCCTCAAGTCCACTGCTCCTGAGGCAGGATACCCGCCTTCACTCACTCCTTGTCCTCCCCTCGTCCTTTTTCAAACTGCTTAGTCAACACTTTTCGATTAATAGTTAATAATCCCCCCTCGTGGATTGTGGAATGTTCTTTCTTATCATTTTCTTATCGGAAGCCCCCGTCGCATACCCGCCTGCATGTGACTCATTCTGCTCCCCTTGTCTTTCTTCAAAAATGTTCAAGAGTCAAAACTTTTCGACCAACAATTTAATTAAAAAAATGTTGTCTGCATTATAGAGTTTTGTTTAGTTTGTTTTTATTTTTGCAATGTGAAGTGTCTTTGTGTACTCAGAAAAAAGGAGAAGAAAAGTATATACGTCGGAGGTAAGATATAATAATAATAATAATAATAATAATAAGTATAATAATAATAAAAACAATGATAAAAATTGAAAATATATATTATTATGAATATTATTATCGTGTTTAACTTCCTGAATGTGAACATACACCATAACAACATGATAATACAGCACTTTCTTTTCCTCATTGCTCATCCTCAACCGGCTCACAACAGGCCTCAAAGGGCAGATTATCCTTCAGGGTGAATGGCTGAAGCACTTTTCTCCACGTTATTAAAGCTGGTTCGAGCTCTATCCCAACCCAAAATTAAATTTAGAAAAGTAATTTTCCCTTAGGCCCCCTCAGCGCACACACACACACACACACACCACAAAATTCATTACAGGTGCATCCACCCTCCCATGCACAATGATAACCTCACCACCCAAACTCCACCCAACCTGCCCTTCTGTGCTGCCCACCCCCGCCTCCACCGAACTCAACCCCATAGACAAAGAATTTGTCTGGGGGTCTGAGGGCTTGGGGGTTTGGGGGTCCTCCCCGAGAGAAAAATTGCTTTGCAGATACCTTTATTTCTGCATTCCGGTGAATCTGGAATTTGAATTTTATTGCAGAAATCACAAAATAACGAGCCAAAAAAAATACTATTTAAAGACGGATCTCGCTTTCCCCAAGTGGAGCAACAACAGCAACAACTTTACTTTTTAAACTTTTTCTTTCTGTCATCCATTTTTTTAAATTTTGACGACACACACCCATTAATTTTCCACTGTTTTCTTGGGGGGGTTGGTAGGTCCAGTTGGTTGGTGGGTTGTGTTGTGATATTTGCCGAAGTTCATCTTTTGATGCATAGGTTTTCTTTTTTTCTGAAAAAATAGAAAATCACATCCGGGGGCGGCCAAAGTTTTTATATGTTGTATTCTAAAAATAAATGCTACAGTTTTCCATAATACCTTTTTCTTTTTTTTTCTTTTTCCCCTCTTCTTGGCTTGGCACCCTCATGGATGATTGGTGCCTGAGGCAACGGCCTATACGGCCTGTGCCACAGTCTGCTGGCATCCAGGAGGGTGTACTGTACATTTTGGGAACACTTTGTCCCCAATGACGACGCCGATCAAGATTATTTAGCAAGTTGCACCATTTGATATTACAACAGTGTCTACTAATAATTAATGTGAACAGTGAGCCATTAGAGGAAGTTATAAATAACGGCGAATTCTTGGCTCGGATGATGGGAACAAGGGGGTGTTGGGTAATACTGCTGATAAAGTGTAAATTTAGGGAATCATGTACTGCTGAAAGTAGAAGAAAAAAGTAACCCGATATCCTGTTTTCTGCATTTATATATAAAGTATGTGAGAAATAGATTCTTCTCATTCTCTGTTATTACATAAATAGCCTTTTGTCACTAACCTGTCTCTAATAATCCAGTTGAGCATTTATGAATCGGTTGTGACTCAACTAGGATCACAGAATCCGCACAATCCATTTAATTCGGTTATCTCATTAGGCGAGGCACAGGGATGACATCACCTCCTGTTGAAGGCTTGCAAATCAAATCAGTAAAAAGACAAAGTCCGAAGTGTAAAACCGAATAGTTGATTTGCGATAGTCCTGCTGGTGGAAGAGCTTGAGGGACCCGAGTGGGATTCATTACGCGCTGATATTTCAGAAATGCGAGTGTCTTGTTCCCGTTGCGAGGTGGAGAGACCGCCCGGTGTCGGGTCATCGCCCCCGTCCCCAAGTCTTGATGATGTGTCCTTTTCTTTGGCATTTATTTTTATTTGGGTTTGGTTTGCGGTAAACGATGGCAGTATGTATTTGGTGTCCGCACTTTCCTCGTTGTGTCAGGAAGCGTTGAAGCGAAGGTTCTGAACCGGTTCCTCACTCGTAAAAATCTGCAGTTCCACGAAGAACCTTCCCCTGCGATAGAACCGACTCCATTCCGGTTCTTTGCGTTCCTCATTCGTCATTCCTCGTTCGAATATTAGAAGGTTATTAATCTTTTTTTTTTTTTCTTTTTTTTGGTCAAATGATGGCAGGGGACTTGATCTTCACTCTGAAGAACCATATTTGGTTAAATTTGGAATTTAAAACGGTCATAAATGTGTGTTTATAGGAATGGGGCTTTCCTTATTTAGCCCATTGGCATGACTTGGTGTGGCCATGTGGTTCATAGTGGTCCAGGGTTTTAGGAGAGCCTTGGTCTCGAAGAGAAATGGTTCTGGAACGCTAAACTGTAGGGACTTGATTTACTATCTAAATTAAGCTGTTTACGTGACTTGGACCACATTGTTGATTTAAAAAAAGTTGGTTCTCATGATAAACCTTATCATGAGATTATTATTATTTTTTTCCCAGCTATAGGGCTACTGCAGTTGACTTGCAAATCCTATTTGTAGAAGAAGGTGTTGCGGGTGCGTTCCGCCGAAAAACTTAAAATGCTTTCAAATGTTATACTGTAGAAAACAACTAATCAAAATAAAAAGGAAAAATAAATCCGACAGCAAACAGATGTTATTTCTAATTGCATCTGTGACTCCGCCGTGTTTTTATCAGCGTTTAATATCCGAGTAATACATCCACGTCAGGACAAATAAAAGCCACGGGGCGGATCAATTAGATGTTGTATTTGTTTTCACTTATCTCTCCGCCTGCTCTAAAATGTTGAATATGTCGCGGCTGTCCTCGATGAATAATGAAAAATTGATGAATATTTTCCTGCGGACGCCGGTGGGGTGGACGGGCTCATAGGGCCTGTTCTCCTCTGCTCTGTTTAATGAAAGGGCACACCTTTAAATCCCAAATGAGGCCGAAGCTTCCTGAACCGAATCCTGTCGAATAAATGAGAAATATATCAAAAGGCTGCACTCAAGCCACGGCAGATTTTATTTGTATCGCTCATTTCATACACAAAGGGCAGTTCAAATTATATATATATATATATATATATATATGTAAATATTATAGGCCTACTGCAGTTTCAAGGTTTTGGAGTCATCAATTTAGAACAAGACATTGAAGGATCACGATCATTCTGAATGATTTCCATCTCTCAAATTATTGGTTTTGAACGATAGCAATCCTCAAATAACTCCCAAAAACCATCCTCAACCCTCAAATGCAACCTTCAGTTTTTGCCCGGAATCAGGTGAAATAATCCCGTCAGAGGTCCCTTTCGCCCTAGTTGAGATCAGATGTCTACACCTTTTTCAAAGGGGACCTACAGCGTGATGCTCCTTTACAATAAGTTCATATAGGTCTCTGAGGTCCCCAAAACACGTTTTGGAAGATTTTTGCTAAAAAAGAAATGCCACTCGGATGAAGCATTCGAGCCATTCTAACATGCCTCTAAACCAGTGTTTCCCAAATGAAAAACCATTGCGACCAAATTCAAAATAGGTCTGGTCTATAAATAATGAGAAGAGGGGATTTGGGCATAAAAGAAGGTTCCTGACCGTTTTTGTTGCAGTTTCCGCATCACCTTACAATATCTTGAATAGGTAAACCAGCCATTGCGAAGAGATATGTTTCATAAATCACAACTTTGTTTTATGCACGTGTTATTGAAAACATGTACACGTCTTAAGTACTTAATATATTAGACCAAATAAATGCATTTAGGCTGAGTTAACAAGCTATCTCATTGTTTTTATTCCCTCTCATCGGTAAAACAAACAGAATGAATGTATGAATGTGCAATTTTCAGAACAATACGAACATTCAGTACTATCAGTTTTTGAAATGCTCATCGCGGGTATTATCAGTTGCATTCCAGTCCGGTTGCAGTGTACAAGAGGAGAACTGCAGCGTTCAGTCTGTTTCTGTGTTTTATCTTAGTTTTAGCGAGAGATGAAAATAACACTTCACACTTGTACGTGGTTGTGAAAGGGATGAGGAGCAGCAGAGCAAGGAGCGGCGCACGGACAAAGCTCATCAATAATAATACATTTCTGCCGAAACACGACACAAAAATTTTATAGAAAGTAATTTCATTTCATTAAAAAAAAAACAATGGCAATCGGTTGCCGGCGAAAAAACGGCAATGTTTCAGGACGCTCTTTTTAGTGGGTGGAGCCACCCTCCTGAGGCCCCTGGTCCCATGAGCCAATGGGGTTTGAGCACAAGCTCCAGGTTCTGTGAGCCAATGGGATTTGAACATGACTTTCGTGTCCGTTGTATGTAGTCGGTAAACATTCACTGATTTCACCTTACGAGTCCGCCAAAATCTGTTTCGGAACAAATTTGAGGTGACTCATATGAGATCGGCAAGGCATAATTTAGAAGTTTGTTACAACTTTGCGCGAATCGCACAGTCGATCAACATTAACCCACCTTACACAACTATTTTTTTAATATTTACATTTCCAACGTCCGCAGTTCTGTCACGAACAATTGGTATAAATTGCTCTTTCTTTTAAAAGATTTGTGCTGGTCTGTGCAGCCAACAACAGAGCACCTCTCATGCGTAGCTCTTAGCCAGCACCACTAGCGGTGGTGCTGAAGCCGTGGGTGGAATGACTCGGATGGGGGCCGGTTCTGATTCTACTGTGGCCCGGCATGACGTAGGGTTGGGAAGACAAATCCGAACGTCGCGCTTCACCGCGTGTTTTCTGAAAATGAAAGTCGTTAAAAAAAACGGCGTTGTTTCTTCTCATTTCACAGCTTGTGTGTTAGTGGGCCCGTCAGAGGACCAAGTGCGCACGGGTGGTGAAAAAGTGTGTTTTTTCGTGGTATCGCAAGGTTGTACGCTGTTCCACCAAATCAGCGAAGCGTTTCGCCGCCCGGGGAACAGCTGCTGCGGGCCATCTTCCCCTGCTGAGGTTGGTTCACATCTCAAATAAACCGTGACACAGCTGATTGCCACTGGCTGCGGGCTCGTTTCCATTTCCCCCCTTAAACTCACGCGGATCTTTACAAAAGAAAAAAAACAAATTTAATTGTGTTTTCGTGTTTAAGGACACGTTAAAAAACACACACACACACACACACACACACAAAATACTGAGCAGGAAGCTGGACTTTAAGTCTTGTTTTTTTTCCCAACGTGTGGTTAGAATCATGTGACTTTTAAGTACATTTTCTACATTAAATACTATGTACAGGCGCCTGAAGAGCAATATAAATGGCAACATAGACTTGAAGGTAAAGGCTAGTCGCACCATCCGGTCAATTTCAATGGAGCTAAATTTTATGTATAAATCCATTTAATATATATTTCCATTTGACTATTTTACGTCATTTTTATATTAAGCCCTGTAAAACCTATAGAAGCACAATGTAAAGCCATGTGAAAGGGGCAGAACAAACTGCCGTGTGGCTACGAGGTACAATGTTGTTTATAGTTTTGATTTTAAATTCTGTCCCGCAATCTGGACGGACGGATTGTTGACAGACCGATTCTGAATGAAAAACCAAAATTGAAACACGTCAGCACATAATCTGAGGGAAGCAGTCAGCACGGTGCCAGGGAGTCACAATGGCTCTTGTTTGTGTCTTTAAGTGTTTTGTGCTTCATATTCACGCTGAGCTACATACCAGCCTGGTTCCCAAGACCATGCCATGAATACTGAACAGCGGCCACATTATGTGGAATCAACACATTACGTGCTCCACGCGCTCATTTTCCACAGATGACTTATCTCTCTACACAGTTGAAAAGAAAAAAAGGGGGGGGGATTTAATTTTTATTCTTTTGCCACCGAACACGTGTCCTGTACAGAGCGCTCGGCGGTGTTCGCTCGCTTCGACTCGCACTTAATTCGAGTCGTTTTTGAAACGCAAGTCACTTGATTCAGAGAGTACCCGGACGCTACGGAACACTTCCCCATTTGGACATTCATCGGGTCATACTCTGGTTTTCAACTTAGTGCAGAAATTTTTGGACTTCCCTATAGCATCAGTCAGGAATTCCCGCCCTGCGATCATGTAAAGTGCATGCAACCCACAACACGCCCGGATCCTTGTGACAAACGCACGGTGCATGCACAGCTGCAGCTGGGAGGTGACAACAACTTCCTCTCCGCTTTCCGTGGCTTAAGTCATGTCCAAAATATGATGAGGCCCTAGCTACTGTATCAATGTGTGGGTGCGTTCCAAAGTCTTTCCATTGTTCACGACCAAACAAAAAGAGGAATTTAGCGATCGACAGATTGCAGAGAGGAAAGTAAATCGGCATTTAGAATTTTTTTTTTTATATGACTTATCACAGAAGAAAAACAATGAATAGAAGTAACAAAAGACACAAAATAACAAGGTGTGTGGACTTCAACCGTTTCACAGGGGTCCATAAACGTCTTAACTTTTTCACCAAGACAAACATTTCACCCACGTACAGATTAAACGGTTTCTCAACTACGAGGCTGATTTGACCGCGGGATTTATATTTTGGGAATAATCATCTCTACGCCTGCTGAGCGGCAGCTCTGGCAGCGAGCCGCACTTGCCGCTCCTGCTCGGACCTTTCCCTCATCTCCTTCTCCCGCTGCACCAGCAGCCTCTTCTCCGCCCCCCAGGCCTCCACCTGGCTGCCGTACTGCTGCAGGTCCGGCTGCTCGGCGGCGCTGAGGTTCTGCCGGGCCTGCGTGGACACCAGGGCCTGAAAGGTGGCGGGGTCCACTTTACCCTGCGTCTCCAGCTCGCTGCGGAGCTCCTGCAGAGGGAGGAGGAGGATGGAAGGTGATGAAAGGTGACGGCATTTACATTAAACCGCTCGGATACGACCATCACTCAAGGACATTCAAAGAGGTGAACGTCCTTAAATCCATGCACAAATTGCTTTAATTTCATTTGGTGCTTTTAAAACAGTGATTCTCAACCGTTTACATATCAAGAAGCCTTTGATACGCATTAGGCCACGGACCCTATTTGATACTCTGGGACCTGCGAAGATTTTCATCGTCAGATATGACTTTGGTCCAAACTTATCACACTTTTGAAAGTAAGTGTAATTGTAATATTCACAACGTAACTGTTGAACATTGGTTTGCTTAAAGATGTAGGGAGTTTACATATTAAAGTCCCTGTAAAGGGATTTCAGATATTGTTTCAAAGCACATTATACATGTTAGAAAGTAATTGCTGAGAACATGTGAAAAGACTGAACGATGTAGTTCTGAATTGTGGAGTTGAACTGTTAAACTGTTTCTCGCCATTTTTGTGATCCACATTTTTGGGGGAGGGGGGGGCTAAATCATGACTCCATGACGTGGAGCAGTCATATACGGCTTGGCCCCTACCCTAACACTATATAAACACCAGGTCGAAATCTGAGCACGAGCGGTGAAATGAGCTAAGCTAACAGCCCAGAGTTTGGGATAAAACACTGTTTTGGGAATAAACATCAGGAGTGAAAGGCGTCTTCAGGGAGACCGTGAACTCATGCCACGGACACCCACCACCGTCCTGTTGGTTTGACTGTACGGGGTTTGGCTACGTTAGCATTAGCTGCATGCTAGGAGGCCGCGGAGCCCGGTGCTGGCCTGCGGAGGAGCCAGCAGGGGGCATCGGAGAGCAGCCAGACAGCAGCGCTTTGGGTTGAGCAGCTAGAGACAGGACTGGGTTCAGCAGAACATTTAAACGTGGAACTTACTCCAACGTGGCTTCAGTGGACATGCACACAGTGTGGCTCCAGAGAGGGAACTACCCCCCCACGATTCTGAAACCTTAATTTTATATACTTGCCAATTTTTATTTAATCATTCAAATGTAGCTGGATGGTTAACAACACATTTTTCTGTGGTGTGACAAACTCAGAACATATATTTGTTTTTGCTTTACAGGGACTTTAAAGACAATTAGTAACTGATATGAGTCTGGATGTTGCATGGGATATTAAAATAAGCAGGATTTGGAAAGATCTATGTTTGAATTTATATATACTGTTTAATGTGTAATATGGCAGAGATCCACAGCTCGATATTACGTCTTTTATTACCATGTTCAAGGTTATTAGTCGGACGACAGAAATCATGACAAATCATCTCCCACTCTCTCTCTCATATACTGTATTTATACACACACACACCTTAAACCTGCTGACATAAAATGGCAGCTTAGCCTGCTCTGCCTCGTCCTCCTCATCCAGGGAGCTCTCCTTCTTCTTCTGCTCCTCCTCCTCTTCCTCTCCTCTCGATTCTTCTCCAGAGGAGTCAGAGTCAGAGGCAGAGGAGAGCTCCTGCAGCACCTCGTCCAAGTGGTCCAGCTGGGAAGGAAAGAAAGAACACATCTGAAATAAGAGACAGTTTCCTGTCATGGGAAGCAGGGGTAGAGTTTCTCAAACATTGAACAACCCCCCCCAAAAAGAAAAAAAGCTTGTTATGGGAAGACGACCAGGATGATATATATATATATATATATATATATATATATATATATATATATATATATAAAAAATAAAAACGAATAAAATAAGACAACTTGCAGACAACAATGATTTACTTCCTCTCTCAGTGCATAATAGCATTTTCTAGTCAGACTACATTATTATGTGCTGCTGTCTGCCACATGCCGTTTACATCCCATTTGTAGTCATTTTCACAGACATCCGCAGCTCTCCGGGCTCCTCGAAATCTCATTAGCTGCGGACAAAGCTGAACTATTGGGCTGGACAGGATTTCAGGCGCTATCCTGCGGCTCTGTGTACGTGAGGACGGGAAAAAATCGCACAGAAACCAGGTCCATCACCACAGAACACCGTCTTGTGTGGAGGTGGACCGCCGTCTGCGTCATGCTCCCCACCTGGAAAGTAACAATGGATATCCTGTCGTGTCCGCTGGATACCACTAATACCATTACTCTGTCTGTTCTGGAGCCACGAACCGCCCCACATTCGACATAACATTTTAATTTGATATATTAATACCATTCACAAATATTCTTCTGTAGGCTACTCTCACGTTATCCGTTTTTTTCAAGGAAAAGTGTAAGGTGACAAACCAGCCAGTCACACTTGCAGGTTGATGTGTTGTCATGGGCTGTATTATATTTTAACGTCCATAAATAGTAAATGGGTTGCATTTATTCAGTGCTTGTTTTGGCCACTAAGGATACTCAAAATGCTTTACATGTCACATGCCTCACATTCACCCACCATGTCAGCCATGATAGGAGGCAACGAGCTTGTCTTGCTCAAGGATACCTCGGCAAACAGCTGCTAGATCACCACTCTACCTCCGGAGCTACTGCAGGCCTTACCGTATCTTTTGACAGCTTTACATCTCCAGGTGCCGCAGCCACACTCTCCATGACAGCCAGCGCTCGACCCACAAATCCATGTTTCCAGGTCAGAGGCATCCCTCGGAATACAGCATGGATGCCATTGAGCATCTCCACTTTACCTGCACGAGTAAAAAGTGGAAAAAAAAATAAAAATAAATAAAAAGCACTGTGACAAAACGGCCTAGTAGTGGTGAGAGATATAAATGAATAATTAATACGCACCCAAAAGAGAATTGCCAAAGAATTGAGCGCTCAGGCCGACAGTGTTGTCCTGCTTCATTCCAATGATCAGCAGCGCTGCTCCCAGGGCCCGCTCTTCTGCAATCTGAACACAGTACAATAGTTAAGATGTTTGGATTTTTCATTATCTTTCTGGTGTCCAAGTCAGGAATTATGAAGCTTATCAAACAGACAATACACGGAGGCTGCCTTTGGTCTACTGGAAATAATGGAATAACTTTCATACAACTTAGCCAGGTGCTTAAGAGTCACGTCCTAAAGAGCTGCTGATTTACAGTGATCTTACATCTGTGTTTCACTTACACCAAGTTTTGGCTTGGTTGCCAGGTAGTTGCCGAGGGCGTACAGAGACAGGATCTGTGTGGACGGGAGGTCGAAGGCCTCTTGAAGCATCACCTCCTCAACCACAGAACACGCACCTAAGAATTAAAGAATTTTAACACAGATAAGCCATTTATTACAATCAAATTGCACATAAATATTTAGCAGAAATAGTGATAGTATTTTTTTTTTTAACTGTCCTCAAAGGAAAACATTTGAGTATAAAGATTTTTAATAAGTCGAAGAGAAAATATTTTTGTTAATTTTAGGTTCCATAACAGCATGCGATGATGACAATGGAATGCAAGTTTACCGCCGCCCTGAAGCTGAGTGACAAGTGATAAGACGTAGGAACGTTGAACGAACTTAAAAAGGACATTAATGTTGGATGTCCTTCATGCTCATCTTCACATTCATAACCTTTGAGTTGAAGTCCAAATTTAGGGCTCGTCCAAACACTCATCACCTGACTAGAAGCCAATAGTTCTTGTGCAATCTGCCACACTAGAGGCTGCTTGGGAAGGTTTCCAAGCAATGGATACCGTTATTCGTTTAATATGAGAATTTGGAATGGCACTCATGTCGTCACTCTGAGTGACTTGTTTTTAATGAGAGCCGTTCATTTCATCCAGAACTATAGAAAATGACTCTTCAAATAATAGTTTATTATAATTTTAAAACATGTTACTTTCAAAGTCTCCATCCTTAATGTAGGAATCTATGAGTAGGTTGAAGGTGAAGTCATCTGGGAACATTCCATACTGAACCTGCAGGCACAAACATACACATATTTCATTTTTTCTAGAAAAGATTTATAAAAAAAAAAAAAAATGTATTAGATTATTTATATATTATTTTTAGAGTTTACCTTATTTTTGAGTGTGTGCATTGCTTTGTCCCTGGCCCCGTATTTAAGACACTGTCTGATCCAACTGTGAACGGTCCAGTCCCTAAGGTACCAGCAGTTCGGGCTGTGACGAAACCTAGAGGAGAAAGCGGCATCAAAGTTCTAATTTACTGATTGAAGTGCTGATAAGAGCAAGAGAAGCATGGAAAGTGTCTACCATTTTGAAATCTACAACATTGTAAGTGCATTGCAGCTTTTTTAGCTTAACCATCAAGGTACTCCACAACACTGATGGCAGCAAGAAAGCACTATTCAACACAATCAGCTCCAACTCAAAAGCAGGCAAATACAATGAAATGGAGTTATAAAAACAATGAGACTTCGACTTCTATAGATAGTCTAAATGGACTATTCTATGTAAAACAGACTGGTATTTTAAAGAGATAGTCCCTAAACAAAGGCATGCTTGAAGGCGAAATGGCATCCTGTAATCTTATATGAAAGGGTGCAGATTCCAGAAGGTAAAATAAACAGGAAAGGTCTGGAGTGCAACAGGAGGAAAAATAACTAAGATAAACATGTGACCGAACAGAGGACAAAACAGACAATCATCTAAAAGAGAAGTTCATACCAATACCGGGGAAAAGGTTTCGTCTTACTTGTAAAGGTAATACTCCGCCTGATCAACTTCTTCCCTTGACGATATATTGTCTACAAACTGAAATACAGAATTCACAATGTATTGATGACATGCCTCTAAAATTCTAAGTGAACGAGTGTTTTTAGATCAAATGTGTCCGGATAATAAAAATGTAGGTTCATGATATTATGTATTACTTACCCGTGATATCGTTAGGGAGCTAACAGGAAGCTTCCTATCATACAAGCTGTTCATAAAGTCGGCCAATACAACTGCAAGGTGAGAATAAAAATGCACATTTAATGCGGTTCATAAAGAGGAATTTTGAATTGCACATATTGGCTTTGAGAGGACGGCAAAGACATTATGACCATCAAAACAGACCAAAATAGACAGCCTCCCAAAATCCTATGATGTACTTAAAAAGAATCTTGTATAACGTGTTTCAAACATGTCATCTCAGGTACACAAGATAGACGTTTTTTATAATTTGTTATCATATTGAGCCTGAACAATGTGACACTGCCACCCTGTGTTGACCAAGAAGACATACATCCACCTGCCGTGGTCCACAGCAACATATGACTGAATGAATACACAGGATCCTCTATTTGCTTCTAATGAAGTCGGTCAATATACATGGAATGGATGACTGTCTGCTGGAAAACACCTCAACCTACTATACATTAATAAACAAGACAACGTGTGATTAAACTTCACAATACACTGACATGAATACGGTCAACTTGTCTCTCCTTACCCAGGTTCTGAGGGTCAGGTTCTCTGGCCTCCCATAGCTGTGTGTCTGTGTATGCGGCTGAAAGCAAACACCTTCTGGCTGGGAAGGGAGGAAATTGTCTATGTTATAATTTGTCACATAACCACAGCCTACAATAATAAGCATGCGTGTCTTTCTCATGCTCAGCCTCAGCCTGTCTCTTCAAAA